>NC_090646.1:39872227-40202227 GCF_040937935.1 Hyperolius riggenbachi | reverse complement strand
GGAGAAAGATATGTCACAGTTCCATCCGGAAGCTGAAGAAGGTGAGGTGTTATGTGTTAAGAAGTCAACTATGTCCTCAGAATTTTGGGGGTTTAGGGTATGTGCCCTCTGAACATTGTGCATTGGTCGAGGGCTGCACAAAATCACACCAGCACAACCCTGAAAAGACCTGCGGGATGGCCTGCCTCTGCCTCTGCTTGTCATTTTTTTTTCATATTGGGTATGCAGAAATACTAACAATATTCAATATTGGTAGACAGTGTGTATAATCACAAAGAAGCACACAATCAGTGCCAAAAACACACTCGTATATGTAATTTCTTTGTTGTGATAGGCAAGCCCCTTCACCATGGCAAGGTAACGATCACAAGGGGGAATTGACACGTGTACATGCTTTTTTGTTTTGTTGTTGTTGCAGCCATAGGGCTTGATTCACTAACCGGCGCTAAGTGTTAGCGCCGGAGTAAAAAAGAGTTTTCCGGCACTAAGCCGGTTAGTGTGCCTTATCTGAGGTTAGTGTGCCTTATCTGAACATAGTGCCCCTTAAGTAGCTTTGTGCACAGTAAAAGATGCACAAAGCTACATCTTTTAGTGTGCACAAAGCTACTTAAAGAGACACTGAAGCGAAAAAAAAAATGATGATATTATGATTTTTATGTGTAGTACAGCTAAGAAAAAAAACATTAAGATCAGATACATCAGTCTAATTGTTTCCAGTACAGGAAGAGTTGAGAAACTCCAGTTGTTATCTCTATGCAAAAAAGCTATTAAGTTCTCCGACTAACTTAGTCGTGGAGAGGGCTGTTATCTGACTTTTATTACTCAACTGTAATTGAACTGTTTACTTTTCCTCTGCTAGAGGAGAGGTCATTACTTCACAGACTGCTCTGAAAGACTCATTTTGAATGCTGAGTGTTGTGTAATCTGCACATCTTATAGGATAATGCAATGTTAGAAAAAACACTATATACCTGAAAATAAAAGTATGAGAATATTTTCTTTGCTGCTAATCTTCTAGTAATTATTCATAGTACACAACCAATTCATTATATCATATTTTTTTTTTCGCTTCAGTGTCTCTTTAACCACTTGAGGACCACAGTCTTTCTACCCCTTAAGGACCAGGCACTTTTTTTCCATTCAGACCACTGCAGCTTTCACGGTTTATTGCTCGCTCATACAACCTACCACCTAAATGAATTTTGGCTCCTTTTCTTGTCACTAATACAGCTTTCTTTTGGTGCTATTTGATTGCTCCTGCGATTTTTACTTTTTATTATATTCATCAAAAAAGACCTGAATTTTGGCAAAAAATGATTTTTTTAACTTTCTGTGCTGACATTTTTCAAATAAAGTAAAATTTCTGTATACATGCAGCGCGAAAAATGTGGACAAACATGTTTTTGATTAAAAAAAACCCATTCAGTGTATATTTATTGGTTTGGGTAAAAGTTATAGCGTTTACAAACTATGGTGCAAAAAGTAAATTTTCCCATTTTCAAGCATCTATGACTTTTCTGACCCCCTGTCATGTTTCATGAGGGGCTAGAATTCCAGGATAGTATAAATACCCCCCAAATGACCCCATTTTGGAAAGAAGACATCCCAACGTATTCACTGAGAGGCATAGTGAGTTCATAGAAGATATTATTTTTTGTCACAAGTAAGCGGAAAATGACACTTTGTGACAAAAAAAAAAAAAAAGTTTCCATTTCTTCTAACTTGCGACAAAAAAAAATGAAATCTGCCACGGACTCACCATGCCCCTCTCTGAATACCTTGAAGTGTCTACTTTCCAAAATGGGGTCATTTGTGGGGTGTGTTTACTGTCCTGACATTTTGGGGGGTGCTAAATTGTAAGCACCCCTGTAAAGCCTAAAGGTGCTCATTGGACTTTGGACCCCTTAGCGCAGTTAGGCTGCAAAAAAGTGCCACACATGTGGTATTGCCATACTCAGTAGAAGTACTATAATGTGTTTTGGGGTGTATTTTTACACATACCCATGCTGGGTGGGAGAAATATCTCTGTAAATGACAATGTTTTCATTTTTTTTACACACAATTGTCCATTTACAGAATTATTTCTCCCACCCAGCATGGGTATGTGTAAAAATACACCACAAAACACATTATACTACTTCTCCTGAGTACGGCAATACCACATGTGTGGCACTTTTTTGCACCCTAACTGCGCTAAAGGGCCCAAAGTCCAATGAGTACCTTTAGGATTTCACAGATCATTTTGCGACATTTGGTTTCAAGACTACTCCTCATGGTTTAGGGCCCCTAAAATACCAGGGCAGTATAGGAACCCCACAAATGACCCCATTTTAGAAAGAAGACACCCCAAGGTATTCCGTTAGGAGTATGGTGAGTTCATAGAAGATTTTATTTTTTGTCACAAGTTAGCGGAAATTGATTTTAAGTGATTTTTTTCACAAAGTGTCATTTTCCGCTAACTTGTGACAAAAAAATAAAAACTTCTATGAACTCACCATACTCCTAACGGAATACCTTGGGGTGTCTTCTTTCTAAAATGGGGTCATTTGTGGGGTTCCTATACTGCCCTGGCATTTTAGGGGCCCTAAACCGTGAGGAGTACTCTGGAAATCAAATTCCGCAAAATGACCTGTGAAATCCTAAAGGTACTCATTGGACTTTGGGCCCTTTAGCGCAGTTAGGGTACAAAAAAGTGCCACACATGTGGTATCGCCGTACTCGGGAGAAGTAGTACAATGTGTTTTGGGGTGTATTTTTACACATACCCATGCTGGGTGGGAGAAATAACTCTGTAAATGGACAATTGTGTGTAAAAAAATCAAAAGATTGTCATTTACAGAGGTATTTCTCCCACCCAGCATGGGTATGTGTAAAAATACACCCCAAAACACATTATACTACTTCTCCCGAGTACGGCAATACCACATGTGTGGCACTTTTTTGCACCCTAACTGCGCTAAAGGGCCCAAAGTCCAATGAGTACCTTTAGGATTTCACAGGTCATTTTGCGGAATTTGATTTCCAGACTACTCCTCACGGTTTAGGGCCCCTAAAATGCCAGGGCAGTATAGGAACCCCACAAATGACCCCATTTTAGAAAGAAGACACCCCAAGGTATTCCGTTAGGAGTATGGTGAGTTCATAGAAGATTTTATTTTTTGTCACAAGTTAGCGGAACATGACACTTTGTGAAAAAAAAACAATTAAAATCAATTTCCGCTAACTTGTGACAAAAAAATAAAAACTTCTATGAACTCACCATACTCCTAACAGAATACCTTGGGGTTTCTTCTTTCTAAAATGGGGTCATTTGTGGGGTTCCTATACTGCCCTGGCATTTTAGGGGCCCTAAACCATGAGGAGTAGTCTGGAAATCAAATTCCGCAAAATGACCTGTGAAATCCTAAAGGTACTCATTGGACTTAGTTAGGGTGCAAAAAAGTGCCACACATGTGGTATCGCCATACTCGGGAGAAGTAGTACAATGTGTTTTGGGGTGTATTTTTACACATACCCATGCTGGGTGGGAGAAATAACTCTGTAAATGGACAATCGCGTGTAAAAAAATCAAAAGATTGTCATTTACAGAGGTATTTCTCCCACCCAGCATGGGTATGTGTAAAAATACACCCCAAAACACATTGTACTACTTCTCCCGAGTACGGCGATACCACATGTGTGGCACTTTTTTGCACCCTAACTGCGCTAAGGGGCCCAGAGTCCAATGAGTACCTTTAGGCTTTACAGGGGTGCTCAAAATTTAGCACCCCGCCCACTTGCCAGGACACTTAACAAACCCCACAAATGACCCCATTTTGGAAAGAATACACGCTAAGGTATTCCATGAGGGCCATGGTGAGTTCATAGAAAATTTTATTTTTTGTCACAAGTTAGCGGAAAATGACATTTTGTGAAGAAATTAAAAAAAACAAACACAAAACCACAATTTCTGCTAACTTGTGACAAAAAATAAAACATTCTATGAACTCACCATGCACCTCACGGAATACTTTTGGGTGTCCTCTTTCCAAAATGGCATCATTCGTGGGGTCTGTCCTGGCATTTTAGGGTCTCTGCAATCATTACATGTATGGCCAGTATTAGGAGTTTTTGCTATACTCCTTATATTGGGCATAAGGGTAATGCACTGTGGGCTGAAAGGAAAAATGAACGTCAAACAATCAATCAATATGGATGAAAAAATATCTGCCAAAAAATTTTGAAAAAAAAAAAAAAAAAAGAGGTGGAAGGCGTCTGCCAGGACATAGGAGCTGCCGCCCCAAAAATCCAAACCCACCAGCTCGTATGCCCTGGCAAACCTGATTTATCCATTCACACCGATCGATGTGGATGAACAAATCATTGCCAGAGTTCTTTTTTGATACAAAGTGTTTGCCAAGGCGTATGAATCCCCAACACCACTCCTCGGCCCATATGCCTTGGCAAACGTATCTTTTTGACTGCGGAGGATAAATCTCGTCCTGCAGCGCTGCATGCACCGACTTATGTGTAAGCTGACAGGCGCGCAATGTTCTGTCAGGATGCACCATCAGTGCTGCAGCTGGTTAGTCGTTCGCTCGGTCCACCTGGAAGGTTATTGGATGGAAAAAGGAAAAAAAATACAAAAAAAAAAAAAAAAAACAGGCAAGCAGCAAAGCAATTACTTCATTAACATTAATAAACTGAACTTTTTTAATAAAAACCTTAACATTGCAAACTAAACATTAGCTTCTTTGCTTACCTGTTTTTTTTTTTTTTTTTTTTTTTAACTTACCTCCCAAGGACAAACCTCTCCTCCCCCATGGGACAATGTGCGAAGTGCAAATCGCACAGAGTTGTGGCGAAGTACATTACGCATTTTGTCCCAAGTGAAAGGAGAGGTTTCTGGCAGCCCTGTGTATTACGATCTCTCAAAACCAGATGTTTGGTTTCACACTGCATATTGACATATCCGGTGGGTCGAGCCCGCCGCACCGTATCGTCCAAAACAGACCTTCAGGGAATACCACAAGAGTAGCATTCGACCTAGTAATGAACTGCGTCGCCATAGACTAACATGACTTCCGGGCCGATCGAAATTGCCACAGAAGCCACGCAGTAACGTAGGCATGCACTAGCGTTAAGTCAAGCACTTCCGGCATAGGGGGGGACCGCAAACTGTGACTTTCGCTAGGCATTTTGCCCTAACGCATCGCAGCAGTGTGAAATAGCACTGAGAGACCCTTGTGTGCCTACCGCTGTGTCTGTAGTTCCCTACTCTCTAATAGTGTACCTGCTCATGGTACCTCTCAAAACACTCCCCTAGGCATAGTCCAGGCTGGTCAGGGCAGCGGGGACAATAAACAGTGGTGTCACGCCTTGTTCCAGCCCTGCTGCAGACACGACAACGTTTTCTTCGGATTCGGTGATCTGGGGTACTCGGAATCGGATAGGCGTAATGCCTTCCATGCAGCCGGCTAGTTGCATCTTGGGGTTGGGCCCGGACACCTCCTGGATACAGGAGTTCCATAGTGATCTGTCTCTGAAATTGTAGAAACGATCCAGTTCTCCCAGCCTTACTGTAGAGAACAAAGCTGTTGTAAACTGCCAATTGAATTAAATAAAAGGACACTTTTTTATACCAGCGCCTTGTTTTGCGGGAAAGTAAATAGGGCGCTAACCTCTGGTCATTGAAGTCCACCCCTCCCATGTTGGTATTATACTCGTGGACGACAAGAGGTTTTTCAATGAATGGTGGACAGAAAGTAAATGTCCCTCTTGTCCTTCCATTTCACCGCGAGCAGGTCGTCAGCACTCAATGCGGCCCTCTGCCCCCGTTGAAGTTTGGTGGTAATGAGCCGTTGGGGGAAGCCCCGGCGACTATGCCGCACGGTGCCACAGCATCGGATTCCTTCTAACTTTAAGTGCTGATAGAGGGCCACACTTGAGTAGTAATTGTCCACATAAAGATGGTACCCCTTCTGGAACAAGGGTGACGCCAAGTCCCACACAACCTTTCCACTGCTCCCCAGGTAGTCAGGGCATCCGACCGGCTCCAATTTGGAGTCTTTTCCCTCATAGACCCTAAAATAAGATGTATAGCCTGTGGCCCTTTCACAGAGCTTATACAGTTTCACCCCATACCGGGCGCGCTTGCTTGGGATGTACTGTTTGATGCCAAGGCGCCCGGTAAAACGTATGAGGGACTCATCTACGCAGATTTGCTGTTCAGGGGTATAAGCATCTGCAAATTTTGATGACAGGTGGTCTATGAGGGGCCGAATTTTGTGGAGCCGGTCAAAAGCAGGGTGGTCACTTTCATGACAGGTTTCATCATCATTGAAGTGCAGGAAGCGCAGGATGTTCTCAAATCGTGTCCTGGACATGGCAGCAGAGTACAAGGGAACATGTTGTGATGGGTCTGTAGACCAATAAGACCGCAACACATTTTGTTTGATTTGTCCCATGTGTAAGAGAAGGCCCAAAAAAATTTTAAGTTCGGAAACTTGGACTGGTTTCCACCGAAATGGCTGGGAAAGGAAGACATTCGGATTGGCGGTTAGAAATTGTGTGGCTTTACGGTTGGTCTCTGCCACGACTAGGTCTAAGAGATCCTGGGTGATGAACAGATAAAAAAAGTCTAGGGGCGATCCTAGATTATCTGTCATCACCTGGACTCCAGACTGGGCGGTGAAAGGGGGCAGTACGGGTGCGGCGGTATCAGGGGATTGCCAATTTGGATTTGCCAGCACCTCTGGTAAACTAGGGGTAGTACGGGCCCGTGTACTTGATGGCTGCGACTGGGGTGTTACTACACGTGCCACCGAACCAGTTTCAACTTCCACGCTGGTGCTCGCCACTTCACCAGGGTCTACGGAAGTACTGGTTCTAGGTCCAGGAGATGCTGTGCTGCTGGTGCCTGCCCCACCATGAAATCTCAGACCAGCACGAGCACCACTCTGCTGCCCTTGAGGCTGATCCTGCGCCACCTGCGGTCCAACGACATGGGGTGTGGTACGCCGGGCTCTAGCCGGGACCTCAACCTCGTCATCACTATCGGTCATTGAGCCACTGCTCAATTCAGGTACAAACTCTGACCCAGATGATTTGTCGAATGGTTCGTCCCAATCGTCCTCATCCGACTGGGCCATGTACCTGAGAACCTCATCATCGGAATACCCCTTTCTTGCCATGGTGGACTGCTAAATTTAGGGGGTATTCCTCTGAGACTACCCAGAAAAAAAGAGCACCTACTTAGCGAAAGGGAGTATTTGAGCGGTAGAAAGCTGTGATCACTGAGTTTTGATTAAAAAAAAATCAAAACTGATGTTTACAGTGCACAGCTAGTGTACAGTGGTTTTTGCAGTGATCAGAAAAAAAAATTCTGTCACTGCGGTGGGGTGGGCTGAACGCAAGTGCAGGCGAACGATCAGACCTGATCGGGCAAACACTGCGTTTTTTAGTGGATCCTAGTGACCCTAATAGATCTGACTGCGATCAGTAATGATTACTTACAGATACTATATAGTAACAATGTTGATTAGCGACAGTGATGACGCTAATTAGTGACTGTGGTGCAGTGGGCTGAGCACTAACTGACACTAACAAAGGGGCCTAGCTAACTGGCCTAACTGCTAACACTAGTGATACTAAAAAAGTGACAGTTTCCACTGATCACTGTTTTTAGATCACTAGGATAGTGACAGGGGGGTGGTGGCGAGTGGGGAATCAGAAGCAATCAGAAACAATCACAGGCCAATCACGGGACAATCAAAGCCAATCACAGGCCAATCACGGGACAATCACAGGCCAATCACGGGACAATCACAGGCCAATCACGGGACAATCACAGGCCAATCGCGGGACAATCACAGGCCAATCGCGGGACAAACACAGGCCAATCGCGGGACAATCACAGGCAAATCACGGGACAATCACGGGACAATCACGGGACAATCACGGGACAATCACAGGCCAATCACGGGACAATCACAGGCCAATCACGGGACAATCACAGGCCAATCACGGGACAATCAAATACAATGACGGGACAATCAAATACAATGACAGCACAATCAAATACAATGACAGCACAATCAAATACAATGACAGCACAATCAAATACAATGCACTGGGAAGGTGATTGGGGGGGGGGGGGGGTCTGAGGGCGATCTGAGGGTGAGGGGGGTTGATTAGGTGCCCGCACGGGGCAGACTGGGTCCTGATCTGATGGGTGGCAGACACAGGGGGTGACCGATGGGAGGTCAGTGAGTGATTACAGGGGAGAATAGATGTAAACAATGCACTGGGGAGGTTATCAGGGGGGGGCGGGGGGTCTGAGGACAATCTGGGGGTCTGGGTGGGTGATCAGGTGCCCCCAAGGGACAGTTTAGGGTCTGCTCTGATGGGTGGTGGTGACAAGGGGTGATAGACAAGTGACAGACAGGTGATAGACAGGTGGTCAGTGGGTGAGGCAGATGTATACAGTAGTATACAGTATACAGGGGTGGGGGTCTGGGGGGGTCTGGGGGGATCTGAGGGTAGGGGGGGGGTGATTAAGGGACCCTAGGGGGCAGTTAGGGACCTAACCTACAATATAGCGTCGGCAGATAGTGGCAGGGGGTGATTGATGGGTTTATTAGGGGGTGCTTGGGTGCAACTATTGCTGTGCTGGGGTGGTCAGGGGGGGGTCCTGAGGGCTGGGGTGGGCGATCGGGGGGATCTGTGGGTTCACAAACTGTTTTCTGCTGCTCCTGCACAGGGCTGCCTCCTCCTCCGAGATCCGTGCGACGAAGAGTGCAGAGGAGGAGGAGGCAGCCAGTATAATACACTTTGTCATGTAAACAAAGTGTATTATACATTTCTATTGGACCAGATCGTAATTTTAAACCCCGCCGGCGCTGCTAATTGGCCGGCGGGGTATCGGGCAAGGTGGGCGGAACCTTTCGCCGCGGGGAGCGCGCGTCATAGATGACGCGATCGCTTCCCGGACACACCTTAAGGACCCGCCGCCGTCAGGCGTATTGCGGTCCTTAAGGCATCCACTTTGCCGCCGCCCATGGGCTGTAGGCGGTCGGCAAGTGGTTAAAGAGAGTCTGAAGCGAGAATAAATCTCGCTTCAGACCTCATAGATAGCAGGGGCATGTGTGCCCCTGCTAAAACGCCGCTATCCCGCGGCTTAACGGGTGTCCCTTCACCCCCAAATCCCCTCGGTGCAGCGGGGGAGCGCTTCCTGGTTGGGGCAGGGCTAGCCGCCGCAGCCCTGCCCCACGCGCGTCTGTCAGAGCATATCTCCGCCTCTCCCCCGCCCCTCTCAGTCTTCCTTCACTGAGAGGGGCGTGGGAGAGGCGGCGATGCGCCGCTAATAGACGCGACTGGAGGCAGGGCTGCAGCCGTTAGCCTTGCCTCCAGGAAGAGTAAATATACGACCAAATTTACGACCAACGAATGCGGGGGTGGGTTTGGGGGTGAAGGTACCCCCGTTTAGCGTGCCCCTGCTAACTATCAGCTCTGAAGCGAGATTGATTCTCGCTCCAGAGTCTCTTTAAGGAGCATTAACCTCAGATAAGACACACTAACCTCAGATAAGGTTAGCGCTGTAGTTTGTGCCCACTAAGTGATAAGGCACAATAACAGGCATAGTGCCGGTTAGTGAATCAAGGCCATGGTGCAGCCAGAAAAATTAGGCAGGCATGTACACACCAGAAAAAATAATATTTTTGGTAGCAGCTGCTGCTAGCAGCGGCCTTAAACATTCAGGAATAGGGATACATGGGGGATAAGGGGTGAAATGTGCTGGGTAAGGGGGAACACCAGGCCTTTTTTTAATTTCCCACACTCTGAACATAATAAAAAAAAAAAAAGGAAAATATTTTTTTCCCACTGTTCTTTTTAACATATCCTGCAAATTTAGTCTTTCTAGCATTTAACGGGGCTTTGCTATTAACCAATAAAGTTGGTAGGTTTTAATCACAAATCACAAACTCGAACGAGAGCCCATCATGAATGCAGATCACAAATTTGTGATCGGCAAAAATGACTCATGATCACGAGTTATTCGTGATCACAAGGTCGTGATGAGCAAACCTGCCAGTAGCCAACACAGCAGCTGGTGCCTGCGTCAAGCAGCAGCAGGCGTCCAGGAGGAGATATGCTGAGTCTGACTAGGTAACTCTACATGCGAGGAGGCACCATCAGCAGCAGCATCCTCCTCTAGTAAGCACCAGCGTCTGACCTGCACAATGGCAGACTACATGGGGGTCCTTTAGCTGGCTCGACACAGAGGCCCCTGTGGACCCCATGGAGTATTGGGTCAAGAGGCTGGAGATCTGGAGGGAGTTCGCGCTGTACGCTCTGAAAGTTCTGTCCTGCCCCCTTCCAGTGTGCTGTTGAAGAGATGCTTCAGGGCGGCTGGTGGCGTGGTACCAGAGAAGTGCTCTTGTCTGTCCACAAAGTCTGTGGACAGACTCACCTTCAAGATTTTTATTATTTATTATTTATTTATTGTATTTATAAAGCGCCAACAGATTACGCAGCGCTGGACAATAAATAGGGATACTTACAATATTTAGGGGTGACATACAGCAAAATGACAATACCTGAATACAAGAAAGACCAGATCATGCAGCACAGTATGAGTACCAGGTAATGCTTAGTCAGTCACTGGGTCTACATGAAAAGGGCGCCGGTAAAAAAGGGCGCCTGGTGGAGCCCATACATACCAACTTCGGCTACAAAAAAGGCGCCTGGTGTAGCCCATATAAACTTCGGCTACAAAAAAGGCGCCTGGTGTAGCCCATATAAACTTCGGCTACAAAAAAGGCGCCTGGTGTAGCCCATATAAAAACTTCGGCTACAAAAAAAGGCGCCTGGTGTAGCCCATATAAAAACTTCGGCTACAAAAAAACTCCAGGATGCGTAAATTACTATTCCCCCTCCAGGCCGCCATGGATAGTGGGGGAATGAAATAATTCGGCTTCCAGCACTTGTAGCCCATATAAAAACATAGGCTACAAAAAAACTCCAGGATGTGTAAATTACTATTCCCCCTCCTGGCCGCCATGGATAGTGGGGGAATGAAATAATTCGGCTTCCAGCACTTGTAGCCCATATAAAAACATAGGCTACAAAAAAAGGGCAATAATATGGGCTACAAAGGGGCACCTTGCTGTAGCCGAAAACCTTGTAGCCGAAAAAAATATGGGCTACAAAGGGGCGCCCTACTGTAGCCGAAAACCTTGTAGCCGAAAAAAATATGGGCTACAAAGGGGCGCCCTACTGTAGCCGAAAACCTTGTAGCCGAAAAAATATGGGCTACAAAGGGGAGCCCGCTTGTAGCCTATATCAAAACTCGGGCGCCCTTTTCTACACCTTGTAGCCCATATTTCCAGAAATAACATTGATGTCTATGGCGGCGCCCTTTTCATACAGGCAGCTCGGGCGCCCTTTTCAACCGATCCCCAGTCACTGGAGGGGAGCATGGAGATTAGGCAAGTTAGGTTCACTCAGATGCCTAGCATGGGCTCACAGTAATTGAGGTGCATGATCAGGTAGGACACAAAAGGAGGAGGACCCTGCCCAAAGGCTTACAATCTAAAGGGAGAGGTAGGGACACGAGAGGTAGGAGACCAGAGTTCAGCTGTGGGTTTAGAGCACTTGTGAGGGGTAGTAGGCCAGAGTGAAAAGGTGAGTTTTGAGGGCTTTCTTGAAGATGTTGAAGGAGGGGGCTGCCCTAACGGGTGGAGGTAGGAAGTTCCATAGTGTTGGAGCAGCTCTTGAGAAGTCCTGGAGGCGTGCATGGGACTGGGTGATGCGGGGGCGGTTAGGCGAAGTTCATTGGAAGAGCGGAGTGAGCGGCTAGGTGTGTACCTCTGAGTAAGATCGGAAATGTAGGTTGGACAGGTTTTGTGGACAGATTTGTAGGTCAGACACAGTATCTTGAATCTGATTCTGGACTGGATAGGAAGCCAGTGGAGGGATTCAAGGAGGGCATCCGCCATGGTGGAGCGATGGGAGCAGTGGATAATTCTGGCTGCTGCATTCATGATGGACTGCAGTGGGGCTGTTCGGGTCATAGGGAGACCAGACAGCAGGGCATTGCAGTAGTCAAGGCGGGAAATTATGAGGGCATGGATGAGGAGTTTGGTGGTGGCAGAGGTCAGGAAAGGGTGAATCTTACAGATGTTACGAAGGTGGAAGTTGCAGGACTTTGTGAGGTTTTGGATGTGGGGAGTGAAGGAGAGGGCGGAGTCCAGGGTTACACCCAGACAGAGGGCTTGAGAGGTAGGGTGAATGGTAGTGTGGTTAACAGTGACATGCACATCTGGGAGGTTTATGGATGTCCGGGGTGGGAAGATCATAAATTCCATTTTGTCTAGGTTTAGTTTCAGGAACCTAGCGGACATCCAGGAGGAGATGGCTGATAGACAGGAGGAGACCTTGTCCATGGTAGTGGTGGATATGTCAGGGGTGTGGAGGTAGATCTGGGTGTCATCTGCATACAGATGATAGTTAAAACCCATGGAGGAGAAAACCTTGGAGGATGTGTATAGGGTGAACAGTAGGGGGCCAAGGACCGAACCTTGGGGGACTCCCACCGAGAGGTGGTTGGGGGTGGATGAGGACTCATTGAAGGCGGTCATGAATTAGCGGTTGGAGAGGTAGGATGAAAGCCAGGACAGGGCAAGATCGTGAATGCCCATGGACTGGAGGGACTGGAGGAGTAGGGGATGATCTACTGTGTCAAAAGCTGCTGAAAGCTCAAGAAGGAGGAGAATGGAGTATTTACCTTCAGCTTTAGCTAAGGCAAGGTCATTGACCACTTTGGTGAGAGCAGTTTCGGTTGAGTGGGCAGGCCGAAATCCAGATTGCAGTGGGTCTAGCAGTGAGTTGGCATTGAGGAACTGGGTCAGGCGTTTGTGAACCAGGCGCTCAAGGAGTTTTGAGGCAAAGGGGAGGAGGGAGATAGGACAGTAGTTGGAGGGTAGCGAGGGGTCGAGGGAGGGTTTCTTGAGCAGGGGTAGTACAGTGGCCTGCTTCAAGTCTGATGGGAAGGTGCCTGTGGATAGGGAGAGGTTGAACAGGGTAGTGAGGACTGGGGCCAATTCCGTGAAGTGAGGCTGGAGTAAATCAGAAGGGATGGGGTCAAGGGGGGAAGTAGTGGTATGGGAAGTCTGCAGTAGGTGGATGACTTCCTCAGTGGTAGTAGGAGTGAAGGATGTGAGGGGAGGATAGGGTGGAGGAGGAGCTGGTTGGGAGGGGGTGGGAGGTGAAGATTTGAGATTGGATATTTCCTGGTGGATGGAGACAATTTTGTTGGTGAAGTGGGTGGCTAAATCTGTGGGAGAGAGGGAGGAAACGGAGGGTGGTGGTGGTGGTGGGGGGGGTTAAGCAGGGAGTTGAAAGTGGCAAAGAGACGCCGGGGGTTGGAAGCTTGTGCTCTGATGAGCTTGGTAAAGTATTCCTGCTTCGCATGAGCAAGGGCAGTGTGGAACTGCAGCATGTTGGTCTTGTACTGTAGGAAATCCTGGTTAAGTCTAGTTTTCCTCCATTTCCATTCAGTGGCGCGTGTTTCCCTCTGGAGGTTGCGAGTATGGGTAGTGCGCCAGGGCTGGGGGTTAGGCGGTCGGTTGCGGCAAAATATTGGTGGAGCAGCTTTCTCTAGGGCTGATGAGAGAGTTTGACGATACTGAGCTGCAGGAAGATTAGGACAGGTTAGGGTGGGGAGAGTGGAGGAGAGGGCATGGAGAGGGGTCAGCAAGGACGCTAGGGTTGAGCTTGCGTAGGTCTCGCTGCCATCGACCAGGTGGGTGGGCGGGTAGTTTGGAGGTGCCTTCCGTGAGGAGGTTGAAGGTGAGAAGGTAATGGTCTGAGGGTGAAAATGGTGCGATGTCGAGGTCTTTAATAGTGGTGGATTTAGTGAATATAAGGTCGAGAGTGTGACGTGCAGTGTGAGTGGGGGCGTTGGTGTGTTGTACTAGTCCAAGTGAGTTGGCAATGGTTAGTAGCCGGGTCACAGCGGAGTTCTGGGCTTCATCGATAGGAATATTGAAATTCCCAAGGATGATGGTGGGGAGGTCAGAGGAGAGGATGTGAGGGAGCCAGGAGGCAAGGTCATCGAGAAATTGTGGTGTGGAGCCCGGAGGGCGGTATAAGACCGCAACAATGGCAGGGAGGGGGTGGTAGAGGCGGATGGTGTAGGCCTCGAATGATGTGAATTGTAGGGAGGTAGGTGGGGTGAGGACACGGAAGGTGCAGGATGGGGAGAGGAGCAGACCCACCCCTCCCCCGGTCCTGTTGTCTGATCTGGGGGTGTGACTGTGGTGAAGCCCACCATATGAGCTGGCAGCCTCTGCGGCAGAGTCAGATGAACCAGGCTTGGGCTGAGTTCCTGGCCCCTGCTCTCAACGAGTGGAGGACATGAGGTGGCTGGGAATAGTGCTATGGCAGACCAAACCATCAACAGCACAACCTCCTGCAAATTAAATTAGGCCTGGTTCGTCTTATTTTTGCTGTGGTACCACCGCTAGGTGCCATTCTGTAATACTGCTGCTGCCACATGCTACTCCGCCTGCTGCTACTGCTGCTGCATGTACCTCCTGCTGACTGTGATTCTACCACTAGGGTCAACAGTCTAGTGCGCTGCTACCATGCACCACCAGCTATTATGCCAACAAAATAGCTATATTGTTGTAAAAAAAAAAAATATTGGGGTGTCTGGGATGAAAACTGTGCTGTCCAAATTGTGGGGAGGGCCCAACTGCAGCTGTATGGCTTCCTAGAACGTCACTGTTATAGTTTAATTGTGCTGTGGTACCACCGCTAGGTGCCATGCCCTACTATACTGCTACTGCTGCTTGCCACATGTTACTCCTCCTCCTGCTGCTTGTACCTCCTGCTCTCTGTGCTCCCACCGCCAGGGTTTATAGAATAAGGTGTTACTGCCATGTGCCCCGAGCTATTATGCCACTATAAGAGCTATATATGTTGTTGTAAAAAATTTTTTTTGAGGTGTCTGGGTTGAAAACTGTGCTGGCCTATTTGTGTATAGGACACAATGTGGGCTTCATGACCACTGTCTGGAACCTCCTGCTGTTTTATCAGTGTTATATGTACAGCCGTGGTACCACCGCAAGGTGCCATGGCCTATTATATTGCCTGAAGAAGGTGAAGAAAAGACAGTGAAGAAGAAGGTGAAGTAGTGTAATGAACGGGGCAGCTGCGGCGAACAGCACCGCCGCCGCAGCTGCCTCCGTGCTGCTTCCCATCCTCCCGGCGTCTAGGACGCCGAGGACGGAACGTTTGCTCTCTCAAGGGGTCACCGTCTCGCGCGGGCGCGCGCACAGACGGGACCTTTATGCTAAGAGGAGGCTTGTCAGCTGACCTGCTGGTCGGCTGACGTCAGAGGAGCCTCACGGTGCCCAGGATTGGCTGACTGCAGGGGGCGTGCCAGTGAGGTCTCCTCTGCTTCTTAAGCCTCCGGGCTTCATTCAGACACTGTCTGCTGTCGTGAATACATCTCGTGTTAGCGCTCAGACCTTAGACTAGATCCCAGGTGTTGAAACCAAGGACTTCACACCTAGACTAGGATATTATTACATTGTTATTGATTATTCTGTGTATGATTCTGGCTATCCTCTGACTACGCTCTAAGCTTACTGATTCTGTACCTCTGCCCATCTGATTAGTTGCTGAACCTCTGCCTGATTACTGATTACTCTTCTGCCTTACGATTATATTCTGATTCTGTCCTCTCTGTTGCCAACCCTTGCCTGTCTGACCACTCTACTCACCAGTGGGCCCTTGCCACTGGTGAGGTGTTAGCTTCTCCAGATCCTCTGGTGAAGTTATTTGTTAGCGACTGGTTGCTCCTAGGCTGCAGTACAGTCTGAATCGCCTGCTCCTCAGGTGATCACTAGTTGCAGTACTGTTTGTACCTCCTGCTCCTAGGCTGCAGTACGGTCTCAATTACCTGCCCCTCAGGGGATCACTGGGCTACAGTACAGTCTTGATATCCTGCCCCTCAGGTGATCACTAGGCTGCAGTACTGTCTGAATCATCCGCTCCTCGGGAGGTTCTATCTCTTCAGTGTTAGTATCTCCAGCTTGCTGGGGTTGGTACTTTTTTATATGGTCAGTGTACCGATAGTACCTCACCAGCCCCTCTGGTGAGGTCTCGCCAAACTATTAAAGTTACTGTACTCTATTACACAGTCAGTGTACTGATAGTACCTCACCAGCCCCTCTGGTGAGGTCTCGCCAAACTATTGAAGTTACTGTACTCTATTACACAGTCAGTGTACTGATAGTACCTCACCAGCCCCTCTGGTGAGGTCTCGTCAAACTATTAAGTTACGGTTGCACCAAGCACTACACACTCAGCTCCTTGTGCTGCTATACTGGTATTATTGGTGATTCTGCAGATCACACATAATCAGGTATAGCGTTTGCATTATTGTGATTCTGCAGATCACCAAATAATCATCGGAGCTGCAACACCCAACCGTTACAGAACAGTAGACCAGAAAAAGTATGGAGACACTCTGCAACCGGGTCGATGTGTTAGCCACTACCGTTAATGAACTCATCAAAACGGTTAACGCACAACAGACTCAGATTGAGCAACTGACTGAGTCAGTTAACTGCTTACTAGACCCTAATGCACGAGTGTCACCCCCTTCTGTGATCGAACCGAGGGTGCCTCTACCTGAGAAATTCTCAGGGCATCGCTCGGATTTTCGTAATTTTAAGCATAGATGTTTGTCATATTTTGAATTACGACCCGTCTCTTCTGGTACAAAAGGTCAGAGGGTCACCTTCATTAAGACATTGTTGTCTGGAGATTCGCAGTCCTGGGCTTATAGTCTTCCTACTGGGCATGAAGCCTTGGTTTCAGTGGCAGAATTCTTTAAGGCTATGGCCGTAATTTACGATGATCCTGATTTGGCAGTAACTTCTGAAAGGAAGTTAAAGACCCTCAGGCAGGGACACAGTGCAGTTGAAGTTTATGCTGCTGAGTTCAGGAGATGGGCGGTGTCAGCCAGGTGGGGGCAGTACGCACTCTTAGACTGTTTTTTTTTATCAGGATTGTCTATTGCCGTGTCTGATCTCATGTTGGGCCATCCAGAGCCCAAGACCTTGGATGAGGCCATATCCTTGGCCATCAAAATTGATAGGCGAGTTCGCTATCAAAAGCAAACTCGGGCTAAGGCCCCAGGAAGGTTCTCTTTTTGTACTTTCTCAGCTCCTACGCCTTCCTCTCCACCCGCTGACGAGCCAATGCAGATTGGACAGGCCAAGCTCTCAGAGGTCAAGAAAAACAGAAGGCGTGCAGAGAAACTATGTTTGTATTGCGCCGACAAAGGGCATATGGTTTCTGCTTGTCCCAAGAAGGCGGAAAACTCTATCGCTGTGAGGATCCGCGTGGCTGCCTGGGCAGGCAGGCAGCCTTTTGACCACTGTTCAGGTCTGCATTCTGCAGGTCTCTGGAAGAGAGACCTTTTGTCAGTTGTGCAGCTTGCTGCTGACGAATTTGCATACGTTTGTCATGCAGATTGCCTAGCCACATCCCTTGTGGGCTTGCTCTATAAAGAGCTATGTTTCCCACAGTAAGTTGCTGGTCATACTGTAACGATTGTGGGATTCTCTCCGTGATCAGCACACAAGACGTGCGCTGACACTGCGGAAATCCTCCACAAGTGTATAATTTGCGGGAAACCCAGCAAAAGGTGCAATGCACCTGTAGAGGGAAATTCCTGTCGACAGATGGAGCTGTGGAGTGCAGAGGAACAGCTCCTCTGCCCTGCCACACACGCCAGACAGGAATTGCACGAAGGGACGGAACGCAGGGCAAGATAGCCCTGAAGGAGAGAGAGCAAAGCGACAGATTGTATGTGTGTGCACCAAACTAGTCGCCAACCCGCGACGGTGCATACACAACAGCAGATAGGAAGCAGGAACACAATCGCGGGAGAGGCGATTGCCAGAGGTGACACAAGGCTACAGCAAGGCAGAGCACGAGAGTAGCAAAGGCACAGCAAATCATACAATGAGAAGATACGGAAAATAACAAACGCTAGCTAAACGCGAACACCGCACTCATTCGCAACAGTGCACGCGTTTATGCGTGGTCCCCGCGTGATAAGCACAACAGAGACAAGCACGCCTAACTAACCACCGACAGACAAACATGAAACAGAGGACGCGAGCGCTTGCTTAACGGTTACCTCACCGAGCCTCCAGCAAGCGTTCGTAGCAGACAAGACAGACACACGAAAACAGGAATAAGAGAGCGATAGGATCCACAGCACTAGCGCAAGTGGCTAGTGCGATCCAGGAAGACAGAACAGGAGGATCCACAGCGCTAGCGCAAGATGTTAGTGCGATCCAAGTACAGAGTAGCAGAACAGAAGGATCCACAGCACTAGCGCAAGAGGCTGGTGCGATCCAGGGAAACCGATCAGAAGGGGCTACCAGTAACAACCGCTGTTCCGGTTAGCACCCAGACACAGAAAGATTTCCTGTCGACCACCGCTGGGACAGGACAATCGCAATAGACAAACAAAACAGATAAGCAATCCTAACTGCACTAGGGAAACCTGCCTAGTGCAGTCCTAGGAATTACTCTAGGCTAATCTTTAAACAAAGAGCAAGGCTGACACTCCAGGCGAGTGTTCCACAGGACTAACTCTTATGACCAGCAACTTACTGTGGGAAACATAGCTCTTTATAGAGCCAGCCTACAAAGGATGTGGCTAGGCAATCTGCATGACAAACATATGCAAATTCCTCAGCAGCAAGCTGCACAACTGACAAAAGGTCTCTCTTCCAGAGACCTGCAGAATGCAGACCTGAACAGTGGTCAAAAGGCTGCCTGCCTGCGCAGGCAGCCACGCGGATCCTCACAATCGCCTAGGAGTAGCTGGAGGTACTACCCTAGGCAATCCAGTTTTACCTCTAAATAATAAATGTGTGTTACTTCCATGCTCTATCACTTGGGAGGGCCAGGTTCACACTACCCAGGCTTTTATAGACTCGGGTTCCGTGGTTAATGTCATGTCTAAAAAATTCGCTGATCAGTTTGGGTTTCCTTTAACTCCAGGGGGACAACAGATTAAGATTACGGCTGTGGACGACTCCTTACTGCTGCTTACCATCACTCAGACTCCGGTATTGTTGTGTCAGATTGGGGTTTTGCACAAAGAACAAATGCAGTTTTTGGTACTTGAGATGTCCACTTCCACCGTCATCCTAGGAATGCCGTGGTTAAAGAAGCACTCCCCGGATATTGATTGGAGTACCAGACAGTTGATAAGCTGGTCTCCATACTGCCATGTTCACTGTCTGGAGCAGGTTCCTCTTGCGGCTACTGAGTTACAGGTGCATGAGGCCGTTTAGCAGGATCCAGAACCCTCTGAGGAGGAGATCGGGGTAGATTGGGCATCTGAGTTAGCCCCTTTCCAACAGGAGATCCCTGAAGGAAAACCGGAGGGGGTTCTTTTTGTTCCCCTCCAGTTTAGATTTAAAGTCTTACAGACATTTCATGCTCATAAAAATGCTGGTCACCCTGGGGTGGCTCGTGCCCAGGAGCTATTAAGTCATAGTGTGTGGTGGCCCTCAATCAATTCTGACTGTAAAGACTTTGTGGGGAGCTGCGCGGTTTGTGCCTGGAGCAAGACGTCTAGGCGGGCCCCTGCTGGTACTTTGCAGGCACTCCCGGTGCCCGAGGAACCTTGGACACATGTGTCCATGGACTTTGTGGGCAAACTGCCTTCCTCTGAGGGTAAAACGGTCATATGGGTGGTAGTTGATAGGTTTAGTAAGATGGCACACTTCATCCCCTTGAATGGACTCCCCTCCGCACATGAACTGGCAGAACTTTTCATACTTCACATCTTCAGACTGCATGGAATTCCGGAAGATGTGGTATCTGACAGGGGAGTCCAGTTCATTTCCCCGCTTCTGGAAAGCCTTCTGTCATCAAATGGGGACGAAGTTGTCATTTTCCTCCGGCTACCACCCACAGACTAACGGCCAGACCAAAAGGGTAAACCAGGGCCTTAAAGAGACTCCGTAACAAAAATTGCACCCTGTTTTTTATCATCCTACAAGTTCAAAAAGCTATTCTAATGTGTTCTGGCCAACTGCAGCACTTTATACTATCACTGTCTCTGTAATAAATCAATGTATCTTTCCCCTGTCAGACTTGTCAGCCTGTGTCTGGAAGGCTGCCAAGTTCTTCAGTGTTGTGGTTCTGCTATGAACTCCCCCTTCCAGGCCCCTCTATGCACACTGCCGGTGTGTTATTTAGGATTAGAGCAGCTTCTCTCTTATCTTTTACAAGCTGGATAAATCGTCCTCTGAGCTGGCTGGGCTTTCACATTACTGAAGAATTACAGACAAGGGCAAAGCTGTTTGCAGGAAGAAAAGAGCAGCCTGAAACTTCAGTGCATGAGAACAGGGGGAAAGAAACACACAAATGATCTCTTGAGATTCAAAAGGAAGGCTGTATACAGCCTGCTTGTGTATGAATGTATTTTCTATGTGTGGACATACTGTACATCAACCTACTTCCTGTTTTGGTGGCCATTTTGTTTGTTTATAAACAAACTTTTTAAAACTGTTTTTAACCACTTTTAATGCGGCGGGGAGCTGCGAATTTATGTCAGAGGGTAATAGGAGATGTCCCCTAACGCACTGGTATGTTTACTTTTGTGTGATTTTAACAATACAGATTCTCTTTAAGCAATTCCTTAGATGCTATGTGGCTGATGCCCAGTCCGATTGGGTTAAGTTTTTACCCTACGCTGAGTTCGCTCACAACAATTTGAGGTCTGCATCGTCAGGGTTTTCTCCCTTCCAGATTGTCATGGGAAGATCACCCAAATTCTCACCGCTGCCAGTGGTGACGTCACCGTTTCCAGCTCTGGAACACTGGTCAGAAACCATTAAAAACATCTGGAAAAAGGTGAAGGAAAATTTAAGGAAAGCTTTTTCGGTTTAGAAAAAACAAGCTGACAGAAGACGTTCTGTGGAATGGAAATTCGCACCGGGAGATTTTGTGTGGATTTCCACTCGGCATCTGTCCCTAAGGCAGCCATCTGCTAAATTGGGTCCCAAATTTATAGGGCCCTATCCTGTTTCTAGGACAGTGAATAATGTTACTTACATGGTGTCGCTCCCACCCAGTTTCAGGGGTGGTAGGATGTTTCACTTGTCACTTTTAAAACCTGCTGTGTATGTGGATTCCACTCCCCCCCCCCCCTGTGGTAGTCAATGGAGAGCCCAAGTTCGAAATAGAACAGATCTTGGATTCCCGGCGAGTGCATAATTCTTTGCAGTATCTGGTCCACTGGCGAGGGTATGGGGCAGAAGAGAGATCTTGGGTACCACTCTCTCGCATGCATGCAGAGGAACTCAGGGAGGAGTTTCATAGGTTACATCCAGATAGCCCAGGTGGTGCGTGTTCGGAGTCCACGCCTAGAGCGGGGGGGTACTGTAATGAACGGGGCAGCTGCAGCGAACAGCACCGCCGCCGCAGCTGCCTCCGTGCCGCTGCCCATTCTCCCGGCGTCTAGGACGCCGAGGACAGAACGTTTGCTCTCAAGCGGTCACCGTCTCCTGCGGGCGCGCGCACAGACGGGACCTTTATGCTAAGAGGAGGCTCGTCAGCTGACCTGCTGGTCGGTTGAAGTCAGAGGAGCCTCATGGCGCCCAGGATTGGCTGACTGCAGGGGGCATGCCAGTGAGGTCTCCTCTGCTTCTTAAGCCTCCGGGCTTCATTCAGACACTGTCTGCTGTTGTGAATACATCTCGTGTTAGCGCTCAGACCTTAGACTAGATCTCAGGTGAAACCAAGGACTTCACACCTAGACTAGCATATTATTACATTGATATTGATTATTCTGTGTATGATTCTGGCTATCCTCTGACTACGCTCTAAGCTTACTGATTCTGTACCTCTGCCCATCTGATTCGTTGCTGAACCTCTGCCTGATTACTGATTACTCTTCTGCCTTACAATTATATTCTGATTCTGTCCTCTCTGTTGCCAACCCTTGCCTGTCTGACCACTCTGCTCACCAGTGGGCCCTCACCACTGGTGAGGTGTTAGCTTCTCCAGCTCCTCTGGTTAAGTTATTTGCTAGTGACCGGTTGCTCCTAGGCTGCAGTACAGTCTGAATCGCCTGCTCCTCAGGTGATCTCTAGTTGCAGTACTGTTTGTACCTCCTGCTCCTAGGCTGCAGTATGGTCTGAATCGCCTGCTCCTCAGGTGATCATTAGTCACAGTACTGTCTGTACCTCCTGCTCCTCAGGCTGCAGTACAGTCTCAATCACCTGCCCCTCAGGTGATCACTAGGCTGCAGTACAGTCTTGATATCCCGCCCCTCAGGTGATCACTAGGCTGCAGTACTGTCTGAATCACCCGCTCCTCGGGAGGTTCTATCTCTTCAGTGTTAGTATCTCCAGCTTGCTGGGGTTGGTACTTTTTTATACGGTCAGTGTACCGATAGTCAGAGCCGGAACAAGGTCCTCCAGCACCCAAGGCTGAGACACCAAAGTGCGCCCCTTCATCCCCCGCCACCCCAGCCGTCACACACTGATTGCTATTAGACTAAGAGGCACCCCAGGGCCCCCAATCCTCCCATCACCTTAATCTCTAGTTATGTGGCTTGCAGCCACTGCCATGTATACCCTTTTCTTATTTCTCTCTGCTTCATACACAATAGGGGAATGGTAGCTGAGTGAGTTTTGCACCCCCTCCTACACTGCACCCTGAGGCTGGAGCCTCTCTTGCCTCTGCCTCGGCCCTGCCGATAGTACCTCACAAGCCCCTCCCTCTGGTGAGGTCTCACCAAACTATTAAAGTTACTGTACTCTATTACATAGTCAGTGTACTGACAGTACCTCACCAGCCCCTCTGGTGAGGTCTCGTCAAACTATTAAGTTACGGTTGCACCAAGCACTACACACTCAGCTCCTTGTGCTGCTATACTGGTATTATTGGTGATTCTGCAGATCACACATAATCAGGTATAGCGTCTGCATTATTGTGATTCTGCAGATCACCAAATAATCAGACATCGGAGCTGCAACACCCAACCGTTACAAGTAGAACCAGGAGAAGAAGGTGAAGAAAAAGGTGAAGAAGAAGAAGACGAAGTTGATGAAGTACAGCTTACATGGTGTAATGATCTGTTCTGCTGTCTGCACAGGCAGACAGCTTTTTGACCATTTTGTAGCTCTGAGCATTGCAGGTCCCTGGAAAGGAGACCTGTCTTCACTCTGCAACTTTCTGAGCTGCTGTTCTGGGGAGGAATTTGCATCCACTTGTCATGCAAATTGCTTAGCTGCTTCCTCTGATGGCTTGCAGTATAAAAACCATTTCTTCCCAGAATTCCTGGCTGGTCATGATGGTTTGTTCCTGCTAACTTGCCTGGAAGTCTCAGCCCTCTGCTCATAGTAGGCTATTATTGCTAGCTTAGAGTAGTTACACTTTGGGAGTGCTCCTAGCATTCCTTCTAGCATAGTCAGGTTGTATTATCTGTTTGCCTTGTACTGTCTATCTGTTGCGATTGTCTTGTCACCAGCGGCAGTCGACAGGAAATCATTCTGTCTGTTTGGATCGCATTCGCCCTAGCGATAGTGGCGGTGGTTCCTTCTGTATTCTGGCTTAGGGGTGCAAGCCAGAGCAGTGGTTGCTACTGGTAGCCCCATCTGTCTGTCTGTCTGGATCGCATTCGCCCTAGCAGTAGTGGCGGTGGTTCCTTCTGTACACTGTCTGGGCATGTAGGCCAGAGCTGCAGTTGCCACTGGTTACTCCTTCTGTCTGTCTTGTCTGGAACGAACGCTTGCTGTAGGCTCTGTGAGGTTACCGTTTAGCAAGCGTTCGTGTTCTCTATTCGTTTTCGTGTTACATTGGTTAGTTAGGGTTGGCGTGCTTTGTCTCTGTTGCGCTTTTCGTGCAGAGACCGCACCATTAGCGTGCTTTGTCGCTGTTGCGCTTTTCGCACGGCGACCACGCTTAGCGAATGCGTTTGTTATTTTCCTTGGCGTTCTGATCATTGTTATTTGCTGTGTCTTTCTTGCTACACTCGTGCTCTGTCTTACTCGGTCTTGTGTCACTATTGGCAATCGCCACTCTTGTGATTGCGTTCCCAC
This sequence comes from Hyperolius riggenbachi, assembly GCF_040937935.1. NCBI lineage: Eukaryota > Metazoa > Chordata > Amphibia > Anura > Hyperoliidae > Hyperolius > Hyperolius riggenbachi. Next base: position 40,178,090 of record NC_090646.1, on the reverse strand, counting down.
TTGGTTTCCGCTGTTATGTGTTCACCGTTGCCGGGTGGCAACTAGATTGGTGGACACACATACATTCTGTCTCTGTGCTCACTTTCTCTCTACAGGTGCATTGCACCCTTGCTATGTTCTGTCATTTTTATACGCTTGTGGAGGATTTCCGCAGTGTCAGCGCACATCTTGTGCGCTGACCACGGAAATAATTCTCCGATCGTTACACATGGATTACATTACTATCAACACATACACACACACACATACACATTTTTTTTAAATTCATGCCCAGAACAAAAAAGGAACCATCCATCTGTAATTAAGTATGAAGGGTGGAGTCAACTTCTGGCTAGTTTGGTCTGTTTTCTGTCATTTGGAATCCCAGATAAGTTTTATGTCATGTCCGAGCTGTGCCTGTTCTGTACCTGCTGTTTATAATAATGAAGATGTTTGTTATCAAGCCTTCCTTTAGACAACATATATGCATTGTGAAGGGCCTTAGCCATGGCTTCTACTGCGTAATAAATGCGTGGTGAAATGCCATGATCTAGATGAGATTCTTTTGGAAAAATATACTTTTTTAGGGATGAATTTTCCCTAGCCTCCGCCAGCATTGTTTTGTCATAGCCATAAAGCGTATCATCTGTAAGACCTTTTCCTGATGAGTCACAGGAATTCAGCTTTTCAATGTCATCAAGCAAATGTTCTTTATCTGGAATCAATAAAGGGTTTAATTCCACAGCCAAATTACCACTCGATTCATAGGCTATATATTGTGTTTCAGGAGAACACACAGGAGGGAACATAAATGTTTTATCATGGAGAATTGTCTTAATACTGTCTAAGAACCTCTGAATTAAAATCTCCATTCCACATACAAGAACAATTTTGCTAAAAGATTGTTCAAATTCACATTGAAGTGTTGTGTTGTCGTGGTCGTACGAGACTAATGGGTCTATTGCAATTGTTTTTTCAACACAAATGTTATTTTCTTTCAAGTATTTTGTCATTAATTCATTTTCTTTCTTTCCAGTTTCATCCTCAGTTTTGATTATTACAACCCAGGTCCAACCGAAATGTTTTAACAGCTTTATTACCGGCACAAAAGAGTCGTGCGCATTCGGAACCATGTGGAATACATGAGGATAAAGTTGCCTGTTGCTTAAAGAGTAGTCTGTGGCTCTATAACTGAAACTGATCTGCAGAAAAGAAAACATAATCTTTATAACTCCTTAGACAATATTTAAGACATAGAGGTACACCTGAATATTCATCAGCCATCAGGGCTGGATATTCCAAAAGGCACTGTAGGCACGTGCCTACAAGTAGTGTTGGGCGAACAGTGTTCGCCACTGTTCGGGTTCTGCAGAACATCACCCTGTTCGGGTGATGTTCGAGTTCGGCCAAACACCTGACGGTGCTCGGCCAAACCATTCGGCCACATGGCCGAACTAAGAGCGCATGGCCGAACGTTCCCCGAACGTTCGACTAGCGCTGTGATTGGCCGAACGGGTCACGTGGTTCGGGCCCGAACGCGCTCTGATTGGCCGAACGGTCACGTGGTTCGGGTAAATAAATACCCGAACCACGTCATATCTCCGCCATTTGTCTGTGGGTTTAGCTTTGGGTAGGCAGGCAGGGTAGTTCGCTCTCCAGCCACGCTAGCCAGGGTCCCCCCCCAGTCATTGTGTGTCGCTGCTGGGAACAGTAGTACACCGCTCGCTCAGCCACACTATATATAGCATTGTTTACTGCCACTGTGTACCTCGCTCAGCCACGCTATATATATAGCATTGTGTTTTCTGACACTCTGTGTACACGGCTTAGCCTGACTAATATAGCATTGTGTGTACTGCCACTGTGCACCTCGCTCAGCCACGCTATATATAGCATTGTGTTTTCTGACACTCTGTGTACACGGCTTAGCCTGACTAATATAGCATTGTGTGTACTGCCACTGTGCACCTCGCTCAGCCACGCTATATATAGCATTGTGTTTTCTGACACTCTGTGTACACGGCTTAGCCTGGCTATATAGCATTGTGTGTACTGCCACTGTGCACCTCGCTCAGCCACGCTATATATAGCATTGTGTTTTCTGACACTCTGTGTACACGGCTTAGCCTGACTATATAGCATTGTGTGTACTGCCACTGTGTACCTCGCTCAGCCACGCTATATATAGCATTGTGTTTACTGCCACTCTGTGTACACGGCTCAGCCAGACTATATAGCATTGTGTGTACTGCCACTCTGTGTACACCGCTCAGCCAGACTATATAGCATTGTGTGTACTGCCACTCTGTGTACACGGCTCAGCCAGACTATATAGCATTGTGTGTACTGCCACTCTGTGTACACCGTTCAGCCAGACTATATAGCATTGCGTACTCTGCCAGTCAGTGTGTATATTGCTGGGATCAGTAATACTCCTCTCACCGCCAACCACTATATGAGCTCACCATGAGTTCCTCAGAGACCTCCGCTGTGAGCAGCACTCCCAACAACAGCAACAGCCAACGCCCCACGCAAGCTATAACATCCACTACAGCAGCCAGTGGTCAGCAGCAGCCCTCTCCGGAGGAGAATGTTGTGTCCATCGGTCCGTCGCCAGAACGATTAATGAGGGCTGCCATTGAGGAGATGATGGGGCCTGATGTGGAGGAGGAGGTCGGGCTCAGGCCAGCATCCCAAGTTAATGTTGAGGACGATGAGGGGTCTGTGTCTGGGGATGTTGGGGTGGCAGAGGTGGTGGGTGGGTCAGACTCAGGAGAAGAGTTGTATGATGAGGATGATGATCGGGACCATCTGTATGTGCCTCAGAGTCCGACCCCGGAAAACATGTTGTATCGTGTGTTTAGGTACTAAAATCTGCGTTCCCACTTCCCAGTACTGCCTGCAGTGCCCGGGTCCACGGATCCATATAATTTTTTGGGCAGCACTATCAAACTGTGGTACTATGAGTGAGTTGCCATGGTCCTTCTGTGCTGCCTGTCACACTCACCGTCTGTCTGCAGATGGATTGTTCAACACAGCTACGCCATCTGACATGTAGTCCTGGACCTTGACCATCTTCTCTAGGCGATTGGTGTTGGAGGACGTGGAACTGCCCGATTGCTGTTCTGTGGGCTGCTGCATGGGTGTCAGAAAATGTTCCCACTCCAAGGACACTGCCAATACCATTCCCTTTTGGGCACTAGCAGCAGCTTGTGTTCTTTGCTGCCCTCCTGGTCCTCCTGGGTTTGCTGAAGTCAGTCTGTCGGCGTACAACTGGCTAGAGAAGGAGGAGGATGTCAATCTCCTCTCTAAAGTCTCCATCCTCAAGGGCCTGCTGGAATTGTTCCATTTTTGACCTGTCTGACACTTTCTTCAATCAGTTTTTTAACATTGTGTTTGTATAAACTGGGTATAAACCCAGTAATTGGTGTTGTCCAGATTCCAGAATAATGAATAATAATGAATAGTGAATAATGCGCGGGCCGCGTTCAATGCAGTCTAGCATGAATTGAGCCATGTGTGCCAGAGAGTCCTGCCAGACTCCTCTATCTTCATGTTCTTGTAAGCGTTTTGATTGTTGTGATGCACCATATTCATCACCAGCATCACTTTCTTCCTCTTCTGCTGTCCTTTCCCGCTAAATTGTGGAAGTCCAACGTGCACCGCTCTGTCCCTCGGCAGTGGGGGCATCCAATTCCTGCTCCAACTCCAGCTGTTCCTCGTCCTGTTCTTTGTCATAGCTGGGACCAGCGTTTCCTGAGGCAGGTTGCCTGATGTTGGTATCATCACGCTGATCGTTTTCATCTTCAGAATCCCCCACTTGCATCATGCCAGCGGTTTCCATCTTCAACATTGATTTCTTCAGTAAACACAGCAGTGGTATTGTAATGCTGACTGTAGAGTTGTCACTGCTCAGTCACGCAACGTGGATTGCTCAAAATTTTGGAGGACTTGGCAGAGATCCAACATGGTGGCCCAATCAGATCCACAGAAGCTTGGTAGCTACTAGCTGCTGGAATGCGCCTCGGCACTGCGCAAAAGCGTGCTAGCATGTGCAGCGTAGAATTCCAGCGCGTAGGCAGGGACATCACCCAGCGAGCGATGGTGCGCTAGATTGAAGCGCTCATGCATCTCTTGGTGAGTCCTTCAGAAGCGGTACTGGACTTTTAACAATGTTTTTTTTTTTTCCTTCAACAGAAGATCTGCCACGTTGGAGTGAGGAGGACGCCGCCGACCCCGACACCAAGCTGAACCCCGGCGAACTCCAAGCAGAGGATCTTCAGGAACCCTCAAGGCTTTGAGCAAGCTGAGGAGGATCAGCAGTCCCGACGAGACCTCTCCTCATATGCGACTGAGTGCAGTGGAGCTCCCCAGAACAACCTCTCAGTTGTCACTTTGTCACTGGTCACTTTGTCACTTTGTCATTTTGTCACTTTGTCAGTTGTCACTTTGTCACTGGTCACTTTGTCACTTGTCACTTTGTCATTTTGTCACTTGTCACTTTGTCACTTGTCACTTCTCACTTTGTCACTTGTCACTTTGTCATTTTGTCACTTGTCACTTTGTCACTTGTCACTTCTCACTTTGTCACTTGTCACTTTGTCATTTTGTCACTTGTCACTTTGTCACTTGTCACTTCTCACTTTGTCACTTGTCACTTTGTCATTTTGTCACTTTGTCATTTTGTCACTTTGTCACTTTGTCACTGGTCACTTTGTCACTTGGTCACTTGTCCAGATGATCTCGGTACACCTCCTGAGATTCAAATTCCTGCACACATTGCTCTGGGATTTGGGTGTGATGAATGATGCATCTAACTGGCCACCGGAGGCAATTAAGGCCTTCAAAACATTGAAAGCAGCTTTCTGTTCCGCCCCCATTTTGCGTCATGTTGAGTTGTTGACGTCATGTTCATCCTCGGCCTCGCCTTGCATTTCAGTGCGAGGTGCATTTTCCACAGAAAAAGGTTGTGAATCCGGGCACAACATTTGTGGCTGTTCCATTGACCTTTCACAGGTAGAAGATTGTGGGGGTGGGAATAGCTCCTGCGAATAGCCCATTGTGTCCTGAAAACTACTCATTGCATTGCTTTGCGCACACATTTTTTTGTCCTCATGCAAGGCCTGAGTTGCACCTGAAAGCGTGGCCTTCTCCTCCTGCGCCTCCTCCTGTTCCATCACATCTGCTGCTGCTGGGTTAGCGTTGACGCCCGGTCCCTGTTTATTGAACCTCTTATCTTTATTACATTTATGACTGCATGGCGGTAAAAAGCATGCTATCCGCACGCTTCTTGTCCTCATGCAAGGCCTGGGTTGTTGTGTCTCAAAAAGCATGGCCTTCTCCTCCTGCGCCTGCTCCTGTTCCATCACGTGTGCTGCTGCTGCTGGGTTACCGTTACCGGTCCCTTTTCCTGGAACCTCTTATCTGTATTACATTTATGACTGCATGGCGACAAAAAGCATGTTACCTGTCCAAAGAAACATGACATTTTCCACATTTAAAAGACAGTTTTTCCTTTGAAACTTTACAATCAATTTTCTCAAAAACTATAAGCTCTTTTTCAAATATTTTTTTTCCTCTTGTACCCACTCCCAAGGTGCACATACCCTGCTAATTTGGGGTATGTAGCATGTAAGGAAGCTTTACAAAGCACGAAAGTTCGGGTCCCCATTGACTATCATTATGTTCGAAGTTCGGGTCGAACACCCGAACATCGCGGCCATGTTCGGCCTGTTCGGCCCGAACCCGAACATCTAGATGTTCGCCCAACACTACCTACAAGTGCCTACTAATGGAAAGGTTGAACGCTCCCCGAGTGCCTCCCTCCCACCTTCCCTATGCAGAGTCCCGAGCAGAGCGTAAATAAGAGGTTACTCACCCTGCTCTCGTCATACCACTGACAAGATATCCCTTCAGCTGGGGGCATCTTTAGCTACTTAATACTTGGGGACACCTCTCAGTATTAGTTTGCCAGAAGTAACCTTAATATTAAGGAACACCTGTGGCTAACTACGCCGGGTATCCTACAAATATTATAAATGGGAAAGTTCGGATGTTTGGATATTTGGATGTTTGGATGTTTGTTACTCGATCACGCAAAAACGGCTGATCGGATTTGAATGAAATTTGGCACACACATAGTACATTACCTGCAATAAAGTATAAGGTACTTTTTATTCCCATAACCAAAAAGGGGGTGGAGACAAATACAAATTTCACTGGAAAATGTAAACTGCAGTCATTCTTACACTGTTAATGGTAGGGTTCTCAAACTTTGCACAGTTGGTCATTGGGTGACTAGAAATAATATTCTCAAAAGTGGGTGGAGCCTATAAAAGCCAATCAAAATTCACCTATTGATTTTCAAGGGGAATATTTACATTGCTGCCATTCTTGCACTGTTAATGGCACAAGCCTCAAACCTGGTACAGTTGATCATTGGGTGACTGGGGTTCAATTTCAGAAAGGGGGTGGAGCCACAAACAGCCAATCAGATTTGTTTCATTCCAATGCAAATTATTGATACCAAACACCGCAAAGCTCACAAACTTGGTAATTGAGTAATTGATTAATTGTGTGTTAGGGTTAGGAAAGTGGTGCCCACCAACAACAGCCAAATACATAAGCGGCAATGCGGGGTCATAAGTGGGCGGAGACCAATACACATTTTACTGGGAAAATGTAAACAGCAGCTATTCTTACACTGTTAATTATAGGGTTCTCAAACTTTGCACAGTTGGTTACTGGGTGACTGGGATTAATATTCAGATAAGTGGGTGGAGCCTACAAAAGCCAATCAAAAATTACCTATTGATTTTTCAGGGGAATATTTCATTGCTGCCTGTAACGATCGGTGTGACACAGAGAGGGTCTGATTACCAGTGATCTGCAGCATCACCGAGAATACAGATATATACCCAATTATAGATGATCTGCAGTATCACCGATAATCAGATATATCTCTAACCTCTGGACACCAGGGTAATAAGAGTGTATAGTGCAACAGAAATACTTTGAGGTCTGCACCTGTGGAGCAGGTGCACAGCAGTAAGGAGTACTGCACAGAAACATGTTCCTTCCGTAAGCCTGAGGCTCTCCCGAGGGAGGGGTCAGGCTAGGAGTAGGAAGGACAAGTGTGAGTGACACCAGGAGGAGTGTCACCCACAGGTCAGTGAGCTATCTCTTGGCTGAAGAGATAGCTCTCGAGGTCGGACAAGCCAGGTCGGCAACAGACAGACAGATCAGGAACAAAGACAGGAGACAGATGCGGAATCCTAAGACAAGTAGAGTACGGCAACAGAGTATCAGATATAGCGAAGTACCCAATCAGAGATCAGAAGAGTAGTCAGGAAAGCAGAAGGTCACAACAGATAAACAATGCAATTCATACTTTAAGCTATCAAGAATCTGACTCAGTGTGGATTCCCAGCTCCAGTCAGTTCTGGCACACTGTCGGATCTAGCTAAGGTCTGAGAGCTAGCACATATAGTTTTCCCTAGACTGAGGTGTGAGGTCCTTGATCATCAACACCTAGGAACTGGTCTAGATAATAACACAGATAATATCACAGATACTGACAAGGTCTGAGTGTTACCACGTAGTGATCGCAACGCCAGACACCAGAGAAATGACCAGCACCCAGTATATATACACCAGCGCTCTCCGGCGCCTCCCCTAAGTGCTGGACCAATGAAACCTGCTAGGATTGTCAGCTGAGCGGCTGGATCAGCTGACACCCTTCTGGCTGCCTCTCAGCGCGCCTCTCAGCGCGTGCACATGCGTCCTTCTGAACCTGTGTGGACTATCAGTCCCAGCCACACCAGACATGGTTGATATGCTGCTGTGGTGGATAACAGGGTGGATGTTGGAGTTACTGCTGGAAATTATACATGATAAATCCTCCTCGCCTGATCTTCCACCTGGCCTTCAAATTCCTCTTTATCATTTCAAAGATCTGGAGCAGCAGGAAGCGGATTGCCAGTGAGGCTGCGGGGTGGCCAATACCCCGAAGGCGATTACGGGCCCAGGTGGCTGCAGGATCTGGTGAGTCTCCCCCTGAAGGGGGGTCTGGGTTTTTTTCTTATCTATTTACCCTCTGCTGATAGAAGAACAAGTATCTTAGAGCGCTAATTCCCTTACACCAGACATGTGTTGTAATGCATCCGTTGGTTTGAACGTGGGGCCAGCCGCACCGCTATCAGAGCATGCGGCGGTTTCCCCGTGTTCAGCCATACTGCTAGTGGTAAGCCCATGCGTGCAAACCGCGACGTCAGACGCGGAATCCGCCGCCTTGTTCACTGGGCATGCGGCAGTTTCTCTGCGCTCCGTCAGGCTAGTGGATGCAGGCCCATGCGCGCAAGCTGCCATGTTGAACGCGGAATCAGCCGCCTTACTCTGAATACTCGCGGCGGCTTTTCCGTGTTTTCTCACACTGCCATTCTTGCACTGTTAATGGCACAAGCCTCAAACCTGGTACAGTTGATCATTGGGTGACTGGGGTTTAATTTAATGGCACAAGCCTCAAACCTGGTACAGTTGATCATTGGGTGACTGGGGTTTAAATTTATAAAAGGGGGTGGAGCCGCAAACAGCCAATCTGATTTGTTTCATTTTAATTCAGGTTATTGATGCCAAAGACCACAAAGCTCACAATCTTGGTCATTGAGTAATTGATTGTGTGTTAGGGTTAGGAAAAGTGGGTGCAGCCAACACCAGCCAAATACATAATCGGGCAATGCCGGGTCATTAGTAGGCAGAGACAAATACACATTTCACTGAGAAAATGTAAACTGCAGCAATTCTTACACTGTTAATGTTAGGGCTCTCAAACTTTGCACAATTGATCATTGGGTGACTGGCATTAATATTCAGAAAAGTGGGTGGAGCATGGAAAAGCTAATCAAAATTAACCTATTGATTTTAAAGGGGAATATGTAATTGCTGCCTTTCTTGCACTGTTAATGGCACAAGCCTCTTGCACTGTTAATCACCTGTACCTGGTACAGTTGGCCATTGGGTGATTGGGGTTCAAGTTCAGAAAAGGGGTAAAGCCACAGCCAATCAGATATATTTTATTTCAATGCAAATTATTGATGCCAAAGACCGCAACGCTCACATACTTGGTCATTAAGTAACTGAGTAATTGTGTGTTAGGGTTAGGAAATGTGGTTGGAGCCAACACCGGCCAAATACATACCTGGGCAACACTGGGCGTCCAACTAGTGGGAAATATGGGAGAGCTGACAGTGTAACCAGCTAGTATACTTACAGTGTGGTTGAGGCAGAGGTTTGTGGGTTCCTGGAGGGCAAAATCTAGGGTGCTAGAACATTTGTGCCTATAGGCTCCTCTGATGTAAATCCGGGCCTGTCAGCCATTTCTATCTGCAGCTGCAATGCTGCTATTAGTGGCACCAGAATGAAACAAAAGTGTGTTGCTTTGTTGTCAGCTCCATTACAAACAACTAACTAGCAAATGTATGGCCAGTGTTCAGCAGGCTGTTTACGAGCTCAGCGCCAGGCGACAAAAACCAGGTGCCCAGCGCAAGGGTAATCCGGGGTTCTGGCGATCACTGAACCCCAAATTACTTCTGCCTCTGAGTTGCTACAAAGTATTTAGTGCTGCTGGGGAGTTGAGCCATGAGTCATTCGGTTCATCCTCTGCCCAGCTCACCAGCAGTGTATAAATATGTACGCTGCCCAGTGGGCATTGCACAGGTTGTAGGATCAGTTACAGAGAGGGAGATAAGTAGAGACATGGGAAAGTTTGAGAATAGTAATAACAAGAATGAATATAGATCTTGCATACAGTCATGGAAGAAATTGTTAAAGAAAACACTACTGATTAGGTTTAAATGAAACTAGCCGACCCGCGGCATACCATACGCCACATAAGAGGGTAGAGGGCAGGAAGGGGGTATTGGGCACAGCGGCAGGGAGGGGGGGTTGGACCCCCCCTCACCTGGGTCCCCCATATGCGCTCGCCCTCCAGCTTAAGCTCAGCAGGAACCCCCCCCCTCTCACCTGGGTCCCCCATGTGCGCTCCCCCTCCAGCTTAAGCTCAGCAGGAACCCCCCCCCCTCTCACCTGGGTCCCCCATGTGCACTCCCCCTCCAGCTTAAGATCAGCAGAAACCTCCCCCCCCCCCTCACCTGGGTCCCCTATGTGCGCTCCCCCTCCAGCTTAAGATCAGCAGGAAACCCCCCCTCCCTCACCTGGGTCCCCCATGTGCGCTCCCCCTCCAGCTTAAGCTCAGTAGCAGCCGCCACTATTAGTAAGAGGCAGCGGGTGGGGATGACTCAACTCTTCCGTGTTCCATCGTGCGTTCCACTGTCGTCACTTCCTGTGCCGCACACTGTATTGGTGTAATTTGTTTTTATAAAACAGAAGGAAATCTGCAATAATTCAGCTATAAGTGAACATTTGTGGTTACCCACAAAGCACTGCTACTAAATATGCAAATTACCCCTTTCCCCCCTTGGTAAGCCAAGCAAGCATATAGCTTTACATTTTACACAGTCATATCAAACCCACATGTGACAGCCTGTTTCAGACTTTTGGTCCTCATCAGTGCATGGCAGGGATTGATATGGCTGTATGAGATAGGGCTTGGACCAGTACAACAGAGTAACCAAGCAGCTCAGAGTGACCCAAACCACTCGGAATGTATAGGGGGATAAAAGGGACCAAAAAGCCCTTCTACTAAAAAAGCAAAGCTTGGTGTAATTTGCCTTCTTAACACAGAAGAAAATCTGTAATAATTCAGCTATAAGTGAACATTTGGGATTACCCACAATGCACTGCTACTAAATATGCAAATTATTCCTTTGCACCCTTGGTAAGTCAAGCAAGCATCCAGATCCACTGGTGTATAGCAAGCTTATAGCTTTAAGTTTTACACAGTCATATCAAACCCACATCTGACAGCCAATTTCAGATGTTTAGTCCTCATCAGTAAATAGCAGGGATTGATAAGGTTGAGGCACTTACTCTAATATATATATATATAGATATTAACACTCCTATAATGCTTTTCTCCTGTCTGACTTAACCACTTGAGGACCGCCGTGTTAATCCCCCCTAGTGTCCAGGCCAATTTCTCCTAATTGGGTCACTGCAGCTTTAAAGCCTCGCTGCAGGGCCGTCCAATGCAGCACACAAGTGATCCCCCCCCCCTTTTCTCTCCACCAAGAGAGCTTTCTGTTGGTGGGGTCAGGTCAGCTGACACACAGGACTCCACCTCCAGTTCCTGATTGGCGAGCGGCTGGGGGGGGGGGGGTGTTCTCCTGCTTACCAGGGCTATTTAAGCTCTGTTCTGACACTTGCTCTCTTTCTGCTCTAGCTAACTGTAATGATCTGCTCAGCTGTCTGCACAGGCAGACAGCTGTTTGACCATTCATTAGGTCTGAGTGCTGCACGTCTCTGGAAAAGAGACCTGTCTTCACTTTACAAGTTTCAGAGTTGCTCTGCTGGTGAGAAATGTACATACACTTGTCATGCAAATCGCTTAGCTGCTTCCTTTGATGTCTTGCAGTATAAATGCCTTTTGCTCCCAGAATTCTTGACTGGTCATGATGGTTTGTTCCTGCTAACTCACCTGGAGTATCAGCCTTTGCTATTGTTTGCTAAGATTATCTTAGAGTATTTCCTTGGGACTGCACTAGGCATCCCTTCTAGCGTAGTCAGGTTGTATTATCTGTTTTGCCTTGTACTGTCTATCTGTTGCGATTGTCTTGTCGCCAGCGGCGGACGACAGGAAATCGTTCTGTCTGTAGGGGTGCAAGCCAGAGCAGCGGTTGCTACTGGTTGCTCCATCTGTTTGTCTGTCCGGATCGCATCCGCTCTAGTGGTAGTGGCGGTGGTTCCTTCTGTGCTCTGTCTGGGAGTGTAGGCCAGAGCTGCGGTTGCTGCTGGCTACTCCTTCTGTCTGTCTTGTCTGGAACAAATGCTTGCTGTAGGCTCGGTGAGGTAACCGTTTAGCAAGCGTTTGCATTCTCTATTTCGTGTTTGTGTTACATTGGTTAGGGTGGCACGCTTATCACTGGGCGCCTAACGCGCGGTGATCGTGTCTTAAACGCGTTCTCTGTTGTGAATGAGTGCAGAGTTCGCGTTTAACTAGCGTTTGTTCTTTTCCTTGGCGTTCTGATCATTATTTGCTGTGTCTTTCTTGCTACACTTGTGCTCTGTCTAACTCGGTCTTGTGTCACTATTGGCAATCGCCACTCTTGCGATTGCGTTCCCACTTCATTTCCGCTGTTGTGTGTTCACCGTCGCTGGGTGGCGACTAGATTGGTGGACACACATACATTCTGTCTCTGTGCTCACTTTCTCTCTACAGGTGCATTGCACCAAATCTGGGTTCTTTCGTTTTACACGCTTGTGGAGGACTTCCGCAGTGTCAGCGGACATTGTTACACTAACACTTCACAGTGAAGGCTTCAGACCTTAGTCAGTTCCGTGTGTGGCTTAAATCGGCAGGACCCCGGGGATTCCATACTAGCTCAGCTATTATATATTGTTTTACCTGTGTATTGACTTCTGCCTGTTTTTCTGACTACTCTCTGCCAGCTGATTTTGTACCTTGCCAATCTGATCTGTTGCCGACCTCTGGCTGTTTACTCACTTAGATTTAGCCTGCCGATTCTGTACCTCTGCCTATCTGACCAGTTGCCGACCGCGGCCTGATTACTCACTTTGTTATTGCCTGCTGATTTTGTACCTGCCCAATCTGATCTGTTGCCGACTCGATTTGCCTGACCATTCTATATATATATCTGTTTGTACTGCTTTCTACTGTCACTGTATGTAAGACTTTACCCTTTTAGGGAATGTCTATTTATTGTCTGTCTGCTAGTGCCCACACACACTAGCAGATCGTTACATTCTCATTTTGGATTTCGACTAGAGCTCGGAAATAGAAATGGCTCGAACCTCCGATTTTCGGTTTGCGAACCTCGAACGCGAACCTCCGCAAAAAGTTTGGTTCGCGCAAACTTTCGCAAACCGCAATAGACTTCATTGGGGAAGTGAACTTGGAAAACTAGAATTTATGCTGGCCACAAAAGTGATGGAAAAGATGTTTCAAGGGGTCTAACATCTGAGTTTTTGCATGGGGGAGTGGGATACACGCCAAAAGTCCCAAGGAAAAATCTGGATCTCTCTCTCTCTCTCTCTCTCTCTCTCTCTCTCCCTCTCTGGTCTTGTAGGGATTTTTATTGCAGACATTTGTAGTATGTCAAAAGCAAGCTCACATTCCTTGATGGGGAATTGAACCCAAGTCCACCGCTTGGAGGGCAGCTTGGCTTACCACTATACCAACAACCACACAAACAGCAAAGGACAGCACTTTAAAGTCTAGAACATTCCAGAGCAAGGGTGGGAAGGATGCAAAGCTAGATGGCCATGCAACCATTCCTGCTAACCTAAAGCTCACTTATAGACATACTAGCTGGATGCCCAGCGTTGCCCGGGTATGTATTTGGCTAGTGTTAGCTCTGCCCACTTTTCCTAACCCTAACACACAATTACTTAACCACTTCGCCCTATCTGGACGGATATATCCGTCCAGATAGGCACTGCTGCTGCAGCCGCGTGGTGCGTGCGATCGGGCGCGCGCCCGCGCGCACTCCCGCTGCCTCCCGCTGCCCCTCCGATCAGTGAAAGGGAATATAATTCCCATTCACCGATCTAAGTCCCCGTCAGAAATACCGACGCTTTCTCATCAGAGAGTGCGGCATTTCTGCCCGTACAGAGCTTCCCCAGCCTCTTTGTCCTTCCTGGATGCACGATCATTCGCATCCAGGACTTTTTTGAATGTGCTCATCTTGTGGCCAAATAGTAAACTGCACCCACATACATTTATTAAATAAATCAACACATTATATTACATCTAAAATGAGCTATTTACCTCCCAAACTAAAATTACCCAAATACATTTTTTTATTTAACAAAAAAATAAAAAAAATTACAATAAAAAAAAAAACTACATAAATAGTTACCTAAGGGTCTGAACTTTTTAAATATACATGTCAAGAGAGTATCTTATTATTTTTTTTTAAATTATAAGCTTCTAAATAGTGATTGACGCAAATTGAAAAAATGCACCTTTATTTCTAAATAAAATATCGGCGCCATAAATTGTGATAAGGACATAATTTAAATGGTGTAATAAGCGGGACAAATGGGAACATAAAATGCATGGGTTTTAATTACTGTAGCATGTATTAATTTTAAACTATAATGGCCAAAAACTGAGAAATAATGATTTTTTTCCATTTCTATCTTAATCTTCCTGTTAAAATGCATTTACAGTAAAGTGGCTCTTAGCAAAATTTACTACCCAAAGAAAGCCTAATTAGTGGCGGAAAAAACAAGGTATAGATCAATTAATTGTGATAAGTTATTGGCGAATGAATGGGAGGTGAACATTGCTCGGATGCATAAGATTTTCGAAGCTGTAGGCTGAAGTGGTTAATGACCAAGTATGTGAGCTTTGCGGTCTTTGGCATCAATAATTTGCAATGAAATAAAATTAATCTGATTGGATGTGGCTCCACCCCTTTTCTGAATTTGAACACCAATCACCCAATGGCCAACTGTACCAGGTACAGGTGATTAACAGTGCAAGAATAGCAGCAATTAAATATTCCCCTTAAAAATCAATAGGTGGATTTTGATTGGCTTTCATAGGCTCCACCCACTTTTCTGAATATTAATCCCAGTCACCCAGTGACTAATTGTGCAAAGTTTGAGAACCCTACCATTAACAGTGTAAGAATGGCTGCAGTTTACATTTGCGCAATGAAATTTGTATTTTTCTCCACCCACTTATTTCCTAACATTGTTCGAGTATTTGGCTGGTGTTGGCTCCGCCTACTATTTCTAACCCTAACACACAATTACTCAATAACCAAGTTTGTGAGCTTTGCGGTCTTTGGCATCAATAATTTGCATTGAGATTAAACAATCTGATTGGCTGTGTGTAGCTCCACCCCTTTGTCTGAATTTGAACCCCAGTCACCCAATGACCAACTGTACCAGGTTTAAGGCTTGTGCCATTAACAGTGCAAGAATGGTAGCAATTACATATTCCCCTGAAAAATCAATAGGTTAATTTTGATTGGATTTTGTAGGCTCCACCCACTTCTCTGAATCTTAATCCCAGTCACCCAGTGACCAATTGTGAAAAGTTTGAGAACCCTACCATTAAAAGTGTAAGAATTGCTGCAGTTTACATTTTTTTCAGTGAAATTTGCATTTGTCTCTACCTACTGATGACCCGGTATTGCTCTATTATGTATTTTGCAGGTGCTGGCTGCGCCCACTTTTCCTAACCCTAACACACAATTAATCAATTACTCAATGACCAAGTTTGTGAGCTTTGTGGTCTTTGGCATCAATAACCTGCATTAAAATGAAACAAATCATATTGGCTGTGTGTGGCTCCACCCTGTTTTATGAATGTAAACCCCAGTCACTCAATGATCAACTGTACCAGGTTTGAGGCTTGTGCCATTAACAGTGCAAGAATGGCAGCAATGAAATATTCCCCTGAAAAATCAATAGGTAATTTTTGATTGGCTTTTGTAGGCTCCACCCACTTTTCTGAATATTAATCCCAGTCACCCAGTGACCAACTGTGCAAAGTTTGAGAACCCTACCATTAACAGTGTAAGAATGGCTGCAGTTTACATTTTCCCAGTAAAATTTGTAAATGTCTCCACCCACTTATGACCCGGCATTGCCCGCTTATGTATTTGAATGGTGTTGGCTGTGCCCACTTTTCTAACCCTAACGCATAATTAATCAATTACTCAATTACCAAGTTTGTGAGCTTAGATTTGTTTCATTTTAATGCAGGTTATTGATGCTAAACACTGCAAATTGGCTGTTTGTGGCTCCACCCCCTTTCTGATATTGAACCCTAGTCACCCAATGATCAACTGTACCAGGCAGGTTTGAGGCTTGTGCCATTAAAGAGACACTGAAGCGGAAAAAAAAATGATGATATTATGATTTGTATGTGTACCGTCTTTCCCCGAATATAAGACACTGTCTTATATTCTTTTTGGGGAGGAAATGTGTGCTAGGGCTTATTTTCGGGGGTGGGAGGGGCTAGACGCTTTGTGTATGGGCAGGTGCGTGGTCTCTTACCGCACCTCCCTTGTGGCTGCGTCCCCCTCCGTTCCTGGTAATTCCTCCGGTGGCAGCGGCATTGTAATGGATCTGTGAGGGCGCCCTTTGATCTTCACGCAGTATGCCAGGCCGGCTCTGCGCTGGCGCTCTCTTCCTGTCATCATGTGCGCCCTGCAGATGCGTCCCAGGCGCACATTGATTAATCGCCCGGCAGATGCGCCTGGGACGCATCTGCCGGGCGCACATGATGACAGGAAGAGAGCGCCAGCGCAGAGCCGGCCTGGCGTACTGCGTGAAGATCAAAGGGCGCCCTCACAGATCCATTACAATGCCGCTGCTACCGGAGGAATTACCAGGAACGGAGGGGGACGCAGCCACAAGGGAGGTGCGGTAAGAGTCCACGCACCTCCCCATACACACAGCGCCCCCCCCCCCCCCTTCCCCAGCAAGGCCTTATTTTCGGGGTAGGCCTTGTATTTCAAGCATGCTTGAAATATAAGGGAGGCCTTACTTTCAGGGTAGGTCTTAAATTAGGGGAAAGACGGTAGTACAGCTAAGAAAAAAAAACATTACGGTCAGATACATCAGTCTAATTGTTTCCAGTGCAGGAAGAGTTGAGAAACTCCAGTTGTTATCTCTATGCAAAAAAGCTATTAAGCTCTCCGACCAACTTGGTCGTGGAGAGGGCTGTTATCTGACTTTTATTATCTGAACTGTAATTGAACTGTTTACTTTTCCTCTAGCAGAGAAGAGTTTATTACTTCACAGACTGCTCTGAAAGACTCATTTTGAATGCTGAGTGTTGTGTAATCTGGACATATTATAGAGTGATGCAATGTTAGAAAAAACACTATATACCTGAAAATAAAAATATGAGAATATTTTCTTTGCTGCTAATCTTCTAGTAATTATTCATAGTACACAACCAATTCATTATATCATATATTTTTTTTCGCTTCAGTGTCTCTTTAACAGTGCAAGAATTGCAGCAATGTAAATATTCCCCTTGAAAATCAATAGGTTAATTTTGATAGGCTTTTGTAGGCTCCACCCACCTTTCTGAATATTAATCCCAGTCACCCAGCGACCAACTGTGCAAAGTTTGAGAACCCTACCATTAACAGTGTAAGAATGGCTGCAGTCTCCACTCCTTTTTTGGTTATGGGAATAAAAAGTATCCTATACTTTATTCCAGGTAATGTACTATGTGTGTGCCAAATTTCATTCAAATCCGTTCAGCCATTTTTGCGTGATCGAGTAACAAACACCCAAACATCCAAACATCCAAACTTTCCCATTTATTGTACTAGTAGGATGAGACACATGCCGGGTGCAGGGCTGTGTGGTGAGTGATCCTATAGACAGTCATACGAGACACAAGCTGGGTGCAGGGCTGTGTGGTTAGTAAACACATTGGCTTAAGACTTTACCAAATCCAATGCTCCAATATGGGGAAGCTTCTCTGTTTGCTGTGTTTTTTTTTCTTCAACCACAAGAAAAGCCCAGGAGTAGTCTTAGCTACCGCAGGGCCGGTCCGCCCATGAGGCGGGGTGAAACTTTTGCCTCAGGCGGCACTTCTGGGGGAGCGACACCCACCCATCCGTGGGTGTGGGGGCCGCCCGAGCTGGAGAGGATAGTGGGCAGGAAGGGGGTATTGGGCCTAGCAGCGGGGAGGGGGGTTGGACCCCCCCTCCCTCACCTGGGTCCCCCGCCCTTCGCTCCCCTCCAGCTTTAAAAAGTTAAGTTGCCGCCGCTATTGTAAGAGGCACGGGCGGGGATCACTCACCTCTTCCGCGTTCCAGCGTGCGCTCCACTGACGTCACTTCCTGCTACGCCGCCCACTGTATTGTAAGTGGACAGAGTACAGGAAGTGACGTCAGTGGAGCGCACGTTGGAACGTGGAAAAGGTGAGTGATCCCCCCCTGTGCCTCTTACAATAGCTGCCGCAACATAACTTTTTAAAGCTGGAGGGGAGCGGAGGACAGGGGACCCAGGCGAGGGAGGGGGGGTTCGACCCCCCTCCCCGCCGCTAGGCCCAATACCCCCTTCCTGCCCACTATCCCCTACAGCTCGGCGGCCCCTTACACCCACAGCTTGGGGGGGGGGGGGCGGCGATTTCTTTAAAGTTTGCCTCAGGCAGCTAAAAAGTCTAGGGCCGGGCCTGAGCTACCGTAATATCTATGTTACGGCAGGGCCCTTATTACACTTGCTCTTACAGGGCTATGGAAACCGTTTTGCCCATGTGATAAAGCGAGGTGCAAAAATGAAATCATACCTAGCAGAGGTTTGTTTTGATCCATCAACCTCTGGGTTCTGGGCACAGCACACTTCTGCTGCGCCACTCTGCAGTCTGCTTACATTTGTATACAATCTTCTAGTTTAAGAAGGGTACATTACTTCCCTTCACAAAACACAAAACCATCCCTGGGTGGGCTTGGACTACCAACCTTTTGGTTAACAGTCGAATGCACTAATCAATTGTGCCACAGAGACTACTTGTCGCTGCTATGTGATTTTATGGGGGTGTATGTGTGTCTTTTGGAGGGAGGAAGTAAGTCTGCTCCAAGAAGTTTAACGCCACTTTTACATACAACAAAGCATTCCCTTTGAGGCAGCAGAGTGGTGCAGCAGAAGTGTGCTGGGCTCATAACCAAGAGGTTGATTGATCAAAACCATCCTCTGCTAGGTATAATTTCATTTTTGCACCTCGCTTTATCGCATGTGCGAAACAGTTTCCATAGCCCTGCAAGAGCTGGTTGAAGAGATGAGTGAACTGTGACACCACACTTTAAAAAAAAACAAACATACAAAAAAAAAAACAGCAAACAGAGAAGCTTCCCCATATTGGAGCATTGGATTTGGTAAAGTCTTAAGCTAATGTGTTGACTCACCACACAGCCCTGCATCCAGCATGTGTCTCGTATGACTGTCTATATGATCACTCACTACACAGCCCTGCACCCGGCATGTGTCTAATACGACTGTCTATAAGTAAGCTTTAGGTTAGCAAGAATGGTTGCATGGCCACCTAGCTTTTCATCCTTCCCACCCTTGCCCTGGAATCAGTGGCGTACCTAGGGCATTTGACACCCGGTGCTAGGTATTGAAAGACACCCCCCCCCCCCCCCCCACGGTACACCACCTGCGGCGCGCGAAGCGCACCGCGGCGAAAAAATGGGCGTGGCTATGACCGGATGGGGCGGAGCTAATTTAAAAGTGCACCCAAGTTTTAGTCAACCTTTCTCCAGAAAATTCACATCATTGCGCAGCTTTTCTCCAGAAAATACACAACATGTCAGAAGCTTTCAACATAAAATACACGTAATGCGAGAACATTTCACCAGACATTACACGTTATGTGAGCAGATTTCACAAGAAAATACATTCAATCATGTCGGCAGATTTGACCAGAAAAAAATCATTCAATCTTGCGGTAGATTTGACCAGAACATACACAATGTCAGCACCAGATTTCACCACAAAATACACAATATCAGTAGTTAAACTGACCACAAAATACACAATGACGGTAGTTAAACTGACCACAAAATACACGACGGTAGTTAAACTGACCACAAAATACATAATGACGGTAGTTAAACTGACCACAAAATACACAATGTCAGTAGCAGATCTGACCACAAAATACACAATATCGGTAGCAGATTTGAGTGTTGGCAAGCTGATAGCCTGGTGGGTAGGTGGTGAAGGGTGAGCAGCCTGATTGCCTAGTGGGTAGGTGGGCAGCCTGCTGGGTAGCAGTGGTGGGTAGGGGGGCAGCAGTGGTGGGTAGCCTGGTGGGTAGGTGGGCAGCAGTGGTGGGTAGGTGGGTAGCATGGTGGGTAGGGGGGCAGCAGTGGTGGGTAGGTGGGCAGCCTGCTGGGTAGCCTGGTGGGTAGGTGGGCAGCCTGCTGGGTAGCAGTGGTGGGTAGGTGGGCAGCAGTGGTGGGTAGGTGGGCAGCCTGCTGGGTAGCCTGGTGGGTAGGTGGGCAGCCTGCTGGGTAGCAGTGGTGGATAGGTGGGCAGCAGTGGTGGGTAGGTGGGCAGCAGTGGTGGGTAGCCTGGTGGGTAGGTGGGCAGCCTGCTGGGTAGCCTGGTGGGTAGGTGGGCAGCAGTGGTGGGTAGGTGGGCAGCAGTGGTGGGTAGCCTGGTGGGTAGGTGGGCAGCAGCGGTGGGTAGGTGGGCAGCAGCGGTGGGTAGGTGGGCAGCAGCGGTGGGTAGGTGGGCAGCAGCGGTGGGTAGGTGGGCAGCAGTGGTGGGTAGCCTGCTGGGTAGCCTGGTGGGTAGGTAGGCAGCAGTGGTGGGTAGGTGGGCAGCCTGCTGGGTAGCCTGGTGGGTAGGTGGGCAGCAGTGGTGGGTAGGTGGGCAGCAGTGGTGGGTAGGTGGGCAGCAGTGGTGGGTAGCCTGCTGGGTAGGTGGGCAGCAGTGGTGGGTAGGTGGGCAGCAGCGGTGGGTAGGTGGGCAGCAGCGGTGGGTAGATGGGCAGCAGCGGTGGGTAGATGGGCAGCAGCGGTGGGTAGATGGGCAGCAGTGGTGGGTAGCCTGCTAGCAGTGGTGGGTAGGTGGGCAGCAGCGGTGGGCAGGTGGGCAGCAGCGGTGGGCAGGTGGGCAGCAGCGGTGGGTAGCCTGCTGGGTAGCCTGGTGGGTAGGTGGGCAGCAGCGGTGGGTAGGTGGGCAGCAGTGGTGGGTAGCCTGCTAGCAGTGGTGGGTAGGTGGGCAGCAGCGGTGGGCAGGTGGGCAGCAGCGGTGGGCAGGTGGGCAGCAGCGGTGGGTAGCCTGCTGGGTAGCCTGGTGGGTAGGTGGGCAGCAGCGGTGGGTAGGTGGGCAGCAGTGGTGGGTAGGTGGGCAGCAGTGGTGGGTAGCCTGCTAGCAGTGGTGGGTAGGTGGGCAGCAGCGGTGGGCAGGTGGGCAGCAGCGGTGGGCAGGTGGGCAGCAGCGGTGGGTAGCCTGCTGGGTAGCCTGGTGGGTAGGTGGGCAGCAGCGGTGGGTAGGTGGGCAGCAGTGGTGGGTAGGTGGGCAGCAGTGGTGGGTAGCCTGGTGGGTAGGTGGGCAGCAGTGGTGGGTAGGTGGGCAGCAGTGGTGGTAGGTGGGCAGCAGTGGTGGGTAGGTGGGCAGCAGCGGTGGGTAGGTGGGCAGCAGTGGTGGGTAGGTGGGCAGTAGTGGTGGGTAGCCTGGTGGGTAGGTGGGCAGCAGTGGTGGGTAGGTGGTGGGCAGCAGTGGTGGGTAGGTGGGCAGCAGCGGTGGGTAGGTGGGCAGCAGCGGTGGGTGGCCGGGCCGGTGCACCTGTAAAAGAAAAAAACCTTACCTGCAGATGTCTTCCGAGTCCCAGGCAGCCTCCGCAGCTCCTCTTGAATGTCCCGCGCCGTCTCCTGCTGCGTCATCAGTGCAGGGCTACGGGAAGATGGCCGCCGAAGCCCACACTGGAGACAAAAATAGACGGCAAGATGGCGTCGGCGGCCATCTTGCCGTCTATTTTTGTCTCCAGTGCGGGCTTCGGCGGCCATCTTCCCGTAGCCCTGCTCGGGTAAACTGAGGGCGGCTATCAGCCGCCCTGTCAGTGCCCGTTGCCGGCGCCCGTGGAGGGGAAGCGCCGAAGGAGGGGACCCAGGTGAGGGAGATGTGGGGGGTATTTCCCCCCTCCCCGCCGACTCTGCCACCCCTCCTTCAGCGCTGCTTCCCCTCCTGTGTCATCAAGGCTTCTGGGGAGGCCTTGATGACACCCCCCCTGGAGCTGACACCCGAAGCGGAGCGCTCCTGGCCGCCCCATGGTAGGGACGCCACTGCCTGGAATCTTCTAGACTTCAAAGTGCTGTCCTTTGCTGTGTGTGTGGTTGTTGATATAGTGGTGAGCATAGCTGCCCTCCATGCAGTAGACCTGGGTTCAATTCCTAGCCAAGGTATGTGAGCTTGCTTTTGACATACTACAAATCCCTGCAAGAAAAATCCCTGCAAGACGAGAGGCTGGAGGTCCTTTTTGCTAGTGAACCTGGAATCTGGGTAATCCGGGTTCGGGTATCTGGGAGAAATCCGTGGATATCCGGGTCGGTGGTGAAACTATCTGCAGATAGCTATCCGGATATCTGCCCAACTATCTGGAATCCGGATCCGGCCGGATAGGGTAAAAATGGTCGGATACCCGAGTTACCCGGATACCCGAAATCTGGATGAGCATCCCTGTTATTGTGCACAGTAACGTTATTTATCAATAGCTAACCTACATAAGCCAAACTGCAGAAGTTATTTAACTGCAAAACTGTGAATGGATTTAATGTACCACTGTCAAGGTTATGGTTAGGCACCACCAGGGGAGATTTAGGGTTTGGCACCACCAGGGGGTGCTTAAGGTTAGGCACCTCCAGGGGGGTGGTTAGGGTTAGGCACCATCAGGGAAGTGGTTAGGGTTAGGCACCACCAGAAGGGTGGTAAGGGTTAGACACCACCAGGGGTGTGGTTAGGGTTAGGCACCACCAAGGGGTTTTAGGGGTTAGGGATAGGTACAGAGAGGGTTCTGTGTGTTAACTAGTGTTGGGCGAACAGTGTTCGCCACTGTTCGGGTTCTGCAGAACATCACCCTGTTCGGGTGATGTTCGAGTTCGGCCGAACACCTGACGGTGCTCGGCCAAACCGTTCGGCCATATGGCCGAACTAAGAGCGCATGGCCGAACGTTCCCCGAACGTTCGGCTAGCGCTGTGATTGGCCGAACGGGTCACGTGGTTCGGACCCGAACGCGCTCTGATTGGCCGAACTGTCACGTGGTTCGGGTAAATAAATACCCGAACCACGTCATATCTCCGCCATTTGTCTGTGGGTTTAGCTTTGGGTAGGCAGGCAGGGTAGTTCGCGCTCCAGCCACGCTAGCCAGGGTCCCCCCCAGTCATTGTGTGTCACTGCTGGGAACAGTAGTACACCGCTCGTTCAGCCACACTATATAGCATTCTGTGTACTGTTCTGTGTCTGCTGGGAACAGTAGTACACCGCTCGTTCAGCCACACTATATAGCATTCTGTGTACTGTTCTGTGTCTGCTGGGAACAGTAGTACACCGCTCGTTCAGCCACACTATATAGCATTCTGTGTACTGTTCTGTGTCTGCTGGGAACAGTAGTACACCGCTCGTTTAGCCACACTATATAGCATTCTGTGTACTGTTCTGTGTCTGCTGGGAACAGTAGTACACTGCTCGTTCAGCCACACTATATAGCATTCTGTGTACTGTTCTGTGTCTGCTGGGAACAGTAGTACACCGCTCGTTCAGCCACACTATATAGCATTCTGTGTACTGTTCTGTGTCTGCTGGGAACAGTAGTACACCGCTCGTTCAGCCACACTATATAGCATTCTGTGTACTGTTCTGTGTCTGCTGGGAACAGTAGTACACCGCTCGTTCAGCCACACTATATAGCATTCTGTGTACTGTTCTGTGTCTGCTGGGAACAGTAGTACACCGCTCGTTCAGCCACACTATATAGCATTCTGTGTACTGTTCTGTGTCTGCTGGGAATAGTGGTACACCGCTCGTTCAGCCACACTATATAGCATTCTGTGTACTGTTCTGTGTCTGCTGGGAACAGTAGTACACCGCTCGTTCAGCCACACTATATAGCATTCTGTGTACTGTTCTGTGTCTGCTGGGAACAGTAGTACACCGCTCGTTCAGCCACACTATATAGCATTGTTTACTGACACTATATAGCAGACTATATAGCATTGTGTGTACACCGCTCAGCCAGACTATATACCATTGTTTACTGACACTCTGTGTACACCGCTCAGCCAGACTATATACCATTGTTTACTGCCACTCTGATTCTGCTGGGAACAGTAGTACACCGCTCGCTCAGCCAGACTATATACCATTGTTTACTGACACTCTGTGTACACCGCTCAGCCAGACTATATACCATTGTTTACTGCCACTCTGATTCTGCTGGGAACAGTAGTACACCGCTCGCTCAGCCAGACTATATACCATTGTTTACTGACACTCTGTGTACACCGCTCAGCCAGACTATATACCATTGTTTACTGCCACTCTGATTCTGCTGGGAACAGTAGTACACCGCTCGCTCAGCCAGACTATATACCATTGTTTACTGACACTATATAGCAGACTATATAGCATTGTGTGTACACCGCTCAGCCAGACTATATACCATTGTTTACTGACACTCTGTGTACACCGCTCAGCCAGACTATATACCATTGTTTACTGCCACTCTGATTCTGCTGGGAACAGTAGTACACCGCTCGCTCAGCCAGACTATATACCATTGTTTACTGACACTCTGTGTACACCGCTCAGCCAGACTATATACCATTGTTTACTGCCACTCTGATTCTGCTGGGAACAGTAGTACACCGCTCGCTCAGCCAGACTATATAGCATTGTGTTTACTGCCACTCTGTGTACACCGCTCAGCCACACTATATAGCATTGCGTACTCTGCCAGTCAGTGTGTATATTGCTGGGATCAGTAATACTCCACTCACCGTCAACCACTATATGAGCTCAACATGAGTTCCCCAGAGACCTCCGCTGTGAGCAGCACTCCCAACAACAGCAACAGCCAACGCCCCACGCAAGCTATAACATCCACCCCAGCAGCCAGTGGTCAGCAGCAGCCCTCCCCGGAGGAGAACGTTGTGTCCATCAGTCCGTCGCCAGAGCGATTAATGAGGGCTGCCATTGAGGAGATGATGGGGCCTGATGTGGAGGAGGAGGTCTGGCTCAGGCCAGCATCCCAAGTTAATGTTGAGGACGATGAGGGGTCTGTGTCTGGGGATGTTGGGGTGGCAGAGGTGGTGGGTGGGTCAGACTCAGGAGAAGAGTTGTATGATGAGGATGATGATCGGGACCATCTGTATGTGCCTCAGAGTCCGACCCCGGAAAACATGTTGTATCGTGTGTTTAGGTACTAAAATCTGCGTTCCCTCCCAGTAGTGTTGGGCGAACAGTGTTTGCCACTGTTCGGGTTCTGCAGAACATCACCCTGTTCGGGGTGACTATATAGCAGACTATATAGCATTGTGTTTAATGCCACTCTGTGTACACGGCTCAGCCACACTATATAGCATTGTGTTTACTTCCACTCTGTGTCTGCTGGGAACAGTAGTACACCGCTCACCCGCCACTGTATAGCATTGTGCTCTGTGTCACTGCTGACAATAGTGGTACACCGCTCACCCACCACTGTATAGCATTTCTGTACTGCCACTGTACTGCTGCCAGTCAGCGTGTACTTTAAGGATAAGTGAAATGAGGAAGAAATCCGGTGAAAGAGGGAGGGGCAAGGGAAGAGGTGTTTCCCCTGACGGTTCACGTACAGGCCACAGGGGAGCACCCAAGAAAACCCACTCAATACTGCCCATGTTGTCCAGGACAACAACCCTCACAGATCCAAAAGAACAGGACCAGATAATTACTTGGATGACCTCTCAAGCGTCCAGCAGTGGGTTAAGCAGCACCAGCACATCACGCACGAGGTCCGAGTCCTCAGCCAGTTAAAGTCTGGGCTTTCTTTGAAGACTGCACTGAGGATGTTACCATGGCGATTTGCAAGGTGTGCAAGACCCGCCTGAGCAGGGGGAAAAGTATTAACAACCTCTCCACCACCAGCATGAGCCGCCACATTCTATCCAAACATCCCACTCTGTGGGCAAACGCGGCAGGACAGGGTAACACCAGCAACACTGCCTCCCTTGGGTTCACCAGACTCACCACCAGACCCGCCTCAGCAGCAGCAGTAGCCCAGCCATTGCGTGGTTCACAACATTCACAAACATCAGACGATGCTGACACTGTCACTTTCCGGACTAGTGCTCTTGAGGTCTCCCAGTGTTCATCAAACACAACAACCAACAGCCCTTCGGTGTGCAGCGCTACGGTTGAGTTGTCTGTCTCTGAGATGTTTGAGCACAAGAGGAAATTGCCAGCAAATGACCCCCGGGCCGTGGCAGTAACAGCCAGCCAGCATAGCCAAGCTTCTGGCCTGCGAAATGCTGCCATATCGAGTGGTGGAGACAAACAGCTTCAAGGGCATGATGTCAGTGGCCATCCCACGTTACGTGGTTCCCAGCCGCTACCACTTTGCGCGCTCTGCAGTGCCTGAGTTGCATGAGCACGTGGTCAGCTAAATAACCCGAAGCTTGAAGAATGCCGTTGCCTGCAAGGTTCACCTCACCACTGACACCTGGACGAGTGCGTTCGGCCAGGGTCGATACATCTCCCTAAGGCCTCTTGCACACTGCACGCGATTCAGATTCAGATTCCGCTTTTTAATCTGTTTTTACTTCCGATTCAGATTCAGATTTGCAGTTTGCTCCTTGCACACTGCAAATCTGAATCTGAAACGGAGGTAAAAACTGATTAAAAAGCGGAATCTGAATCTGAATTGCTTGCAGTGTGCAAGAGGCCTTACCGCGCACTGGGTGAACCTTGTGGAGCCTGGCAGCGATTCCTCACCTGCTACGGCGCGGGTGTTGCCCACGCCGCAAACAGCTGGATAACAACAGCAGCACCTACCTCTCTGACTCCTTCTCCTCCAACGCATCTCAAAGCTGTACCTCATCCGGAAATGCTAACCCAGCACCAGCAGCAGTAGGATCGTGGAAGCAGTGCAGCACAGCTGTTGGCATGCGTCAGCAAGCGTTGCTGAAGCTGATCTGCCTTGGGGATAAGCAGCACACAGGGGAGGAAATTTGGAGGGGAATAAAGGAACAGACGGATTTGTGGCTGGCACCGCTGGACCTGAAACCGGGCATGAAGCTAGACACCTGGCACGAACTGGCAATGTACGCAATAGAGGTGCTGGCTTGCCCGGCAGCCAGCGTTATGTCGGAACGCTGTTTCAGTGCTGCCGGAGGCATCATCACAGATCGGCGTATCCGCCTCTCCACAGAAAATGCAGACCGTCTGACTCAAATTAAAATGAATCAATCCTGGATTGGAAACGACTACGCAACACTCCTGGACCCCAACCAAGTAACATGACCGATGAACATCTGGGATGGTTTAGCGTTTCCGGTCCCTGTTTATTGAACCTCTCATCTGTATTACATTTATGACTGCATGGCGGCAAAAAGCATTGCTGCTATATCCGCACGCTTTTTGTCCTCATGCAAGGCCTGGGTTGTTGTGTCTCACAAAGCGTGGCCTTCTCCTCCTGCGCCTCCTCCTGTTCCATCACGTGTGCTGCTGCTGCTGCTGGGTTACCGTTGCCGGTCCCTGTTTATGGAACCTCTTATCTTTATTACATTTATGACTACATGGCGGTACAAAGCATGCTATCCGCACGCTTTTTGTCCTCATGCAAGGCCTGGGTTGTTGTGTCTCACAAAGCGTGGCCTTCTCCTCCTGCGCCTCCTCCTGTTCCATCACGTGTGCTGCTGCTGCTGCTGCTGCTGCTGGGTTACCGTTGCCGGTCCCTGTTTATGGAACCTCTTATCTTTATTACATTTATGACTACATGGCGGTACAAAGCATGCTATCCGCACGCTTTTTGTCCTCATGCAAGGCCTGGGTTGTTGTGTCTCACAAAGCGTGGCCTTCTCCTCCTGCGCCTCCTCCTGTTCCATCACGTGTGCTGCTGCTGCTGCTGCTGCTGGGTTACCGTTGCCGGTCCCTGTTTATGGAACCTCTTATCTTTATTACATTTATGACTACATGGCGGTACAAAGCATGCTATCCGCACGCTTTTTGTCCTCATGCAAGGCCTGGGTTGTTGTGTCTCACAAAGCGTGGCCTTCTCCTCCTGCGCCTCCTCCTGTTCCATCACGTGTGCTGCTGCTGCTGCTGCTGCTGGGTTACCGTTGCCGCGTGGTCCCTGTTTATTGAACCTCTTATCTTTATTACATTTATGACTACATGGCGGTACAAAGCATGCTATCCGCACGCTTTTTGTCCTCATGCAAGGCCTGGGTTGTTGTGTCTCACAAAGCGTGGCCTTCTCCTCCTGCGCCTCCTCCTGTTCCATCACGTGTGCTGCTGCTGGGTTAGCGTTGCCGCGTGGTCCCTGTTTATTGAACCACTTATCTTTATTACATTTATGACTGCATGGTGGTACAAAGCATGCTATCCGCACGCTTCTTGTCCTCATGCAAGGCCTGGGTTGTTGTGTCTCAAAGCGTGGCCTTCTCCTCCTGCGCCACCCTCCTCCTGTTCCATCACGTGTGCTGCTGCTGGGTTAGCATTACCGGTCCCTTTTCCTGGAACCTCTTATATGTATTACATTTATGACTGCATGCCGACAAAAAGCATGTTACCTGTGCAAAGAAAACAGACATTTCCCGCATTTAAAAGACAGTTTTCCCTTTGAAACTTTAAAATCGATTTTCTCAAAAACTATAAGCTCTTTTTGCTAATTTTTTTTTTCCTCTTGTACCCACTCCCAAGGTGCACATACCCTGTAAATTTGGGGTATGTAGCATGTAAGGAGGCTTTACAAACCACAAAAGTTCGGGTCCCCATTGACTTCCATTATGTTCGGAGTTCGGGTCGAACACCCGAACATCGCGGCCATGTTCGGCCTGTTCGGCCCGAACCCGAACATCTAGATGTTCGCCCAACACTAGTGTTAACGCTAAATAACGATAAGGCTTTAACGCTAAATAATGATAAGGCTTTAACGTTAAATAGCGATTAGCGACAAACGGATTAGCGGCAACACCGTGCACCATTATTCGCAGGCGCCATTTTCAGATGGATCCAGTGTGATGGTGCCTTCACTGCGACTCACCCGGTTGCTCACCTACTTAAGGAGGCGAGAATCTGTTATGAAGGGCAAGTCTGCCATTGTGAGTGACCACGGCGGGTAATGGCCGGGAAATCCTGGTTCGATTCTGGCCCGGAGTGGGAGCCTAAGAAATGGCTACCACCCCCGCATATCCAAGGAAGGCAGCAGGCATTGCATGCACGTCCCGAGGTAGTGACCAAAAATAACAATACAGGAGGACTTTCAAGGCCCTGCTGTATATGTGAAATAAATCAACTTGAAATCCTTTAACGAGAATCTGTTATGGAGGGTAAGTCTGATGGTGCCTTCACTGTGACTCACCAGGTTGGTTACCTCCTCAAGGAGGTGAGAATCTGTTATGGAGGGCAAGTCTGCCATTGTGAGTGACCATGGCGGGTAATGGCTGGGGAATCAGGGTTCTATTCCGGTCTGGAGTGGGAGCCTAAGAAACGGCTACCACCACCGCACATCTAAGGAAGGCGGCAGCAGGCATGGCATGCATGTCCTGAGGTAGTGACCAAAAATAACAATGCAGGAGGACTTTCGAGGCTCTGCTGTATATGTGAAATTAATCAACAGGTAGGTAGGTATATGCAGTAATGGGTATCACAATGTGCACCTGTCACACACAGACAGGTAGCGGACAGGCACAGTGACACTAAGTGCGCTCACTTAGGTAGGTGGGTGCACTGTGAACAACAGGTAGATAGGTATATGCAGTAATGGGTATTACAATAAGCACCTGTCACACAGACAGGTAGCGGACAGTCACAGTGACACTAAGTGCGCTCACTTAGGTAGGTGGGTGCACTGTGAACAACAGGTAGGTAGGTATATGCAGTAATGGGTATTACAAATGCTCACCTGTCACACAGACAGGTAGTGGACAGGCACAGTGACACCAAGTGCGCTCACTTAGGTAGGTGGGTGCACTGTGAACAACAGGTAGGTAGGTATATGCAATACTGGTTATTACAATGTGCACCTGTCACACAGGTAGTCACTGAATGTGCTGGGCCTGACAGTGCAGGCCCGTTTCTAGGGCCGTGTGGCCCGTGCCGCCGCCCGGGGCGCTGTTGGGAGGGGGGTGCTGAAATGGAGGGGGGAGCCAGAGCCGCGGGGAGGGCAGCCCGACCTCTCCCTCCCTCTCCTGGGCCGCCCTCCGTGCTCCCCCCTCAGATGCAGAGCGCAGCAGCAGCAGCCAGGGAGGAAGCGCTGTAAACAACATACCTCCCTGCCAGGGGCGTAGCAATAGGGGGTGCAGAGCTAGCGACCGCATCGGGGCCCTTGGGCCAGAGGGGCCCCGAAGGGTCCTCCCTCAACTACAGTATTAGCTCAATATTGGTCCTGTGCTCATAATGATCACTTCTATAGATACATTGAATAGTAGTAATCATTAACAAACTGTTCCCCATCCCCTTCTTACACCTCTGACACTGTAGTTGCCATTGGCAGGTTCTGGTGCGCCATATCAACTGTTATGTATAGAGTGCTTGGGGGGCCCCATTGTAAACCTTGCATCGGGGCCCACAGCTCCTAAGCTACGCCACTGCTCCCTGCGTTCCAAGCGCTGCTCTCTCGCCGCCAGTCTCTTCCTCTCTGCCTATACGATGATGCACACGCTGGTTCCTGTTAGCCGGAACCAGCGTGTGCATCATCGTATAGGCGGCAGAGAGGAAGAGACCGGCGGCGAGAGAGCAGCGCTTGGAACGCAGGGAGGTATGTTGTTTACAGCGCTTCCTCCCTGGCTGCTGCTGCTGCGCTCTGCATCTGAGGGGGGAGCACGGAGGGCGGCCCAGGAGAGGGAGGGACAGGTCGGGCTGCCCTCCTCGTGGCTCCGGCTCCCCCCTCCATTATGGGGGACAGCTACCCATCTAACCTACCCTGGGGGGCACCTACCTAATCTAACCTACGCTGGGGGGCACCTACCTAATCTAACCTACGCTGGGGGGCACCTACCTATCTAACCTATACTGGAGGGCACCTACCTAATCTAACCTACCCTGTGGGGCACCTACCTAATCTAACCTACCCTGGGGGGCACCAACCTAATCTAACCTATACTGGGGGGCAGCTACCTAATCTAACATACGCTGGGGGGCACCTACCTAGCTAACCTACACTGGGGGGCACCTACCTAATCTAACCTACGCTGGGGGGCACCTACCTATCTAACCTATACTGGGGGGCACCTACCTAATCTAACCTACACTGGGGGGCACCTACCTAATCTCACCTACCCTGGGGGGCACCAACCTAATCTAACCTACACTGGGGGGCAGCTACCTAATCTAACCTACGCTGGAGGGCACCTACCTAGCTAACCTACACTGGGGGGCACCTACCTAATCTAACCTACACTGGGGGGCACCTACCTAATCTAACCTACACTGGGGGGCACCTACTTAATCTAACCTACGCTGGGGGCAGCTACCTAATCAACCTATACTGGGGGGCAGCTACCTAATCTAACCTACACTGGGGGGCACCTACCTAATCTAACCTACCCTGGGGGACACCTAATTAATCTAACCTACGCTGGGGGCAGCTACCTAATCTAACCTATACTGGGGGGCAGCTACCTAATCTAACCTACACTGGGGGGCACCTACCTAATCTAACCTACACTGGGGGGCACCTACCTAATCTAACCTACACTGGGGGGCACCTACTTAATCTAACCTACGCTGGGGGGCAGCTACCTAATCTAACCTATGCTAGGGGGTCGGCTACCTAATCTAACCTATACTGGGGGGCAGCTACCTAATCTAACCTACGCTGGGGGGCAGCTACCTAATCTAACCTATACTGGGGGGCAGCTACCTAATCTCACCTACACTGGGGGGCACCTACCTAATCTAACCTACACTGGGGGGCACCTACTTAATCTAACCTACACTGGGGGGCACCTACTTAATCTAACCTACGCTGGGGGGCAGCTACCTAATCTAACCTATACTGGGGGGCAGCTACCTAATCTAACCTATATTGGGGGGGCAGCTACCTAATCTAACCTATACTGGGGGGCACCTACCTAATCTAACCTATACTGGGGGGCAGCTACCCATCTAACCTATACTGGGGGCACCTACCTATCTAACCTATGCTGGGGGCAACTATTCTGGCTACCTATATTAGAGGCACCCACCTAGCTAACCTGTACTGGGGCACCTACCTAACTAACTTATACCGGGGGCGCCTGCCTATCTAACCTATACTGGGGGCAACTATACTGGCTACCTATACTGGAGGCACCTACCTGGCTAACCTATAGCGGGGGCAACTATACTGGCTCACCTATGCCTGGCTACCTATACTGGGGAACCTATTCTTGGCTACCTATACTGGGGGGACCTATACTAAGTGCAACTAGACCTGGCTAACCTATACTGCGGGCACCCATACCTTGCTTGGGGGGGGGGGGCGCTGATTCGCTCACGGCTGAACTACAGGGCTGACAGTGAGTGCCGGTCGGAGGGAGCCGCGAGTGAGGGGAACAGACACACATGCGCCCTTGGAAGCTGGCCCGTGAGCGACCGCTCCGGTCACTCAGGTCAAAGGCCGGCCATGAAGACAGATGAGAAATGCATCCAGCCAGAATGAGATACAGCATGGACATGAGAGACAGCATGGGCAGAGGCAACAAGTAGGAAAAGGAAAAGGCTACATCCAAAGCCAGGCTGCTACAGATGTCAGCGACACCACGAGCAGCAGGGAGGGCAGGCAAGCCGGGGAGCCGGGCGGTAGCACACTGGTACACAGCTGATTCACAGATTCACATGTGGAGGGGGGGTGGAGCCACTCGGACCAGGAAACGGATCTCACTTCATCACAGTCTTCCTCCCAGCTCACCAGCTACCTATCTAACCTGCACTGGGGGAAGCTACCTAGCTAACCTGCACTGGGGGAAGCTACCTATCTAGTCTATCCTGGCAAAAGCTACCTATCTAGTCTATATTGGTGGAAGCAACCTATCTACCCTATACTGAGGGAACTTACCTTTCTAACCTGCACTGGGGGAAGCTACCTATCT
Organism: Hyperolius riggenbachi; assembly: GCF_040937935.1. Taxonomy (NCBI): domain Eukaryota; kingdom Metazoa; phylum Chordata; class Amphibia; order Anura; family Hyperoliidae; genus Hyperolius; species Hyperolius riggenbachi. The sequence continues at coordinate 40,145,216 of NC_090646.1, read as the reverse complement.
AACCTGCACTGGGGAGAGCTACCTATCTAATCTATACTGGGTGAAGCTACCTATCTAATCTATACTGGGGGAAGCTACCTATCTAACCTACACTGGGGGAAGCTACCTATCTAACCTGCACTGGGGGAAGCTACCTATCTAACCTGCACTGGGGAAAGCTACCTATCTAACCTACACTGGGGGAAGCTACCTATCTAATCTATACTGGGGAAAGCTACCTATCTAATCTTCACTGCGGGGAGCTACCTATCTAACCTACACTGGGGGAAGCTACCTATCTAACCTACACTGGGGGAAGCTACCTATCTAACCTATACTGGGAAAGCTACCTATCTAACCTATACTGGGGGAAGCTACCTATCTAACCAATACTGGGGAAGCTACCTATCTAACCTATACTGGGGGAAGTTACCTATATAACCTATACTGGGGGAAGCTACCTATCTAACCAATACTGGGGGAAGCTACCTATCTAACCTATACTGGGGGAAGCTACCTATTTAACCTATACTGGGGAAGCTACCTATCTAATCTATACAGGGGACACCTTCCTCTCTAACCTGCACTGGGGAGAGCTACCTATCTAACCTACACTGGGGGAAGCTACCTATGTAACCTATAATGGGGGAAGCTACCTATCTAATCTACACTGGGGGAAGCTACATATCTAACCTATACTGGGGGAAGCTACCTATCTAACCTACACTGGGGGAAGCTACCTATGTAACCTATACTGGGGGAAGCTACCTATCTAACATACACTGGGGAGAGCTACTTATCTAACCTATAGTGGGGGAATCTACCTATCTAATCTATACTGGGGGCACCTTCCTCTCTAACCTGCACTGGGGAGAGCTACCGATCTAACCTACACTGGGGGAAGCTACCTATGCAACCTATACTGGGGGAAGCTACCTATCTAACCTACACTGGGGGAAGCTACATATCGAACCTATACTGGGGCACCTACCTCTCTAACCTATACTGGGGAACCCTACCTATCTAACCTATACTGGGGAACCTACCTTTAGAACCTATACTGGAGGCACCTACCTATTTACAGCCAAGCAAAATCCCAGGGCCCCAGCCCAGCAAAGCACAGTCCCCAGCAAAGCAAACCCCCATCCTAGCAAAGCCTCCTGGTCCCAGCCCAGCATAGCATAATGCCAAGCAAAGACTAGTGAAGCCTCCAGCCCAGTCAGTGGCGGCGCTACACTGGGGCTTACCCAGGCTTAAGCCCCAGCTGAAATGCTGTCAGCCCCTCCAAAAGCCCCCCCCTCCGCAGAATTGCCCGATCATCACACAGGGTGGAACACTGGGGAATCTGGGGATGTTTAGGCAACGCAGCATGTTCTGCTGCTGCCGCCAGCCAATAGGACTGAAGCAGGCTGGTAAGTTTGATGCCCATTGGATGTAGGGATGTAGGCGGAGCTATAGGAGACGAGAAGCTCCAGCAGGGATAGGAGAGATTTGCAGGCTGTCTGTGTGATCTCTCCGCCTCCCTCCCTCTCCCCACGTGTGTAGATTCCTTCATAGCGGTAGATTTGAGCTTTCTATGCTGGCTGTCAGGGACTCCCTCTCTTCCTCACACAGCTGGACCAGGCGCTTCCCTGAGCCTGGACTCTACACACAGGACAAGGGTGAGCTTATCTCAGCCATTTCTGGCTGCTCTCTGACTCCCGGTAATAGGGGGGAGGGGTTACTTAACCCTTTCAGCAGTTCAGTTGCCTCTGTTGCTTGCAAAGTCTCTGGCATTCCTCTTCCACAAGGGTTTTTATGCATGTCAGTTAGTTCTGCACTATTCTTATAAAATCTACGTTTTCTCCTGTTCGGCGTGTATATGCACACATACACACAATGTAGATGTTATAAGAATAGTGCATAACTCACTGTTTGACAAGCATGTGGAAAAGGAATGCCAGAGCCTTTGCAATCAACACATCTGAGTTGCTGAAAGGGTTAAGTACACCTGTTTCTTAAGGTGCCCACACATCAGCAGCTCTATGGACAGATTGACCTAGAGTCAGATCTCTCTCTGATTAGAGAGTGATCTGTCAGCTGCCCATACACCGTAGGCTGATTCCCGATCGGTTTCAGCATGAAATCTCTCGGGAATCAGGCTTTTGACGCCGCCTTGCGCCCCCCAAGCTGTCCCCCTTAATGTAAAATGTTCCCTACCCCCTGTTGCTCTATACTTACCTGTCCATTGCTGGCACTGTCCTCATACATTCCCCATGTGGTTGCCAGTGTATGTGTGGGAGCGTGTGTGATGTCACACATGCACTCACGTTACGCAGGCAACCAGGTGGGACGCTATGAGGGATGAAGCACAGATTGGCGTAGGGGGGCCCCATCCAAAGTTTCACAGGGGGGGCCCAATGATGTCAAGTTACGGTGAGGGAAGGGGGGGAGATGTCCCCCTTCCCCACCGCTGTGCCCATCGCTCCCTCTTCTCTCTCTGCTGCCACCCCACCTGGGGACATCTGTACACCTGGCTATACTGGGCCCTGGGGACACGGTAAGGCCCAGTGCACACCGAGCGGTTTTGGATGTGAACCGCCGGCCGCATCCGCCTGTAAAACGCTTGGCTAATGTATTTCAATGGGACGGTGCACACCGGCGGTTTGAGGTTTGTAGCAAACCGCAAACATGCCTCCTGTTGCACGTTTGCGGTTTGCAGAAGCGTTTCTGCCTCAATGTAAAGAATAGGGAAAATGCAAACCGCTCTGAAAAACGCTAAATCACAGCAGTTTGCAAGGCGTTTTTGTTACAGAAGCTGTTCAGTAACAGCTTTTACTGTAATAGTATAAGTAATCTGCTACCCAAAAACGCTCCCAAAACCGCTCGGCATGTGTAGAAAACGTCTCTAAACGTGCCTAGAATCGCTCTGAAATCTGCTCCAAAAACCGCTACCGTTTTGTGGATCTGCTAGCGGTTTTGGTGTGCACTGGGCCTAAGTCCTGGTTGACACTGGCTGTCTGTCATTGCATGCATTTACTGGTGAAGGGCTGTCTGTCATTACGTGCATTTAAGGCCCATTCACACTAGAGCGTTTTGCCAGTGATTTCGGCAAAAACGCTGAAGCACTAGCATTTTTTAAAGCGCTAGTGCAATAATACCCTATGGGCCTGTTCTCACTTGGGCGATTTGCGTTAAAGCAAATCGCCAAACACAAACGTGTAGCCTGCACCATTTTCAGGCAATTTTCCGGTGATCGCATTTCAGTGCTAAAGAAGCGCTAAACGCGATCGCTAAAAAAATCGCCAAGTGTGAATGGCATTTTTTTTTCACGCTCAATGCAAAAAAACGGCATAGCAAAACGCTAGCAAAAGCACTAGTGTTTTGCGTTCAGCAAGTGTGAATGGATCATAACTGGTGAAAAGCTGTCTCTTATGTGCATTTACTAGTGAAAGGCTGTCTCTCATTACATGCAAATACTGGGGAGAATTTGTCTGTCACTATGTGCATTTACTGGTGAAACTCAGTCTGCCATTACGTGCATTTACTAGGGAAACGCTGTCTGTCATTACGTGCATTCACTAGGGAAACACTGTCTGTCATTACGTGCATTTACCGGGGAAATGCTGTCTGTCATTACGTGCATTCACTAGGGAAACACTGTCATTACGTGCATTTACCGGGGAAACGCTGTCTGTCATTACGTGCATTTACTTCATTTTTTTTATGTAACTACATTAGGTGGTATAACTACGTTACAGTTAGCCCCGCCCACATGATGTCATGACCACGCCCATTGTCCGCCACTGCGCGCGCCGCTAATTTCCCCATGAGCACCACCTGACAGCCATTGTGCCCCTTTTCAGCCCCCCAAAAAAATCTGAAGCTGGAGCCGCCACTGAGCCCAGCAAAGCCCCCTAAAATGCCCCCAGCGAATTGCCCAGCAAAGCCCCCAGCAAGTCACCTAGCAAAGCCAGGCCGGCTCAACATTACCGCCAGCCAAGCTGGCACAGCATCACCGTCAGCCAGGCCGCCACAGCATCACTGCCAGCAATGCCAGCACAGCATCACCGTCAGCCAGGCCGGCACAGCATAGCATAACCACCAGCCAGACGGCCCAGCATAACCACCAGCTGAGTACAGCACACAAGCCAGCCAGCTGAAGACAAGACAGAAGGCAGGTGAGGAGCTTATTTATGTGAAATACTGCCTATTGAATATATTTAACCACTTCTGTGCCAGGGGGGTATTTTGCTGATTGGTGCTGCGTGGGCTCTCCAGCCCGCAGCACCGATCAGCTAGCAGCCAGGGCGATCAGACTTCCCCCCTTTTTTTCCCCACTAGGGGGATGTCCTGCTGGGGGGGTCTGTTCGCCGCCGGCTGCTTGCGCTTGCGGGGGGGGGGGCTCTTCAAAGCCCCCCTCCGCAGTGCTTCCTGGCCTCCTTCCCCTTCCCTCCCTCTCCCTCCCCCTGTGAGCGGCGCAGGACGGATTTCCGTCCTGCGCCTGATGGGATAGGCTTTAGCCTATCAGATGCCGGCGATTCCCGGCCAATCAGAGGCCGGGATCGCCGATCAGCTATACGGCGCTGCTACGCAGCAGCGCCGTATACATGTAAACACCGGGGAAGATCTTCCCCGTGTGTTTACATTTACCCTGCGAGCCGCGATCGGCAGCTCGCAGGGTGTTCACGGAGAGAGTCTCCGTGAACTGACATGGAACGGCCGCTCATATGAGTGGCCGTTTCCATGCAATCCACTTCAGGATTCAGGGGCGTACTTAAGCGTACGCAGAATCCTGAAGTGGTTAAGTTATGCCACTGCTATGTTTATGTACATTTGGCCTCACATATGACCACACCTGTTTTACACGGCATGACCACGCCCATTTTTTTGCTGCACCACACAATCATTCCTTCTTTGTACCCAGGGGTGCCCTGGATCTCCCAGGAACCTAGAAACGCCCCTGTTCCCAGCTGCTGCTGCCTGCAATACAACGCTATGGAGCCTCCCTCTAGTGCCACTCCTGCCCACAACCCACCCGAGGTCCTCTACACTCAGTCTCTTTACTGATCACTTTACAAAAGATAAAACATCTAAGTATTGATTGAAGGGGGACTTCTACAGTGGTTTGCAAAAGTATTCAGCCCCCTTGAAGTTTTCCACATTTTATCATATTACTGCCACAAACATGAATCAATTTTATTGGAATTCCACGTGAAAGACCAATATAAAGTGGTGTACACGTGAAAAGTGGAATACAAATCATACATGATTCCAAATATTTTTACAAATTAATAACTACAAAGTGGGGTTGTGCGTAATTATTCAGCCCCCTTTGGTCTGAGTGCAGTCAGTTGCCCATAGACATTGCCTGATGAGTGATAATGACTAAATAGAGTACACCTGTGTGCAATCTAATGTCAGTACAAATACAGCTGCTCTGTGACGGCCTCAGAGGTTGTCTAAGAGAATCTTGGGAGCAACAACACCATGAAGTCCAAATAACACACCAGACAGGTCAGGGATAAAGTTATTGAGAAATTTAAAGCAGGCTTAGGCTACAAAAAGATTTCCAAAGCTTTGAACATCCCACGGAGCACTGTTCAAGTGATCATTGAGAAATGGAAGGAGTATGGCACAATTGTAAACCTACCAAGACAAGGCTGTCCACCTAAACTTACACGGATCAGTGAAAAACGGGATAAAAATGGCGCCTCATAGACTTTTATTAAAAAATGATATTTATCGTTTTTAGGGTTAAATAATGGCGCAGATTGTCATCTTCGTTTGCCATTGTAAAAAATTTTTTTGTATTCAATAACATTGTTATACCGAATAGCCCTAACTAAACCGCGGCATTCCCGATGCTCTAATCTAACTAATTGCCCCCAAACTCCCCGGGGGCAATCCGGGCTTCATTTCCCAGTGAGGCAGGGCTATGAGCAGCAGCCCCACCTCATGTGTGTCTGTCAGCGGTGGATCTCCGCCTCTCCCCGCCCCTCTCAGTCTTCCTTCTCTGAGAGGGGCGGGGGAGAGGCGGAAAACATCTTGGAGTCTGCAAAAGACTTGAGACTGGTGCAGAGGTTCACCTTCCAGCAGGACAACGATCCTAAAACATAAAGCCAGGGCAACAATGGAATGGTTTAAAACAAAACATATCCATGCGTTAGAATGGCCCAGTCAAAGTCCAGATCTAAATCCAATCGAGAATATGTGGCAAGATCTGAAAACTGCTGTTCACAAACGCTGTCCATCTAATCTGACTGAGCTGGAGCTTTTTTGCAAAGAAGAATGGGCAAGGATTTCAGTCTCTAGATGTGCAAAGCTGGTAGAGACATACCCTAAAAGACTGGCAGCTGTAATTGCAGCCAGAGCCGGGACAAGGTCCTTCAGCACCCAAGGCTGAGACAGCAAAGTGTGCCCCTCCATCCCTCCCACCCCAGCTATCACTCTGATTGCTATTAGAGTAAGAGGCACCCCAGGGCCCCCAACCTCCGCAACACCTTAATTTCTAGTTATCTGGCTTGTAGTCACTGTCATGTATCCCCTTTTCTTATTTATTTATGCTTCAAACACAATAGGAAATGGAAGCTGAGTGAGTTGTGCGCCCCCTCCTACACTGCGCCCTGAGGCTGCAGCCTCTCCAGCCTCTGCCTCGGCCCGGCCCTGATTGCAGCAAAAGGTGGTTCTACAAAGTATTGACTCAGGGGGTTGAATAATTACGCACACCCCACTTTTCAGTTATTGATTTGTAAAAAATGTTTGGAATCATCTATGATTTTCGTTCTACTTCTCATGTGTACACCACTTTGTATTGGTCTTTCATGTGGGATTCCAATAAAATTGATTCATGTTTGTGGCAGTAATGTGACAAAATGTGGAAAACTTCATACTTTTGCAAATCACTGTATTAAGATAACATTTAGTTACACTTGCTTTTTATATCAATTGTATGCTTGTACCTTATAGTATACCCGTGAAGAAATAAATAAATAAAAGATGTATACTAACCTCAGTAGAGGGAAACCTCGGGATTCATAGTTCATCCTCCTCAACCCCACTTAACTAGTGTTGGGGCTCTCTAAGCATATTTGACAAGTGCTTGTTGGTTATATTCCTGTGGCCCCGCTCCCATCCATTTACCAGCATAGCCATACTGTGCATGAGTGAGTGCAGTCCTTGCCTGGGCAGTAGCATGAAGCCACTTGTGCACAGATTTTTCCTCCATCCTTCTGCACAGGCACAGAGCAGCTGCATGCATACATGGATGGAAGTGCAGCCACAACCGGCCAGCAGCGGTTGGAGTGAGGAGGACATGGGGACTGGAGCCTGTGGACCACTTAGAGGCTTTCCACTGCTTAGATAAGTATCTAAGTCTTTTTATGTTAAGGCTTTACAGTGACACTTACCTGTGGATAGCCATAGATTCCAAGTATTTCCTCCATTGGAATTGTTGTCGCTGAATGGCTGTCTCCAATAAAACCCACCGGACTTTCTTTTGTAAAACACGAGTAATTTGGGATTAATTTTGGTGGCCCAGACACAAGATGTAGAGTGGACATAACAGCTCCATAAGGATGACTGCATGAATCTCTCAGATGGTATCCCAGTGTAATGTTTGGTAATAGTTCAGGATTTTCATTAATTCGGTTTATAGCCAAACGAAAAGGCAAAAGATTGAAAAAAAATCCTTTAAACGGTTTTGGAAATTCTTCGGGATTTAATCCTTGTATAGCCATATAATAAGGCAAAAGATTGGAAAATAATCCTTGAAACACTAGACTGTAAAATCAAAACTATATTTAGCGTGTGAAGAAAATTTGCCTCAAAAGAACATTTGATTAAACAAGATTGTAATTTATTTATGTACTTGCTGATGACCCGGCATTGCCCAGGTATGTATTTGACTGGAGTTGGATCTGCCCAGTTTTTCTAACCCTAACACACTGTCAGGAAATATGTCTTTTTCTTCCTGCTGGTGGCAGCAAATGCATGACTTTGTCAGTTATTTCACCAGCCACCAGCAGATGGCTCTGATGTCGTTTATTCCTGACCTCACCTACAGATGGTGCAAGAAACCTTGTGTATGGACTCTCTTCCACCAGCAGAGGTCACCACCATTCTCTTATCTCTGCAAATTGTTGCAGCAGGCGATAGGACATATAAGGACTGCTCTGGCTTGCAGCAGGTGCCAGAACTTCCGTTCCTTTGCCCTGAGGAGCTGCCTGGCCTCTCCTGTCTCTTGTGTCTGATCCTTGATATCCTGTCTGTACCTATCTGTCGTTCCTGAACTTAGCTTTTTTGACTACGATTATTGTCTGCTGAATCGGTCCTGCGTTTCTTGTATATTTACCCTGTATATTATTGTATACATTTGCATTGTATCTTTTGGCACTAGTTAGATAGATAGGCTGGGGTGGTTTGGGGTTATGTATGCGGTGTCTTGGGGTTTTGCTATTTGTCTGCATTGCTGTGCTTACTTCACTGGTACATTCTATAATAAACGTGTGTTTCAACTTATTCAAATCCTGTCTTGTGGTTCTCTGCCATTGTGGTGTTCCCTAAGCAAACCTGGTTATAACAGTAAGTTCTGGCCACATATCACACCACTGCAGAAAACACTGGTTCCAGGATTTGTATAACATGGATTATCAAGAGGCTTTATATTTTGTTTTACTGGCTGAAGAAAATAAAGACCATTGCTATGATTTTCTCTCAGAGTATTCTAAACCTAAAGCTACATCAGAGGCATCTGGGCCATTAGGCAGCTATAAATTCTTGCCTAGGGCGACAGGAGAAGTGAAGGGCGACAGGAGGAGGGAAGGGCGCTGCTGAACTGAGTAGTGAGAGGAGAAATGCCTCTCAACTCACTCAGGTATCAGGTTACACAGCAGCAGCAGCAGCAGCAGCAGCACCTGACTCATGACTGATTTACTGACTGATTCAGGGGGGGGGGGGGTCGCCATAGGATTTCTCGCCTGGAGTGACAAAATGGCTAGAGATGCCCCTGAGCTACATACACACGGGGGACAATTGTCCCCCGTTGCATGCATACACGCGACCAGGGAGCGACAACTCCCTGCCGGCGACAGCTGTCCACACGTCTCGCCAGAAAGGCAGAGACGCGGCGGAAGCTGTTTGTGAATGGAGCATCCACCGGCCGGATGCTCCATTCACTCGCATAGGTCTCCTGTCGCTAGCCCGCATACTCACGCGGGACTAGCGACAGTTGCGGCGAAGTTGCCGCGACAGCAGTAACCGGCGATTGAACATGTCAATCGCTTGGCGACAGCTCTGACGGGTGGCGGTTCGGGGCGCGCGCGTCATACACACGGGCGACCTGTCGCCGCAACACGCGCATGCCACGTGGTTGCGGCGACAGCCGTACCTCGTGTGTATGCACCATTACTTGCAGCAGACTTATGCTAATATGTATGGTTTCATTAAGCAACGCCTGTTCACTACACAGGAGGCCCAGGTGTCAGATTTCTGTTATAACCACACTGAAACCCTGTCTTCTATATTATTTTTAAGCTAACTATGATTATTCAAATAAGCCTGATATGTATGCATTTTAAGAATTAGTGTCAGCTATATGCTAGCTATTGTTATTCTTTTAGGCTAATTTCACACAAGGACGTTGCATTAGAGGGGGCGTTAAGGTCGCATAACGTTCCCCTAACGCAACGCCTGGTGGTGTTGGAGCAGGACGCTACCAAGAGCCGCGTTACAAGCAGCTCTTGGTGCGCCTGCTCTTGCGGAGGCACTGCGGAGACCACGTGAGCGGAGCTCTCCGCATCACGTGGTCCCGCCGGCCAATCGCCGCACAGAGCGGCCGCTCCAGGAAGTAAACACTGCACGTCACGACGTGCAGTGAATATTAATTAGCCATGTGCCTGGCTGCTCTCCGCTCCTCCCCAACATTACTGAGCATGTGCAAGCGGTCTAACGTGGCTCAGCCGCGTATAAAGTACCGCATGCAGTACGTTGGCTTGTAGCGCAGCGTTACAATGTAACGCAATGTGGGCACTGTGAACAGCCCATTGATTTTTCATTACTGTGCGGTGGGCTGCGTTACAGGCTGCTCTAACGTGCGCCTGTAACGTCCCACTGTGAAACCAGCCTTAACAAGTGCAAATAACAAAATCTTCAGAATATATTTGAAATTAGGCTAAGGGAAATTGTTTTTACTTTTATGGAGATTTAGATAAAGTTCCGGACAGCCCAAGGTTGCCATGTTTTTCTTTGTTTTGGGAACAATATCTTATGTTGAAATTAGTGACGACAGCAGCCATCATGTTATGGTTATGGAAGTTCATTGTGACTTTTATAAAATGTCAGACAGATAAAACATTTTTAATTATAAGCTTAATGCATAATAATACACTTCCATCTGGTGGTTTTTTGTAATCTTTTATAAGATTATAAAATTAATGATTTCTTCCTAAAAAAAAATATAGAATGAAATGATTTTGATAGCTGATCAGTATATACAATATTTGATTACTCTTTAAGGATAGTATAGTGTTTAAATAAGTATTAATGTACTGTAAGTCTGAATACTGTTGGTTACAGGCCTATGTATTTTGGTGGGCCAAGATGGCCAACAGCATTTCTGAAAGAAATGGGCATACCTCAGGCCAGTGGCGTTCCTACTGTAGGGCGCAGGGGGGCGTGGCGCACCGGGTGACAGACAGTCAGGGGGGTGTTGCCACGACCCCCCACAGCAGCAGAGCAGGAGGGGGAAGCAGTGCTAGAAGGAGGGGCAGTGGGGGCAGCGGTGGGGAGGGGGGAAATATCCCCCTCCTCCCTCACCTGGGACCCCTCCTTCTGTCTCTCTCCCCCTCCATTTAGCGGTGGCAAGTGCGGGCTCGGCGGCGGGGAAGCAAGCGGAGAATTACCCACTACTTCCGCGATCCAAGCGCTGGCAGCGTCATGTCATCACAGATTTCCACCTTCAAAGCCGCCCACTGTGCTTCCTGATTAGCGGAAGCACAGTGGGCAGCATTGAAGGCGGAGATCTGTGACGACATGATGCTTGCCACCGCTAATCTTTGGAGGGGGAGAGAGGCAGAAGGAGGGGTCCCAGGTAAGGGAGGGGAGGATATTTCCCCCCTCCCCACCGCTGCCCCCACTGCCCCTACTTCTAGCGCTGCTTCCCCCCTCCTGGGGCTTCTATACTGGGGGCAACTGTACTAGCTATACTGGGGGCAACTAAACTAGCTAAACTGGGGGCAACTAAACTAGCTAAACTGGGGGCAGCTATACTAGCTATACTGGGGGCAACTAAACTAGATATACTGGGGGCAACTATACCAGCTATACTGGGGGCAACTATACTAGCTATACTGGGGGCAACTATACTAGCTATACTGGGGGCAGCTATACTTGGGGCAGCTATACTAGCTATACTGGGGGCAACTAAACTAGCTATACTGGGGGCAGCTATACTAGCTATACTGGGGGCAGCTATACTAGCTATACTGGGGGCAGCTATACTAGCTATACTGGGGGCAACTATACTAGCTATACTGGGGGCAGCTATACTTGGGGCAGCTATACTAGCTATACTGGGGGCAACTATACTAGCTATACTGGGGGCAGCTATACTAGCTATACTGGGGGCAACTAAACTAGCTATACTGGGGGCAGCTATACTAGCTATACTGGGGGCAGCTATACTAGCTATACTTGGGGCAGCTATACTGGGGGTAACTAAACTAGCTATACTGGGGGCAACTATACCAGCTATACTGGGGGCAACTATACCAGCTATACTGGGGGCAACTATTCTAGCTATACTGGGGGCAACTATACTAGCTTCACTGGGGGCAGCTATACTGGGGGAAACTACTAGCTATACTGGGGCAACTATACTAGCTAATACTTTAAATTACAGTTAGCTCCGCCCTCATCCGGTCATGACCACGCCCATTTTTGCCACAAAGCACGTCACAGGTTGTGGCCACGCCCATTTTTTTAGGGGGGTGGGTCTTTTAATACCCAGCACCGGGTGCCAAATGCCCTAGGTACGCCACTGCCTCAGGCCAATTAAGACACAGAAGTCATAATAAGCAAATACAGCATGGAACATAGATATGGGAGATGTTTTTAATTCTGGAGACCCAGTGTCTCATGACATTTCTCTTATTGGGAGGTCATAACGTAGTCAAGATGTCTACCTGCATGTGTACCCAATTAATTACGATATCACACTCATTAGTTAAATGTCAGACTTTGTAAATAAGATACGTTGAATGACGCACGAAACATTCCAAGATATGGAAAATACGTCAGTGGGAAATTCCGATTTTTCAGCCATTTTTGAAAATTGGGTATAAAAAGGGAGGTAGAATGGGCAGGTTTTATACATCTCGACAACAGCTACCTTGGGGTGAGACCTTCTACATAATTGAAGAGAGGTATGCCTTATTGATATTATATTCTGGTGATTCTTAGCATTCTTAGCATTGAATATTTAGCTGAGCCTATTAAGCATTGAAAGTTAGCATTTTTTATTAGCATTATTTTTGAATATTTTTTCTCTCAGCAACTACTAGAGCTACTCAGAAATAGGCAACATTAACCAACCTTAAATCTACAATTCAATATCTGCAAGATAAAGTTTATTTCATGGAACTGTGAACTTTGAACATCTTGAAGATTCATATTTTTCTACTGTAAATATATTGCTTTTTGAAAAATACAAATTTATATAAAAATCCAAACTGAGTGCATTGAGATTATTCCAAGAGAAACCATCATCTATAACTTTTACTGCTGTAGAGGGAAGGAACTCCACTATACCCAATATTTTTGACTGCAACGCTGTAAAAGTTCTACCTTTTACTGAGTTAGTGATCTTATAGAGGTAGATACTGCAAGGTATTCCAACACAGGCTTTTGTTGAAGTGTTGAGGGAAGTAGCTTTCCCTCCAGTGTCAGATGAATATTCCCCACCTTTTGGTCAGGAATTGGTTCAGAGTCTAATCTATTTATTAGAGGATGATGAGGAGACATTTGTAGATTATTACACAAAGAAGGATGAGACATTCCTGCAGAGTTGTATTGATTCAGTGCAGTTACTAATTAGTCAGGGAATCTGTAAGAATGAATCTGCTTTTCCTTTAATTTTCACCTGGAACTCTCTGTCTACTTTGCTCAACTCTCCTCCTCCACCTGTTAACTCTTTATTCACCTCTCTCGGCCAAGCTCTTCAGCATTCCCGCAATCAGCACTCAATTCCCACTGCAAAGAAGTCTAATTCTGCTCTAAAAGTTGTCAGCAAGGTTAAGCCCAGGCGAAAATATTCTTCCACAGCCTCTATTCATTATTTGCCATCTGAAACTCTCAATCTGGTGCAGCCCGCACAGACTCTGATTCAGTCCGCACAGACTGGAGTGCAGCCCGCACAGACTGGAGTGCAGCCCGCACAGACTGGAGTGCAGCCCGCACAGACTCTGATTCAGCCCGCACAGACTGGAGTGCAGTCCGCACAGACTCTGATTCAGTCCGCACAGACTGGAGTGCAGCCCGCACAGACTCTGGTTCAGCCCGCACAGACTGGAGTGCAGCCCGCACAGACTCTGATTCAGCCCGCACAGACTGGAGTGCAGTCCGCACAGACTCTGATTCAGTCCGCACAGACTGGAGTGCAGCCCGCACAGACTCTGGTTCAGCCCGCACAGACTGGAGTGCAGCCCGCACAGACTCTGATTCAGCCCACGCAGACTGGAGTGCAGCCCGCACAGACTCTGGTTCAGCCCGCACAGACTGGAGTGCAGCCCGCACAGACTGGAGTGCAGCCCGCACAGACTCTGGTTCAGCCCGCACAGACTGGAGTGCAGCCCGCACAGACTCTGGTTCAGCCCGCACAGACTGGAGTGAAGCCCGCACAGACTCTGGTTCAGCCCGCACAGACTCTGGTTCAGCCCACACAGACTGGAGTGCAGCCCGCACAGACTGGAGTGCAGCCCGCACAAACTGGAGTGCAGCCCGCACAAACTGGAGTGCAGCCCGCACAGACTCTGGTTCAGTCCGCACAGACTGGAGTGCAGCCCGCACAGACTCTGGTTCAGCCCGCACAGACTGGAGTGCAGCCCGCACAGACTCTGATTCAGCCCACACAGACTGGAGTGCAGCCCGCACAGACTCTGGTTCAGCCCGCACAGACTGGAGTGCAGCCCGCACAGACTGGAGTGCAGCCCGCACAGACTCTGGTTCAGCCCGCACAGACTGGAGTGCAGCCCGCACAGACTCTGGTTCAGCCCGCACAGACTGGAGTGCAGCCCGCACAGACTGGAGTGAAGCCCGCACAGACTCTGGTTCAGCCCGCACAAACTCTGGTTCAGCCCACACAGACTGGAGTGCAGCCCGCACAGACTGGAGTGCAGCCCGCACAGACTGGAGTGCAGCCCGCACAAACTGGAGTGCAGCCCGCACAGACTCTGGTTCAGTCCGCACAGACTGGAGTGCAGCCCGCACAGACTCTGGTTTAGTCCGCACAGACTGGAGTGCAGCCCGCACAGACTCTGATTCAGCCCGCACAAACTGGAGTGCGGCCCGCACAAACTGGAGTGCAGTCCGCACAAACTTTGATTCAGCCCGCACAAACTCTGACTCAGCCCGCACAGTCGGCACAAGCTGTGGTACAGCCCGCACAGACTGGAGTACAGCCCGCACAGACTGGAGTGCAGCCCGCACAGACTGGAGTGCAGCCCGCACAGACTCTGGTACAGTTTCCTAAAACCTTGTATGTTCCCAATCAGATAGCAGAAAATGTATGTGTTTTCAGTCAGATTGCAGTAGATGTGTGTGATCCCAGCCAGGCTGCAAGCAATCTGTATGCATCCAGTCAGATTGCAGTAGAAGTGTGTGATCCCAGCCAGGCTGCAAGCAATCTGTATGTATCCAGTCATATTGCAGTAGATGTGTGTGATCCCAGCCAGGTTATAAGCAATCTGTGTGCATCCAGTCAGATTGCAGTAGAGATGTGTGATTCAAGCCGGCTTGTAGACAATATTTATGCTCTCAGTCAGACTGAGGAAAATTCCTCTGCTTCTAGCCAGATTACAGAAAACCCATTTGCTTCCAGTTGGACACCGGAAAATTTAAATACTCCTGGCCAATTTAAAAAGATGTTTTTAGTTACTGTTCGACCCAGGGTCCAGCTTGCAGCTCAGCCCAGGGTCCAGCCAGCCGCTCAGCCCAGGATCCAGCTTGCAGCTCAGCCCAGGGTCCAGCCAGCCGCTCAGCCCAGGGTCCAGCCTGCCGCTCAGCCCAGGGTCCAGCCTACAGCTCAGCCCAGGGTCCAGCCTGCCGCTCAGCCCAGGGTCCAGCCTACAGCTCAGCCCAGGGTCCAGCCAGACGCTCAGCCCAGGGTCCAGCCTACAGCTCAGCCCAGGGTCCAGTCAGCCGCTCAGCCAAGGGTCCAGCCAGCCGCTCAGCCCGGGGTCCAGCCAGCCGCTCAGCCCAGGGTCCAGCCAGCCACTCAGCCCAGGGTCCAGCCAGACGCTCAGCCCAGGGTCCAGCCTACAGTTCAGCCCAGGGTCCAGCCAGACGCTCAGCCCAGGGTCCAGCCAGCCGCTCAGCCCAGGGTCCAGCCTGCCGCGCAGCCCAGGGTCCAGCCTACAGCTCAGCCCAGGGTCCAGTCTGCCGCTCAGCCCGGGGTCCAGCCTGCCGCTCAGCCCGGGGTCCAGCCTGCAGCTCAGCCCAGGGTCCAGCTTGCAGCTCAGCCCAGGGTCCAGCTTGCAGCTCAGCCCAGGGTCCAGCCAGACGCTCAGCCCAGGGTCCAGCCAGCCACTCAGCCCAGGGTCCAGCCAGCCGCTCAGCCCAGGGTCCAGCCAGCCGCTCAGCCCAGGATCCAGCTTGCAGCTCAGCCCAGGGTCCAGCCAGCCGCTCAGCCCGGGGTCCAGCCTGCCGCTCAGCCCAGGGTCCAGCCTACAGCTCAGCCCAGGGTCCAGCCAGCCGCTCAGCCCAGGGTCCAGCCAGCCACTCAGCCTGCAGCTCAGCCCAGGGTCCAGCCAGCCGCTCAGCCCAGGGTCCAGCCAGCCGCTCAGCCCAGGATCCAGCCAGCCGCTCAGCCCACGGTCCAGCCAGCCGCTCAGCCCAGGGTCCAGTCAGCCGCTCAGCCCAGGGTCCAGCCAGCCGCTCAGCCCACGGTCCAGCCTGCCGCTCAGCCCAGGGTCCAGCCAGCAGCTCAGCCCAGGGTCCAGCCAGCCGCTTAGCCCAGGGTCCAGCCAGGCGCTCGGCCCAGGGTCCAGCCAGCCGCTCGGCCCACGGTCCAGCCAGCCGCTCGGCCCACGGTCCAGCCAGCCGCTCGGCCCAGGGTCCAGCCAATCGCTCAGCCCAGGGTCCAGCCAGCCGCTCAGCCCAGGGTCCAGCCAGCCGCTCAGCCCAGGGTCCAGCCAGCCGCTCAGCCCAGGGTCAAGCCAGCCGCTCAGCCCAGGGTCCAGCCAGCCGCTCAGCCCAGGGTCCAGTCAGGCGCTCAGCCCAGGGTCCAGCCAGCCGCTCAGCCCAGGGTCAAGCCAGCCGCTCAACCCAGGGTCCAGCCAGGCGCTCAGCCCAGGGTCCAGCCAGCCGCTCAGCCCAGGGTCCAGCCAGCCGCTCAGCCCAGGATCCAGATTGCAGCTCAGCCCAGGGTCCAGCCAGCCGCTCAGCCCAGGGTCCAGCCTACAGCTCAGCCCAGGGTCCAGCCTGCCGCTCAGCCCAGGGTCCAGCCAGCCGCTCAGCCCAGGGTCCAGCCAGCCACTCAGCCTGCAGCTCAGCCCAGGGTCCAGCCAGCCGCTCAGCCCAGGGTCCAGCCAGCCGCTCAGCCCAGGGTCCAGCCAGCCGCTCAGCCCACGGTCCAGCCAGCCGCTCAGCCCAGGGTCCAGTCAGCCGCTCAGCCCAGGGTCCAGCCAGCCGCTCAGCCCAGGGTCCAGTCAGCCGCTCAGCCCAGGGTCCAGCCAGCCGCTCAGCCCACGGTCCAGCCTGCCGCTCAGCCCAGGGTCCAGCCAGCAGCTCAGCCCAGGGTCCAACCAGCCGCTCAGCCCAGGGTCCAGCTTGCAGCTCAGCCCAGGGTCCAGCCAGCCGCTCAGCCCGGGGTCCAGCCTGCCGCTCAGCCCAGGGTCCAGCCTACAGCTCAGCCCAGGGTCCAGCCTGCCGCTCAGCCCAGGGTCCAGCCAGCCGCTCAGCCCAGGGTCCAGCCAGCCACTCAGCCTGCAGCTCAGCCCAGGGTCCAGCCAGCCGCTCAGCCCAGGGTCCAGCCAGCCGCTCAGCCCAGGGTCCAGCCAGCCGCTCAGCCCACGGTCCAGCCAGCCGCTCGGCCCACGGTCCAGCCAGCCGCTCGGCCCAGGGTCCAGCCAAACGCTCGGCCCAGGGTCCAGCCAGCCGCTCGGCCCAGGGTCCAGCCAGCCGCTCAGCCCAGGGTCCAGCCAGCCGCTCAGCCCAGGGTCCAGCCAGCCGCTCAGCCCAGGGTCAAGCCAGCCGCTCAGCCCAGGGTCCAGCCAGCAGCGCAGCCCAGGGTCCAGCCAGACGCTCAGCCCAGGGTCCAGCCAGATGCTCAGCCCAGGGTCCAGCCAGCAGCTCAGCCCAGGATCCAGCCAGCAGCTCAGCCCGGGGTCCAGCCAGCCGCTCAGCCCGGGGTCCAGCCAGACGCTCAGCCCGGGGTCCAGCCAGACGCTCAGCCCGGGGTCCTGCCAGACGCTCAGCCCGGGGTCCAGCCAGACGCTCAGCCCGGGGTCCAGCCTGCAGCTCTGCCCGGGGTCCATCCTGCCGCTCAGCCCAGGGTCCAGCTTGCAGCTCAGCCCAGGGTCCAGCTTGCAGCTCAGCCCAGGGTCCAGCCAGACGCTCAACCCAGGGTCCAGCCAGCCACTCAGCCCAGGGTCCAGCCAGCCGCTCAGCCCAGGGTCCAGCCTACAGCTCAGCCCAGGGTCCAGCTTGCAGCTCAGCCCAGGGTCCAGCCAGCCGCTCAGCCCGGGGTCCAGCCTGCCGCTCAGCCTAGGGTCCAGCCTACAGCTCAGCCCAGGGTCCAGCCTGCCACTCAGCCCAGGGTCCAGCCAGCCGCTCAGCCCAGGGTCCAGCCAGCCACTCAGCCTGCAGCTCAGCCCAGGGTCCAGCCAGCCGCTCAGCCCAGGGTCCAGCCAGCTGCTCAGCCCAGGGTCCAGCCAGCCACTCAGCCCAGGGTCCAGCCAGCCGCTCAGCCCAGGGTCCAGTCAGCCGCTCAGCCCAGGGTCCAGCCAGCCGCTCAGCCCAGGGTCCAGCCAGCCGCTCAACCCAGGGTCCAGCCAGGCGCTCAGCCCAGGGTCCAGCCAGCCGCTCAGCCTGCAGCTCAGCCCAGGGTCCAGCCAGCCGCTCAGCCCAGGGTCCAGCCAGCAGCACAGCCCAGGATCCAGCCAGCCACTCAGCCTGCAGCTCAGCCCAGGGTCCAGCCAGCCGCTCAGCCCAGGGTCCAGCCAGGCGCTCAGCCCAGGGTCCAGCCAGCCGCTCAGCCCACGGTCCAGCCAGCCGCTCAGCCCAGGGTCCAGCCAGCCGCTCAGCCAGGGTCCAGCCAGCCGCTCAGCCCAGGGTCCAGCCAGCCGCTCAGCCCAGGGTCCAGTCAGCCGCTCAGCCCAGGGTCCAGCCAGCCGCTCAGCCCAGGGTCCAGCCAGCCGCTCAGCCCAGGGTCAAGCCAGCCGCTCAGCCCAGGGTCCAGCCAGGCGCTCAGCCCAGGGTCCAGCCAGCCACTCAGCCTGCAGCTCAGCCCAGGGTCCAGCCAGCCGCTCAGCCCAGGGTCCAGCCAGCAGCACAGCCCAGGATCCAGCCAGCAGCACAGCCCAGGATCCAGCCAGCAGCGCAGCCCAGGGTCCAGCCAGACGCTCAGCCCAGGGTCCAGCCAGACGCTCAGCCCAGGGTCCAGCCAGCAGCTCAGCCCAGGGTCCAGCCAGGCGCTCAGCCCAGGGTCCAGCCAGGCGCTCAGCCCAGGGTCCAGCCAGCCGCTCAGCCCAGGGTCCAGCCAGCCACTCAGCCTGCAGCTCAGCCCAGGGTCCAGCCAGGCGCTCAGCCCATGGTCCAGCCAGCCGCTCAGCCCAGGGTCCAGCCAGACGCTCAGCCCAGGGTCCAGCCAGACGCTCAGCCCAGGGTCCAGCCAGGCGCTCAGCCCAGGGTCCAGCCAGCCGCTCAGCCCAGGGTCCAGTCAGCCGCTCAGCCCAGGGTCCAGCCAGCCGCTCAGCCCAGGGTCCAGCCAGGCGCTCAGCCCAGGGTCCAGCCAGGCGCTCAGCCCAGGGTCCAGCCAGACGCTCAGCCCAGGGTCCAGCCAGCCGCTCAGCCCAGGGTCCAGCCAGCCGCTCAGCCCAGGGTCCAGCCAGCCGCTCAGCCCAGGGTCCAGCTTGCAGCTCACCCCAAGGTCCAGCCAGCCGCTCAGCCCAGGGTCCAGCCAGACGCTCAGCCCAGGGTCCAGCCAGCCGCTCAGCCCAGGGTCCAGCCAGCCGCTCAGCCCAAGGTCCAGCCAGACGCTCAGCCCAGGGTCCAGCCAGCAGCTCAGCCCAGGATCCAGCCAGCAGCTCAGCCCAGGGTCCAGCCAGCAGCTCAGCCCGGGGTCCAGCCAGACGCTCAGCCCACGGTCCAGCCAGGCGCTCAGCCCAGGGTCCAGCCAGCCGCTCAGCCCAGGGTCCAGCCAGCCACTCAGCCTGCAGCTCAGCCCAGGGTCCAGCCAGGCGCTCAGCCCATGGTCCAGCCAGCCGCTCAGCCCAGGGTCCAGCCAGACGCTCAGCCCAGGGTCCAGCCAGGCGCTCAGCCCAGGGTCCAGCCAGCCGCTCAGCCCAGGGTCCAGTCAGCCGCTCAGCCCAGGGTCCAGTCAGCCGCTCAGCCCAGGGTCCAGCCAGGCGCTCAGCCCAGGGTCCAGCCAGCCGCTCAGCCCAGGGTCCAGTCAGCCGCTCAGCCCAGGGTCCAGCCAGCCGCTCAGCCCAGGGTCCAGCCAGGCGCTCAGCCCAGGGTCCAGCCAGGCGCTCAGCCCGGGGTCCAGCCAGCCGCTCAGCCCGGGGTCCAGCCAGCCGCTCAGCCCAGGGTCCAGCCAGCCGCTCAGCCCAGGGTCCAGCCAGCCGCTCAGCCCAGGGTCCAGCTTGCAGCTCACCCCAAGGTCCAGCCAGCCGCTCAGCCCAGGGTCCAGCCAGACGCTCAGCCCAGGGTCCAGCCAGCCGCTCAGCCCAGGGTCCAGCCAGCCGCTCAGCCCAGGGTCCAGCCAGACGCTCAGCCCAGGGTCCAGCCAGCAGCTCAGCCCAGGATCCAGCCAGCAGCTCAGCCCAGGGTCCAGCCAGCAGCTCAGCCCAGGGTCCAGCCAGGCGCTCAGCCCAGGGTCCAGCCAGGCGCTCAGCCCAGGGTCCAGCCAGCCGCTCAGCTCAGGGTCCAGCCAGCCACTCAGCCTGCAGCTCAGCCCAGGGTCCAGCCAGGCGCTCAGCCCATGGTCCAGCCAGCCGCTCAGCCCAGGGTCCAGCCAGACGCTCAGCCCAGGGTCCAGCCAGACGCTCAGCCCAGGGTCCAGCCAGGCGCTCAGCCCAGGGTCCAGCCAGCCGCTCAGCCCAGGGTCCAGTCAGCCGCTCAGCCCAGGGTCCAGTCAGCCGCTCAGCCCAGGGTCCAGCCAGGCGCTCAGCCCAGGGTCCAGCCAGGCGCTCAGCCCAGGGTCCAGCCAGCCGCTCAGCCCAGGGTCCGCTCAGCCGCTCAGCCCAGGGTCCAGCCAGCCGCTCAGCCCAGGGTCCAGCCAGCCGCTCAGCCCAGGGTCCAGCTTGCAGCTCACCCCAAGGTCCAGCCAGCCGCTCAGCCCAGGGTCCAGCCAGACGCTCAGCCCAGGGTCCAGCCAGCCGCTCAGCCCAGGGTCCAGCCAGCCGCTCAGCCCAGGGTCCAGCCAGACGCTCAGCCCAGGGTCCAGCCAGCAGCTCAGCCCAGGATCCAGCCAGCAGCTCAGCCCAGGGTCCAGCCAGCAGCTCAGCCCGGGGTCCAGCCAGACGCTCAGCCCGGGGTCCAGCCAGACGCTCAGCCCGGGGTCCAGCCAGACGCTCAGCCCGGGGTCCAGCCAGACGCTCAGCCCCGGGTCCAGCCAGACGCTCAGCCCGGGGTCCAGCCAGACGCTCAGCCCGGGATCCAGTCAGCCGCTCAGCCCGGGGTCCAGTCAGTCGCTCAGCCAGGGGTCCAGCCTGCCGCCCAGCCCGGGGTCCAGCCTGCCGCTCAGCCCAGGGTTCAGCCTGCCGCTCAGCCCAGGGTCCAGCCAGCAGCTCAGCCCAGGGTCCAGCCAGCCGCTCAGCCCAGGGTCCAGCCAGCCACTCAGCCTGCAGCTCAGCCCAGGGTCCAGCCAGCCGCTCAGCCCAGGGTAAAGCCAGCAGCACAGCCCAGGATCCAGCCAGCAGCACAGCCCAGGATCCAGCCAGCAGCGCAGCCCAGGGTCCAGCCAGACGCTCAGCCCAGGGTCCAGCCAGACGCTCAGCCCAGGGTCCAGCCAGCAGCTCAGCCCAGGATCCAGCCAGCAGCTCAGCCCAGGGTCCAGCCAGCCACTCAGCCTGCAGCTCAGCCCAGGGTCCAGCCAGGCGCTCAGCCCATGGTCCAGCCAGCCGCTCAGCCCAGGGTCCAGCCAGACGCTCAGCCCAGGGTCCAGCCAGGCGCTCAGCCCAGGGTCCAGCCAGCCGCTCAGCCCAGGGTCCAGTCAGCCGCTCAGCCCAGGGTCCAGTCAGCCGCTCAGCCCAGGGTCCAGCCAGGCGCTCAGCCCAGGGTCCAGCCAGCCGCTCAGCCCAGGGTCCAGTCAGCCGCTCAGCCCAGGGTCCAGCCAGCCGCTCAGCCCAGGGTCCAGCCAGGCGCTCAGCCCAGGGTCCAGCCAGGCGCTCAGCCCGGGGTCCAGCCAGCCGCTCAGCCCGGGGTCCAGCCAGCCGCTCAGCCCAGGGTCCAGCCAGCCGCTCAGCCCAGGGTCCAGCCAGCCGCTCAGCCCAGGGTCCAGCTTGCAGCTCACCCCAAGGTCCAGCCAGCCGCTCAGCCCAGGGTCCAGCCAGACGCTCAGCCCAGGGTCCAGCCAGCCGCTCAGCCCAGGGTCCAGCCAGCCGCTCAGCCCAGGGTCCAGCCAGACGCTCAGCCCAGGGTCCAGCCAGCAGCTCAGCCCAGGATCCAGCCAGCAGCTCAGCCCAGGGTCCAGCCAGCAGCTCAGCCCAGGGTCCAGCCAGGCGCTCAGCCCAGGGTCCAGCCAGGCGCTCAGCCCAGGGTCCAGCCAGCCGCTCAGCCCAGGGTCCAGCCAGCCACTCAGCCTGCAGCTCAGCCCAGGGTCCAGCCAGGCGCTCAGCCCATGGTCCAGCCAGCCGCTCAGCCCAGGGTCCAGCCAGACGCTCAGCCCAGGGTCCAGCCAGACGCTCAGCCCAGGGTCCAGCCAGGCGCTCAGCCCAGGGTCCAGCCAGCCGCTCAGCCCAGGGTCCAGTCAGCCGCTCAGCCCAGGGTCCAGTCAGCCGCTCAGCCCAGGGTCCAGCCAGGCGCTCAGCCCAGGGTCCAGCCAGGCGCTCAGCCCAGGGTCCAGCCAGCCGCTCAGCCCAGGGTCCGCTCAGCCGCTCAGCCCAGGGTCCAGCCAGCCGCTCAGCCCAGGGTCCAGCCAGCCGCTCAGCCCAGGGTCCAGCTTGCAGCTCACCCCAAGGTCCAGCCAGCCGCTCAGCCCAGGGTCCAGCCAGACGCTCAGCCCAGGGTCCAGCCAGCCGCTCAGCCCAGGGTCCAGCCAGCCGCTCAGCCCAGGGTCCAGCCAGACGCTCAGCCCAGGGTCCAGCCAGCAGCTCAGCCCAGGATCCAGCCAGCAGCTCAGCCCAGGGTCCAGCCAGCAGCTCAGCCCGGGGTCCAGCCAGACGCTCAGCCCGGGGTCCAGCCAGACGCTCAGCCCGGGGTCCAGCCAGACGCTCAGCCCGGGGTCCAGCCAGACGCTCAGCCCCGGGTCCAGCCAGACGCTCAGCCCGGGGTCCAGCCAGACGCTCAGCCCGGGATCCAGTCAGCCGCTCAGCCCGGGGTCCAGTCAGTCGCTCAGCCAGGGGTCCAGCCTGCCGCCCAGCCCGGGGTCCAGCCTGCCGCTCAGCCCAGGGTTCAGCCTGCCGCTCAGCCCAGGGTCCAGCCAGCAGCTCAGCCCAGGGTCCAGCCAGCCGCTCAGCCCAGGGTCCAGCCAGCCACTCAGCCTGCAGCTCAGCCCAGGGTCCAGCCAGCCGCTCAGCCCAGGGTAAAGCCAGCAGCACAGCCCAGGATCCAGCCAGCAGCACAGCCCAGGATCCAGCCAGCAGCGCAGCCCAGGGTCCAGCCAGACGCTCAGCCCAGGGTCCAGCCAGACGCTCAGCCCAGGGTCCAGCCAGCAGCTCAGCCCAGGATCCAGCCAGCAGCTCAGCCCAGGGTCCAGCCAGCAGCTCAGCCCAGGATGCAGCCAGACGCTCAGCCCAGGGTCCAGCCAGACGCTCAGTCCAGGGTCCAGCCAGCAGCTCAGCCCAGGATCCATC
The DNA here is from genome assembly GCF_040937935.1 of Hyperolius riggenbachi. Taxonomy (NCBI): domain Eukaryota; kingdom Metazoa; phylum Chordata; class Amphibia; order Anura; family Hyperoliidae; genus Hyperolius; species Hyperolius riggenbachi. The sequence goes on along the minus strand of NC_090646.1, from coordinate 40,121,808 downwards.
CAGCAGCTCATCCCAGGGTCCAGCCAGCCGCTCAGCCCGGGGTCCAGCCAGACGCTCAGCCCGGGGTCCAGCCAGACGCTCAGCCCGGGGTCCAGCCAGACGCTCAGCCCAGGGTCCAGCCAGACGCTCAGCCCGGGGTCCAGCCTGCCGCTCAGCCCGGGGTCCAGCCTGCAGCTCAGCCCAGGGTCCAGCTTGCAGCTCAGCCCAGGGTCCAGCTTGCAGCTCAGCCCAGGGTCCAGCCAGACGCTCAGCCCAGGGTCCAGCCAGCCACTCAGCCCAGGGTCCAGCCAGCCGCTCAGCCGAGGGTCCAGCCAGCCGCTCAGCCCAGGATCCAGCTTGCAGCTCAGCCCAGGGTCCAGCCAGCCGCTCAGCCCGGGGTCCAGCCTGCCGCTCAGCCCAGGGTCCAGCCTACAGCTCAGCCCAGTGTCCAGCCTGCCGCTCAGCCCAGGGTCCAGCCAGCCGCTCAGCCCAGGGTCCAGCCAGCCACTCAGCCTGCAGCTCAGCCCAGGGTCCAGCCAGCCGCTCAGCCCAGGGTCCAGCCAGCCGCTCAGCCCAGGATCCAGCCAGCCGCTCAGCCCAGGGTCCAGCCAGCCGCTCAGCCCAGGGTCCAGTCAGCCGCTCAGCCCAGGGTCCAGCCAGCCGCTCAGCCCAGGGTCCAGCCAGCCGCTCAACCCAGGGTCCAGCCAGGCGCTCAGCCCAGGGTCCAGCCAGCCACTCAGCCTGCAGCTCAGCCCAGGGTCCAGCCAGCCGCTCAGCCCAGGGTCCAGCCAGCAGCACAGCCCAGGATCCAGCCAGCCACTCAGCCTGCAGCTCAGCCCAGGGTCCAGCTAGCCGCTCAGCCCAGGGTCCAGCCAGGAGCTCAGCCCAGGGTCCAGCCAGCCGCTCAGCCCACGGTCCAGCCAGCCGCTCAGCCCAGGGTCCAGCCAGATGCTCAGCCCAGGGTCCAGCCAGCCGCTCAGCCCAGGGTCCAGCCAGCCGCTCAGCCCAGGGTCCAGCCAGCCGCTCAGCCCAGGGTCCAGCCAGCCGCTCAGCCCAGGGTCCAGTCAGCCGCTCAGCCCAGGGTCCAGTCAGCCGCTCAGCCCAGGGTCCAGCCAGCCGCTCAGCCCCGGGTCCAGCCAGCCGCTCAGCCCAGGGTCCAGCCAGGCGCTCAGCCCAGGGTCCAGCCAGTTACTCAGCCTGCAGCTCAGCCCAGGGTCCAGCCAGCCGCTCAGCCCAGGGTCCAGCCAGCAGCACAGCCCAGGATCCAGCCAGCAGCACAGCCCAGGATCCAGCCAGCAGCGCAGCCCAGGGTCCAGCCAGACGCTCAGCCCAGGGTCCAGCCAGACGCTCAGCCCAGGGTCCAGCCAGACGCTCAGCCCAGGGTCCAGCCAGCAGCTCAGCCCAGGATCCAGCCAGCAGCTCAGCCCAGGGTCCAGCCAGCAGCTCAGCCCAGGGTCCAGCCAGACGCTCAGCCCAGGGTCCAGCCAGACGCTCAGCCCGGGGTCGTGCCAGACGCTCAGCCCGGGGTCCAGCCAGACGCTCAGCCCGGGGTCCAGCCAGACGCTCAGCCCGGGGTCCAGCCAGACGCTCAGCCCGGGGTCCAGCCTGCCGCTCAGCCCGGGATCCAGTCAGCCGCTCAGCCCAGGGTCCAGTCAGTCGCTCAGCCCGGGGTCCAGCTTGCAGCTCAGCCCAGGGTCCAGCCTGCCGCTCAGCCCAGGGTCCAGCCAGACGCTCAGCCCAGGGTCCAGCTTGCAGCTCAGACCAGGGTCCAGCCAGACGCTCAGCCCAGGGTCCAGCCAGACGCTCAGCCCAGGGTCCAGCCAGACGCTCAGCCCAGGGTCCAGCCAGCCGCTCAGCCCGGGATCCAGTCAGCCGCTCAGCCCGGGGTCCAGTCAGGCGCTCAGCCCCGGGTCCAGCTTGCAGCTCAGCCCAGGGTCCAGCCAGACGCTCAGCCCAGGGTCCAGCCAGACGCTCAGCCCAGGGTCCAGCTTGCAGCTCAGCCCAGGGTCCAGCCAGACGCTCAGCCCAGGGTCCAGCCAGACGCTCAGCCCAGGGTCCAGCCAGACGCTCAGCCCAGGGTCCAGCCAGACGCTCAGCCCAGGGTCCAGCCAGCCGCTCAGCCCGGGATCCAGTCAGCCGCTCAGCCCGGGGTCCAGTCAGTCGCTCAGCCAGGGGTCCAGCCTGCCGCTCAGCCCGGGGTCCAGCCTGCCGCTCAGCCCGGGGTTCAGCCTGCCGCTCAGCCCAGGGTCCATCCAGCCGCTCAGCCCAGGGTCCAGCCAGCCGCTCAGCCCAGGGTCCAGCCAGCCGCTCAGCCCAGGGTCCAGCCAGCAGCTCAGCCCAGGGTCCAGCCTGCCGCTCAGCCCAGGGTCCAGCCAGCCACTCAGCCTGCAGCTCAGCCCAGGGTCCAGCCAGCCACTCAGCCCAGGGTCCAGCCAGGAGCTCAGCCCAGGGTCCAGCCAGCCGCTCAGCCCAGGGTCCAGCCAGCCACTCAGCCTGCAGCTCAGCCCAGGGTCCAGCCAGCAGCTCAGCCCAGGGTCCAGCCAGCAGCTCAGCCCAGGGTCCAGCCAGGCACTCAGCCCAGGGTCCAGCCAGGCGCTCAGCCCAGGGTCCAGCCAGCCGCTCAGCCCAGGGTCCAGCCAGCCACTCAGCCTGCAGCTCAGCCCAGGGTCCAGCCAGGCGCTCAGCCCAGGGTCCAGCCAGCCGCTCAGCCCAGGGTCCAGCCAGACGCTCAGCCCAGGGTCCAGCCAGACGCTCAGCCCAGGGTCCAGCCAGGCGCTCAGCCCAGGGTCCAGCCAGCCGCTCAGCCCAGGGTCCAGTCAGCCGCTCAGCCCAGGGTCCAGTCAGCCGCTCAGCCCAGGGTCCAGCCAGGCGCTCAGCCCAGGGTCCAGCCAGCCGCTCAGCCCAGGGTCCAGCCAGCCGCTCAGCCCGGGGTCCAGCCAGCCGCTCAGCCCGGGGTCCAGCCAGCAGCTCAATCCGGGGTCCAGCCAGCAGCTCAGCCCGGGGTCCAGCCAGACGCTCAGCCCGGGGTCCAGCCAGACGCTCAGCCCGGGGTCCAGCCAGACGCTCAGCCCGGGGTCCAGCCAGACGCTCAGCCCCGGGTCCAGCCAGACGCTCAGCCCAGGGTCCAGCCAGCCGCTCAGCCCAGGGTCCAGCCAGCAGCTCAGCCCAGGATCCAGCCAGCAGCTCAGCCCAGGGTCCAGCCAGCAGCTCAGCCCAGGGTCCAGCCAGACGCTCAGCCCAGGGTCCAGCCAGACGCTCAGCCCGGGGTCGTGCCAGACGCTCAGCCCGGGGTCCAGCCAGACGCTCAGCCCGGGGTCCAGCCAGACGCTCAGCCCGGGGTCCAGCCAGACGCTCAGCCCGGGGTCCAGCCTGCCGCTCAGCCCGGGATCCAGTCAGCCGCTCAGCCCGGGGTACAGTCAGTCGCTCAGCCCGGGGTCCAGCTTGCAGCTCAGCCCAGGGTCCAGCCTGCCGCTCAGCCCAGGGTCCAGCCAGACGCTCAGCCCAGGGTCCAGCTTGCAGCTCAGCCCAGGGTCCAGCCAGACGCTCAGCCCAGGGTCCAGCCAGCAGCTCAGCCCAGGGTCCAGCCAGGCACTCAGCCCAGGGTCCAGCCAGGCGCTCAGCCGAGGGTCCAGCCAGCCGCTCAGCCCAGGGTCCAGCCAGCCACTCAGCCTGCAGCTCAGCCCAGGGTCCAGCCAGGCGCTCAGCCCAGGGTCCAGCCAGCCGCTCAGCCCAGGGTCCAGCCAGACGCTCAGCCCAGGGTCCAGCCAGACGCTCAGCCCAGGGTCCAGCCAGGCGCTCAGCCCAGGGTCCAGCCAGCCGCTCAGCCCAGGGTCCAGTCAGCCGTTTAGCCCAGGGTCCAGTCAGCCGCTCAGCCCAGGGTCCAGCCAGGCGCTCAGCCCAGGGTCCAGCCAGCCGCTCAGCCCAGGGTCCAGCCAGCCGCTCAGCCCGGGGTCCAGCCAGCCGCTCAGCCCGGGGTCCAGCCAGCAGCTCAATCCGGGGTCCAGCCAGCAGCTCAGCCCGGGGTCCAGCCAGACGCTCAGCCCGGGGTCCAGCCAGACGCTCAGCCCGGGGTCCAGCCAGACGCTCAGCCCGGGGTCCAGCCAGACGCTCAGCCCCGGGTCCAGCCAGACGCTCAGCCCAGGGTCCAGCCAGCCGCTCAGCCCAGGGTCCAGCCAGCAGCTCAGCCCAGGATCCAGCCAGCAGCTCAGCCCAGGGTCCAGCCAGCAGCTCAGCCCAGGGTCCAGCCAGACGCTCAGCCCAGGGTCCAGCCAGACGCTCAGCCCGGGGTCGTGCCAGACGCTCAGCCCGGGGTCCAGCCAGACGCTCAGCCCGGGGTCCAGCCAGACGCTCAGCCCGGGGTCCAGCCAGACGCTCAGCCCGGGGTCCAGCCTGCCGCTCAGCCCGGGATCCAGTCAGCCGCTCAGCCCGGGGTACAGTCAGTCGCTCAGCCCGGGGTCCAGCTTGCAGCTCAGCCCAGGGTCCAGCCTGCCGCTCAGCCCAGGGTCCAGCCAGACGCTCAGCCCAGGGTCCAGCTTGCAGCTCAGCCCAGGGTCCAGCCAGACGCTCAGCCCAGGGTCCAGCCAGACGCTCAGCCCAGGGTCCAGCCAGACGCTCAGCCCAGGGTCCAGCCAGACGCTCAGCCCAGGGTCCAGCCAGCCGCTCAGCCCGGGATCCAGTCAGCCGCTCAGCCCGGGGTCCAGTCAGGCGCTCAGCCCCGGGTCCAGCTTGCAGCTCAGCCCAGGGTCCAGCCAGACGCTCAGCCCAGGGTCCAGCCAGACGCTCAGCCCAGGGTCCAGCTTGCAGCTCAGCCCAGGGTCCAGCCAGCCGCTCAGCCCAGGGTCCAGCCAGACGCTCAGCCCAGGGTCCAGCCAGCAGCTCAGCCCAGGGTCCAGCCTGCCGCTCAGCCCAGGGTCCAGCCAGCCACTCAGCCTGCAGCTCAGCCCAGGGTCCAGCCAGCCACTCAGCCCAGGGTCCAGCCAGGAGCTCAGCCCAGGGTCCAGCCAGCCGCTCAGCCCAGGGTCCAGCCAGCCACTCAGCCTGCAGCTCAGCCCAGGGTCCAGCCAGCAGCTCAGCCCAGGGTCCAGCCAGCAGCTCAGCCCAGGGTCCAGCCAGGCACTCAGCCCAGGGTCCAGCCAGGCGCTCAGCCCAGGGTCCAGCCAGCCGCTCAGCCCAGGGTCCAGCCAGCCACTCAGCCTGCAGCTCAGCCCAGGGTCCAGCCAGGCGCTCAGCCCAGGGTCCAGCCAGCCGCTCAGCCCAGGGTCCAGCCAGACGCTCAGCCCAGGGTCCAGCCAGACGCTCAGCCCAGGGTCCAGCCAGGCGCTCAGCCCAGGGTCCAGCCAGCCGCTCAGCCCAGGGTCCAGTCAGCCGCTCAGCCCAGGGTCCAGTCAGCCGCTCAGCCCAGGGTCCAGCCAGGCGCTCAGCCCAGGGTCCAGCCAGGCGCTCAGCCCAGGGTCCAGCCAGCCGCTCAGCCCAGGGTCCAGCCAGCCGCTCAGCCCAGGGTCCAGCCAGCCGCTCAGCCCAGGGTCCAGCCAGCAGCTCAGCCCGGGGTCCAGCCAGCAGCTCAGCCCGGGTTCCAGCCAGACGCTCAGCCCGGGGTCCAGCCAGACGCTCAGCCCGGGGTCCAGCCAGACGCTCAGCCCGGGGTCCAGCCAGACGCTCAGCCCCGGGTCCAGCCAGACGCTCAGCCCAGGGTCCAGCCAGCCGCTCAGCCCGGGATCCAGTCAGCCGCTCAGCCCGGGGTCCAGTCAGTCGCTCAGCCAGGGGTCCAGCCTGCCGCTCAGCCCGGGGTCCAGCCTGCCGCTCAGCCCGGGGTTCAGCCTGCCGCTCAGCCCAGGGTCCAGCCAGCCGCTCAGCCCAGGGTCCAGCCAGCAGCTCAGCCCAGGGTCCAGCCTGCCGCTCAGCCCAGTGTCTAGCCAGCCGCTCAGCCTGCAGCTCAGCCCAGGGTCCAGCCAGCCACTCAGCCCAGGGTCCAGCCAGGCGCTCAGCCCAGGGTCCAGCCAGCCGCTCAGCCCAGGGTCCAGCCAGCCACTCAGCCTGCAGCTCAGCCCAGGGTCCAGCCAGCAGCTCAGCCCAGGGTCCAGCCAGCAGCTCAGCCCAGGGTCCAGCCAGGCGCTCAGCCCAGGGTCCAGCCAGGCGCTCAGCCCAGGGTCCAGCCAGCAGCTCAGCCCAGGGTCCAGCCAGCCGCTCAGCCCAGGGTCCAGCCAGCCGCTCAGCCCAGGGTCCAGCCAGCCACTCAGCCTGCAGCTCAGCCCAGGGTCCAGCCAGGCGCTCAGCCCATGGTCCAGCCAGCCGCTCAGCCCAGGGTCCAGCCAGACGCTCAGCCCAGGGTCCAGCCAGGCGCTCAGCCCAGGGTCCAGCCAGCCGCTCAGCCCAGGGTCCAGTCAGCCGCTCAGCCCAGGGTCCAGTCAGCCGCTCAGCCCAGGGTCCAGTCAGCCGCTCAGCCCAGGGTCCAGCCAGACGCTCAGCCTAGGGTCCAGCCAGCCACTCAGCCTGCAGCTCAGCCCAGGGTCCAGCCAGCCGCTCAGCCCAGGGTCCAGCCAGCCGCTCAGCCCAGGGTCCAGCCAGCCGCTCAGCCCAGGGTCCAGTCAGCCGCTCAGCCCAGGGTCCAGTCAGCCGCTCAGCCCAGGGTCCAGCCAGACGCTCAGCCTAGGGTCCAGCCAGCCGCTCAGCCCAGGGTCCAGCCAGGCGCTCAGCCCAGGGTCCAGCCAGGCGCTCAGCCCAGGGTCCAGCAAGCCGCTCAGCCCAGGGTCCAGCCAGCCGCTCAGCCCAGGGTCCAGCCAGCCGCTCAGCCCAGGGTCCAGCCAGCAGCTCAGCCCGGGGTCCAGCCAGCAGCTCAGCCCGGGGTCCAGCCAGACGCTCAGCCCGGGGTCCAGCCAGACGCTCAGCCCGGGGTCCAGCCAGACGCTCAGCCCGGGGTCCAGCCAGACGCTCAGCCCCGGGTCCAGCCAGACGCTCAGCCCAGGGTCCAGCCAGCCGCTCAGCCCGGGATCCAGTCAGCCGCTCAGCCCGGGGTCCAGTCAGTCGCTCAGCCAGGGGTCCAGCCTGCCGCTCAGCCCGGGGTCCAGCCTGCCGCTCAGCCCGGGGTTCAGCCTGCCGCTCAGCCCGGGGTCCAGCCAGCCGCTCAGCCCAGGGTCCAGCCAGCAGCTCAGCCCAGGGTCCAGCCTGCCGCTCAGCCCAGTGTCCAGCCAGCCGCTCAGCCTGCAGCTCAGCCCAAGGTCCAGCCAGCCACTCAGCCCAGGGTCCAGCCAGGCGCTCAGCCCAGGATCCAGCCAGCCGCTCAGCCCAGGGTCCAGCCAGCCACTCAGCCTGCAGCTCAGCCCAGGGTCCAGCCAGCAGCTCAGCCCAGGGTCCAGCCAGCAGCTCAGCCCAGGGTCCAGCCAGGCGCTCAGCCCAGGGTCCAGCCAGGCGCTCAGCCCAGGGTCCAGCCAGCAGCTCAGCCCAGGGTCCAGCCAGCCGCTCAGCCCAGGGTCCAGCCAGCCGCTCAGCCCAGGGTCCAGCCAGCCACTCAGCCTGCAGCTCAGCCCAGGGTCCAGCCAGGCGCTCAGCCCATGGTCCAGCCAGCCGCTCAGCCCAGGGTCCAGCCAGACGCTCAGCCCAGGGTCCAGCCAGGCGCTCAGCCCAGGGTCCAGCCAGCCGCTCAGCCCAGGGTCCAGTCAGCCGCTCAGCCCAGGGTCCAGTCAGCCGCTCAGCCCAGGGTCCAGTCAGCCGCTCAGCCCAGGGTCCAGCCAGACGCTCAGCCTAGGGTCCAGCCAGCCACTCAGCCTGCAGCTCAGCCCAGGGTCCAGCCAGCCGCTCAGCCCAGGGTCCAGCCAGCCGCTCAGCCCAGGGTCCAGCCAGCCGCTCAGCCCAGGGTCCAGTCAGCCGCTCAGCCCAGGGTCCAGTCAGCCGCTCAGCCCAGGGTCCAGTCAGCCGCTCAGCCCAGGGTCCAGCCAGACGCTCAGCCTAGGGTCCAGCCAGCCGCTCAGCCCAGGGTCCAGCCAGCCGCTCAGCCCAGGGTCCAGCCAGGCGCTCAGCCCAGGGTCCAGCCAGCCACTCAGCCTGCAGCTCAGCCCAGGGTCCAGCCAGCCGCTCAGCCCAGGGTCCAACCAGCAGCACAGCCCAGGGTCCAGCCAGCCGCTCAGCCCAGGGTCCAGCCAGCCACTCAGCCTGCAGCTCAGCCCAGGGTCCAGCCAGCCGCTCAGCCCAGGGTCCAGCCAGCAGCTCAGCCCAGGGTCCAGCCTGCCGCTCAGCCCAGTGTCCAGCCAGCCGCTCAGCCTGCAGCTCAGCCCAAGGTCCAGCCAGCCACTCAGCCCAGGGTCCAGCCAGGCGCTCAGCCCAGGATCCAGCCAGCCGCTCAGCCCAGGGTCCAGCCAGCCACTCAGCCTGCAGCTCAGCCCAGGGTCCAGCCAGCAGCTCAGCCCAGGGTCCAGCCAGCAGCTCAGCCCAGGGTCCAGCCAGGCGCTCAGCCCAGGGTCCAGCCAGGCGCTCAGCCCAGGGTCCAGCCAGCAGCTCAGCCCAGGGTCCAGCCAGCCGCTCAGCCCAGGGTCCAGCCAGCCGCTCAGCCCAGGGTCCAGCCAGCCACTCAGCCTGCAGCTCAGCCCAGGGTCCAGCCAGGCGCTCAGCCCATGGTCCAGCCAGCCGCTCAGCCCAGGGTCCAGCCAGACGCTCAGCCCAGGGTCCAGCCAGGCGCTCAGCCCAGGGTCCAGCCAGCCGCTCAGCCCAGGGTCCAGTCAGCCGCTCAGCCCAGGGTCCAGTCAGCCGCTCAGCCCAGGGTCCAGTCAGCCGCTCAGCCCAGGGTCCAGCCAGACGCTCAGCCTAGGGTCCAGCCAGCCACTCAGCCTGCAGCTCAGCCCAGGGTCCAGCCAGCCGCTCAGCCCAGGGTCCAGCCAGCCGCTCAGCCCAGGGTCCAGCCAGCCGCTCAGCCCAGGGTCCAGTCAGCCGCTCAGCCCAGGGTCCAGTCAGCCGCTCAGCCCAGGGTCCAGTCAGCCGCTCAGCCCAGGGTCCAGCCAGACGCTCAGCCTAGGGTCCAGCCAGCCGCTCAGCCCAGGGTCCAGCCAGCCGCTCAGCCCAGGGTCCAGCCAGGCGCTCAGCCCAGGGTCCAGCCAGCCACTCAGCCTGCAGCTCAGCCCAGGGTCCAGCCAGCCGCTCAGCCCAGGGTCCAACCAGCAGCACAGCCCAGGGTCCAGCCAGCCGCTCAGCCCAGGGTCCAGCCAGCCACTCAGCCTGCAGCTCAGCCCAGGGTCCAGCCAGCCGCTCAGCCCAGGGTCCAGCCAGCCACTCAGCCTGCAGCTCAGCCCAGGGTCCAGCCAGCCGCTCAGCCCAGGGTCCAGCCAGCAGCTCAGCCCAGGGTCCAGCCAGCCGCTCAGCCCAGGGTCCAGTCAGCCGCTCAGCCCAGGGTCCAGCCAGCCGCTCACCCCAGGGTCCAGCCAGCCACTCAGCCTGCAGCTCAGCCCAGGGTCCAGCCAGCCGCTCAGCCCAGGGTCCAGCCAGCAGCACAGCCCAGGATCCAGCCAGCAGCGCAGCCCAGGGTCCAGCCAGACGCTCAGCCCAGGGTCCAGCCAGACGCCCAGCCCAGGGTCCAGCCAGCCGCTCAGCCCAGGAACCAGCTAGCAGCTCAGCCCAGGGTCCAGCCAGCAGCTCAGCCCAGGGTCCAGCCAGACGCTCAGCCCAGGGTCCAGCCAGACGCTCAGCCCAGGGTCCAGCCAGACGCTCAGCCCGGGGTCCAGCCAGACGCTCAGCCCAGGGTCCAGCCAGACGTTCAGCCCAGGGTCCAGCCTGCCGCTCAGCCCGGGATCCAGTCAGCCGCTCAGCCCGGGGTCCAGTCAGTCGCTCAGCCAGGGGTCCAGCCTGCCGCTCAGCCTGGGGTCCAGCCAGCCGCTCAGCCTGAGGCCCAGTGTTCTCTTTTTACGGTCCGATCTGTTAATTTAAAGTGTCTGTCTGTAGAGCAACCAGATCTCACTCTGCTCAAGTTAGTTTTGTTTCCATCAACAGTAAATATTCTTTGCTGTCCTCCTTGGGATAAGCTCAGGGACTGTAACCTGGTGGCCACTGGCAACCAGTAGCAAAGACCATCGACTCTTGCAGGACGCTCTGGTGCAAACCGAGTGGTCACCTAAATTCCATGCTTTGGGTTTGTCCTCTCCTTTGTGCCAGTGTCAACAGCTTTCATAATTATCAACAGTTTTTTACCAATTTCTATTCACAGTCCCTCAGATACCTGTTGCTACCCTATGGACTTTATCTACCTCATTACCAGCACCAGTTGACCTTCTACAGAAACCAGTTAACTCTCCACAGCTTCCAGTGCCTCCAGTTAACTCCCCACAGCTTCCAGTCAGGCGCGGAGCTAGGGGGGGTCGGGGTAGGACAAGTGCCCCGGGGCGCCTGGTCCCCAAGGGCGCCCAGCTGAGCTTCGTTTTTTTTTTTTTTTTGCGGGGGGTGAGGGGAGCAGCGCAAAGAAGAGGGAGAGCTGTGCGGACGGTGGGGAAGGGGGGCCATCTCCCCCCTCCTTCCCTCACCTTAGGTGCTCTCCCTCCCTCGCTGTCCCCTCCAATGTCTGGGTGGCTGGCAGCGGCAGGCGGAACTCACCTCCGTCTCGCTCCAGTGCCGGCCGGAAGTTCGGGTGCGCAGCCGCTGCTCTGGTCTGGACCAGACCAGAGTAGTGGCAGATCCATCCGGCGCTGCGACGAGACAGAGGTAAGTTCCGCCCGCCGCTGCCAGCCACCCGGACATTGGAGGGGAGAGCGAGGGAGGGAGAGCAGCTCTTCCTCTTCTCTGCGCTGCTCCCCTCCTGCTGGGGAGGGGGACACCTGACCTGGCTACCTACTCTGGGCACATATACCCCTGCCTACATATATTGAGCACATATACCCCTAACTACATATACTGGGCATATACCCCTGGCTACCTACTCTGGGCACATATACCCCTGGCTACCTACTCTGGGCACATATACCCCTGCCTACATATATTGGGCACATATACCCCTAACTACATATACTGGGCACATATACCCCTGGCTACCTACTCTGGGCACATATACCCCTGGCTACCTACTCTGGGCACATATACCCCTGGCTACCTACTCTGGGCACATATACCCCTGCCTACATATACTGGGCACATATACCCCTAACTACATATACTGGGCAAATACCGCTGGCTACCTACTCTGGGCACATATACCCCTGGCTACCTACTCTGGGCACATATACCCCTGGCTACCTACTCTGGGCACATATACCCCTGCCTACATATACTGGGCACATATACTCCTAACTACATATACTGGGCATATACCCCTGGCTACCTACTCTGGGCACATATACCACTGGCTACCTACTCTGGGCACATATACCCCTGGCTACCTACTCTGGGCACATATACCCCTGCCTATATATATTGGGCACATATACCCCTAACTACATATACCCCTGGCTACCTACTCTGGGCACATATACCCCTGGCTACCTACTCTGGGCACATATACCCCTGCCTACATATATTGGGCACATATACCCCTGGCTACATATACTGGGCATATACCCCTGGCTACCTACTCTGGGTACATATACCCCTGGCTACCTACTCTGGGCACATATACCCCTGCCTACATATATTGGGCACATATACCACTAACTACATATACTGGGCATATACCCCTGGCTACCTACTCTGGGCACATATACCCCTGCCTACATATATTGGGCACATATACCCCTAACTACATATACTGGGTACATATACCCCTGGCTACATATACTGGGCATATATACCCCTGGCTACATATACTGGGCATATATACCCCTGGCTACATATACTGGGCACATATACCACTGGCTACATATACTGGGCATATATACCCCTGGCTACATATACTGGGCACATATACCCCTGACTATATATACTGGGCACATATTATACCCCTGGCTACATATACTGGGCACATATAACCCTGACTACATATACTGGGCACATATTATACCCCTGGCTACACTACTGGGCACATATAACCCTGACTACATATACTGGGCACATATACCCCTGGCTACATATACTGGGCACATATACCCCTGACTATATATACTGGGCACATATACCCCTGGCTACATATACTGGGCACATATACCCCTAACTACATATACTGGGCACATATACCCCTGGCTACCTACTCTGGGCACATATACCCCTGGCTACCTACTCTGGGCACATATACCCCTGGCTACCTACTCTGGGCACATATACCCCTGCCTACATATACTGGGCACATATACCCCTAACTACATATACTGGGCAAATACCGCTGGCTACCTACTCTGGGCACATATACCCCTGGCTACCTACTCTGGGCACATATACCCCTGGCTACCTACTCTGGGCACATATACCCCTGCCTACATATACTGGGCACATATACTCCTAACTACATATACTGGGCATATACCCCTGGCTACCTACTCTGGGCACATATACCACTGGCTACCTACTCTGGGCACATATACCCCTGGCTACCTACTCTGGGCACATATACCCCTGCCTACATATATTGGGCACATATACCCCTAACTACATATACTGGGCATATACCCCTGGCTACCTACTCTGGGCACATATACCCCTGGCTACCTACTCTGGGCACATATACCCCTGCCTACATATATTGGGCACATATACCCCTGGCTACATATACTGGGCATATACCCCTGGCTACCTACTCTGGGTACATATACCCCTGGCTACCTACTCTGGGCACATATACCCCTGCCTACATATATTGGGCACATATACCACTAACTACATATACTGGGCATATACCCCTGGCTACCTACTCTGGGCACATATACCCCTGCCTACATATATTGGGCACATATACCCCTAACTACATATACTGGGTACATATACCCCTGGCTACATATACTGGGCATATATACCCCTGGCTACATATACTGGGCATATATACCCCTGGCTACATATACTGGGCACATATACCACTGGCTACATATACTGGGCATATATACCCCTGGCTACATATACTGGGCACATATACCCCTGACTATATATACTGGGCACATATTATACCCCTGGCTACATATACTGGGCACATATAACCCTGACTACATATACTGGGCACATATTATACCCCTGGCTACACTACTGGGCACATATAACCCTGACTACATATACTGGGCACATATACCCCTGGCTACATATACTGGGCACATATACCCCTGACTATATATACTGGGCACATATACCCCTGGCTACATATACTGGGCATATATACCTCTGGCTACATATACTGGGGACACATAACCCTGCCTACATATACTGGGCACATATACCCCTGGCTACCTGTTCTGTGGACATCTCTACCCCTGGCTACCTGTTCTGGGGACATCTATACTGCTGGCCACCTATTCTGGGGACACCTATAGACCTGGGGCTACCTATTTTTGGAGAAGCACTGCTGTCAGATTGAGTGTATTTTGGGGAACTGCTGCCAGGTGAGAGGTGTCTACCATATTAAGGGGGCATTCTGCCCATTTATGTGAAATGCTGTCTATTTATGTGCCTCATGACTGCTGAATTTGTCTTGTTGGGGGCCTCATGGTTACTGAATTTGTCTTGTTGGTGGCCTCATGATTTGTTGGGGGCCTCAGGATCGCTGAATTTGTCTTGTTAGGGGCCTCATGATTGCTGAATTTGTCTTGTTAGGGGCCTCATGATTGCTGAATTTGTCTTATTGGGGGCCTCAGGATTGCTAAATTTGTCTTGTTGGGGGCCTCAGGATTGCTGAGTTGGTCATGTTGGGGGCCTCATGTTTGCTCATGATTGCGGAATTTGTCTTGATGGGGGTGGGCTCATGATTGCTGAATTTGTCTTGGAACATGCTGGAAGGTACATACTGAGGGAGGGTGGGTGAGCGTGAGCCTGCTAACCTCCATGTACATTTGAAGGGGCGTGACCAAATGTGGAGCACCCATAACCACGCCCACATCTGGTCACGACCCTTCACCTTAGGGGGCGTATTAATAGTCTTTGTCCCCGGGCGCTGAAAACCCTAGCTACGCCTCTGCTTCCAGTGCCTCCAGTTAACTCTCCACAGCTTCCAGTTATCTGTCCACAGCCCACAGTTGCCTTTACAGCACAGTTTCCAGTTGCCTCTACAGCACAGTTTCCAGTTGCCTCTACAGCACAGTTTCCAGTTGCCCCTACAGCACAGTTTCCAGTTGCCGCTACAGCACAGTTTCCAGTTACTTTTAAAGTATCAGTTTCCACCTTGCATTGGTGCTTATGGCCTTATTGCTGGGAATCCCCCTTGACACCCATCTTGGACACTGCAGTGGCAAGTCTGAAGAATCTTGTTTTGGATCTTGAGATTCTTTTGTGGTTTGTGAGGAGCGTCCAGAGGCCGCTCCTAAAGGGAAGGGGGGGGGGGGGTAATGTCAGGAACTATGTCGTCTTCTTCCTGCTGATGGCAGCAAATGCATGACTTTACGTATAAGTTGTACTATGTCTGCTGGCACCGGCAGCTGGGGGAGGGGCAGCAAAGGGCAGGGAGCAACATTACGGCCACCCTCAGAAGGTGTCAACCCCAGCGGGCAGCCTACCCTCAGTCAGCGAGCTTTTCGCTCCAGGCGCCACAATTGAACGCAGGGCTGTTAGCCGCAAGAAGTTTGAGGAGGATGTTCTGGGTTTTGAGGAGGGGGGTATGATGTTGATGATAGGATTAAGGACCGTGACTACTATCCACAGGATGAGGATGACAGCTCTGACTCTGAGGAGGAGGATGCGTCGGTGGGTTTGGCACGAAGGATCAGCATTGCAGACAGTGGCCGTGGAATGCGGGACCAGGGGGGTAGCAATAGGGGGTGCAGCGGTAGCAACCGCATCGGGGCCCTTGGGCCAGAGGGGCCCCGAAGGGCCCTCCCTCAACTACAGTATTAGCTCTCTATTGGTCCTGTGCTCATAATAATCACTTCTATAGATAGCTTTTAATAGTGGTAATCATTAACAAGCTGTTCCCCATCCCCTTCTTGCTCCTCTGACACTGTAGTTACCATTGGCAGGTTTTGGTGCGCCGTATCAATTGTTATGTATAGAGTGCTTGAGGGGCCCCATTGTAAGACTTGCATCGGGGCCCACAGCTCCTTAGCTACGCCACTGTGCGGGACCCACCACATCCTTCTGCCGTTACCACCAGCTGCACCACTCAGCCCCCAACCACCACAGAGAGAAAAGCAGCAGCATCCCATTCAGGCCTCAGGGGAATCTTCACCTCCCCAATCTGGCGTTTTTGCTCTGTCCTCATTGGACAGCAAGTTTGCCATATGCAATGTGTGCAAACTACAGATGAGCAGAGGTTGTGACCCCTACAAGTATGGCACCTGCAGCTTCATCACCCATCTAGCCAAAAAACATGTTGTTGAGCATGAGGAGTTCAAGAGGCTGAAGCAAGCTGGTGCTGGCTCCCCCCGCCACGGTGCCACAGGCCACTGCTGCTGATTAGAGATGTCGCGAACCTCCAATTTTCGGTTCGCGAACTTCCGCGGAAGGTTCGGTTCGCGGAAAAGTTCACGAACCGCAATAGACTTCAATGGGGAGGCGAACTTTGAAAAATAGAAAAAATTATGCTGGCCACAAAAGTGATGGAAAAGATGTTTCAAGGGGTCTAACACCTGGAGGGGGGCATGGCGGAGTGGGATACATGCCAAAAGTCCCGGGGAAAAATCTGGATGTGACGCAAAGCAGCGTTTTAAGGGCAGAAATCACATTGAATGCTAAATTGCAGGCCTAACGTGCTTTAAAACATCTTGCATGTGTATACATCAATCAGGGAGTGTAATTAGAGTACTGATTCACACTGACACACCAAACTCACTGTGTAACGCACCGCAAACAGCTGTTTGTGTAGTGACGGCCATGCTGGACTACTGCGCAACATGGCGAGATTGCTCTTCCTCACTCAGTGATGTCAGGTAATGTGTGACTTCCTTCTCAACTTTCCATGGCATTGTTAAAAAGCTTACGTTTTGCTTTTAAATTACATTTTCTACTTGCTGTGTACTTGTTCAGTACCGCTACAATAAGAATCCTGTGGAGGAGGGCAAGTCTGCCATTGTGACCCCGGGTAATGGCCAGGGAATGAGGGGTTTGAATCCGGTGTGGAGCCTGAGCAACGGCTACCACCACACATCCAAGGAGGGCAGCAGGTAGACATGCACGCCCGCCTCGAGGTAGTGACCAAAAATAACAATACAGGAGGAGGACTTTCGAGGCCCTGCTGTGTATTTGAAATGAATGTACTTTAAATCCTTTAACGAGAAGCAGTTATGGCGGGCAAAGATGACACCACATTCCTTTCACGAGAATCATATGGAGGCGGGCAAGTCTGCCATTTGTGACCCCGGGTAATGGCCGGGGAATGAGGGATGGAATCCGGTGTGGAGCCTGAGAAACGGCTACCACTACACATCCAGCAGACGAAGATCTGGAGAGCTGGACTGAAGAAGCCGGAGTGCTAAACAGCCCAAGAGCCGCACCTGTTATTGACCTGAGGAAGCGGTTTGGACCGCGAAACGCGTTGTCTTTTGTGCTAAAATAAACCTTCTTAACCTTTATCAAGTGGAGTCTCTTGGCATAAAGAGTACACCTAATACACTATACGGGCGCCTCCTACCCCCTTCGGAAAACTACACATCCAAGGAGGGCAGCAGGCAGGCATGCACGCCCGCCCCGAGGTAGTGAACAAAAATAACAATACAGGAGGCGGACTTTCGAGGCCCTGCTGTGTATTTGAAATGAATTAACTTTAAATCCTTTAACGGGAATCCGTTATGGAGGGCAAGTCTGCCATTGTCACCGCGGGGAATGAAGGTTGGATTCCGGCCCGAAGTGGGAGCCTGCTGAGACCCATGCTGTAGCTGCCCTGACCGTGCTTTGCAGACCAGGCATCTGTGGTCAGATGGACCCTTGAGCCAGCGGAAGACAAACCAAGTCGAAAGCATTTGCCAAGAATGTTTTACGGAGGGCGAGTTTTTTTGCCCTTTTTTTACATTGTTTGAAAATGATAGATGGTTGTATTTTTAAATTGTTTGAAAGTTTAGATGGTTGTTTTTTTAAATTGTTTAAAAGTGTAGCCATTCTTCCTCCCCCCAGCCACGAACAATACCATGGGAACGTGGAGCAGCAGAAGCCCCCTGTGACGGCTGCCGCGGTTGTACTCCGCGGCTTGTCTTTTGAGGGGTGCTGCTTTTCCTCAGGTGTTCTTGCCATAGCTGTTTGTGCCTTCTCTCCAGGTGCCTTCGTAAGGCACTTGTCCCTACATGACAGTTGGCCTTTCCACAGCTCAATTTTTGCTGGCAGAGACACTAGATGGCTTTGCTCCGATCTGAGACACACACGTTACAAAATTTCCAAACCGCTGAGCCCCCCTGGGCTGATGGCGCTACGGTGGCATCAGCAGCTGACGTTGAAGGGCATGTTGGCTGTCTGGCCATAGCGGGCGATACATGGCGCCGGACACTGCCCCCAGCTGTTTCTGAGGACGAGCTCCCTCTTGTATTGCGTTCCGGAGTTGGAGCCTGATCAACGTCTACCACCACACATCCAGGCAAGGAGGGAGGCAGGCAGGCATGCACGCCCACCCCGAGGTAGTGACCAAAAATAACAATACAGGACTCAGAAGGATCTTTTGCGGCCCTAATTGAAATGAATTAACTTTAAATCCTTTAACGGGAATCCGTTATGGAGGGCAAGTCTGCCATTGTCACCGCGGGGAATGAAGGTTGGATTGCGGCCCGAAGTGGGAGCCTGCTGAGACCCATGCTGTAGCTGCCCTGACCGTGCTTTGCAGACCAGGCATCTGTGGTCAGATGGACCCTTGAGCCAGCAGAAGACAAACCAAGTCAAAAACATTTGCCAAGAGTGTTTTACGGAGGGCAAGTTTTTTTGCCCTTTTTTTAAATTGTTTGAAAATGATAGATG
Source organism: Hyperolius riggenbachi (assembly GCF_040937935.1). Classification (NCBI taxonomy): domain Eukaryota; kingdom Metazoa; phylum Chordata; class Amphibia; order Anura; family Hyperoliidae; genus Hyperolius; species Hyperolius riggenbachi. The sequence goes on along the minus strand of NC_090646.1, from coordinate 40,103,865 downwards.
GTTGTATTTTTAAATTGTTTGAAAGTTTAGATGGTTGTATTTTTAAATTGTTTGCAAGTTTAGATGGTTGTATTTTTAAATTGTTTAAAAGTGTATCCATGCAAGTGCAAGTTATGCACTGACTGCCAGGTATAATGTGCAGTCACAGATGCAGTGAAAGGTATGCAGTGACTGCAAACAGCCGTTTGTGTAGTGACAGCCGTGCTGGACTGGTGCGCACCATGACGAGAGTGCAGGTGATGGTGGCTTTTCAGCCCATATGCTCGCCCGGCTGATGTAGCTGAATGACAGAACAGTGACAGTCCAGCTGATCAAATTTGGTCTGACCACAATGAAGCAATGACCTTATTATCTTTTGTGTGCCACCCCCACCCGAGACACTCAAATAGCCGGCGGTCATTGCTTCATTGTGATGCGCAAGCCCCTTCACCGCGGCAAGGTAATGATCACAAAGGGGGATGGGCACATGTACACACACCAGAAAAATTAGTGTAGCAAATCCAGGAATCCGCCTAGAGTCCTGGACCCTGTTGGTGGTGGAGGAGAAGGCAGTCAAGCGGCCTGCAGGCAGAGATGCTGTGTGTGGGGACTGACTTAGTCTTCGGTCGTGCAGTAGCCCTCCGTGATCCATTCCTCATTCATTTTGATAAAGGTCAGGTACTGAACACTGTCGTGACTTAGGCAACTTCTCTTCTCAGTAACTATGCCTCCAGCTGCACTGAAGGTCCTTTCTGACAGGACGCTTGCGGCAGGGCAAGAGAGAAGTTGTATGGCAAATTGGGACAGCTCTGGCCACAGGTCAAGCCTGCGCAACCAGTAGTCCAAGGGTTCATCGCCACTTTTCGCAGAGTCTACATCCACACTCAAGGCCAGGTAGTCGGCTACCTGCTGCTCCAGGCGTTGTTTGATGGTGGATCTGGAAGGATTATGGCAAGGAGTTGGACAAAAGAACGTCCGCATGTCCGACATCACCCTGAGATCGCTGGAGTGTCCTGTCCTTGCCTGTGTGGACTGGGGAGGAGGAGGGTTACTGCCAGTGGTACCTTGATTGCGTTGTGCATCCACATCACCCTTAAATGAATTGTAAAGCATCATCGACAGCTTGTTCTGAAAGTGCTGCATCCTTTCCGCCTTTTGTTGAGTTGGTAACAGGTCGGCCACTTTGTGCCTGTACCGAGGGTCTAGTAGCGTGGCCACCCAGTACAGGTCATTCGTCTTGAGTTTTTTGATACGGGGATCCCTCAACAGGCTGGACAACATGAAAGAGGACATCTGCACAAAGCTGGATGCAGACGTACTCTCCATCTCCTCTTGCTCTTCCTCATTGATGGGACGCAACTCCTCTTCCTCCCCCCAGCCACGAACAATACCACTGGAACATGGAGCAGCAGAAGCCCCCTGTGATGGCTGCCACGGTTGTTCTCCTTCCGCCGCCTCTTCCTCCTCCACAGAAACACCTTCCTCATCATCACCATCATCAGAGTCTGACTCCTCTCCTTCCCCACACGACTCCTCTTCTTCCTCCTCCTCCCCCCTCTGTGCTGCCGCTGGTGTTGTGGAAACATCGGGTTCAGGTGTACATGGATCCCACGACTCCTGCTGCCATAACTCTTCTTGTTCACGCTCCTTCACAGCTGTATCCACCACTCTACGCACGGCACGCTCCAGGAAGTAGGCGTAGGGGATCAAGACGCTGATGGTGCCCTCATCGTGACTCACCAGTTTGGTCACCTCCTCAAAGGGCTCCATGACCCTGCATGCATTTCGCATCAGTGTCCAGTTGTTGGGCCAGAACATCCCCATCCTCCCAGATTGTGTCCTTGTACTGTAATTATACAGGTACTGGGTGACAGCTGTTTCCTGGTCTAGCAGGCGAGAGAACATCAGCAGGGTGGAATTCCAGCGAGTCGGGCTATCGCAAATCAGGCGTCTCACCGGCAAGTTCATTCTACGCTGAATCTCCGCAAAGCGTGCCATGGCCTTGTAAGAGCGCCTGAAATGCCCACACAACTTCCTGGCCTGCTTCAGGACGTCCTCTAAGCCTGCGTACTTGGACACAAATCTTTGCACGACCAGATTAAGCACATGTGCCATGCAGGGTATGTGTGTCAGCTTTCCCAAATTCAACGCAGCAATGAGATTGCTGCCGTTGTCACACACCACATTGCCGATCTCAAGCTTGTGCGGGGTCAGCCATTGCTCCACCTGTTTGTTAAGAGCAGCCAGCAGAGCTGCTCCAGTGTGACTCTCTGCTTTCAGGCAAGACATGTCTAACACTGCATGACACCGTCGCACCTGGCATGTAGTGTTGGGTGAACATCCAGATGTTTGGGTTCGTGAACGTTCGGCCGAACGGTGTCCCGATGTTCGGAACGTTCGTGCTGAACCCCGAACATAATGGAAGTCAATGGGGACCCGAACTTTTCTGCTTTGCAAAGCCTCCTTACATGTAAAATACACCAAATTTTCAGGGTATGTGGACAGGGGGGGGGGGGGGGGTATAAGAGGAAACTATTTTTTTTTGAAAGGACCTTATAGTTTTTGAGAAAAATGATTTTTAAGTTTCAAAGGAAAAATGTCTTTTAATTGCGGAAAATGTTTTTTGGGGCACAGGTAACAACAATCTTGTATTATTTTCAAAGCAAAGCAATGAGTTTTGTCGCCATGCAGTGATTAATATAATAGAAAAGAGATATTCCGGAAAGTGGCAACTGGCAACGCTAAGCCATCACAGATGTTCATGGTCCTTGGTCGGGGAGTGTTGCGTAGTCGTTTCCAATCCACGATTGATTCATTTTAATTTGTGTCAGACGGTCTGCATTTGCTGTGGAGAGGCGGATACGCCGATTAGTGTTGGGCGAACACCTGGATGTTCGGGTCCGTTCGGCCGAACATGGGCCAGATGTTCGGCATGTTCGGCCTGAACCCCAAACTCAATGGAAGTCAATGGGACCCCGAACATGCCGCTTTTGGGGGCCCTATGGGGTCGCAGGCATAAGGGGGGAGCATGCCCCGAGCGCGGGGGGGGGGGGGTGGAAATTCCCCCCACCCCCTCCGCTAGCGCTCCCCGCACTGCCTGCTTCCCCATAAAAAAAAGTTTGCGGAAAGTTAATAGTACCTACTACCTACTAGTGGTGGCTGGCTGGCTGTGGTGAGATCATGAGTGAGGAGGAGTCCGACTAGTCTAGGAGACGCGTTGAGGCCGGGCAGCGGGTGGTTCAGCGGTAGTACCCTTGTGGTACTTCCGCCCTTTCTCTGACCTCACATCCTCTACGTGATGACGCATACGAGGGTACGCGTCACGCGTACCCTCGTATGCGTCATCACATAGAGGACGTGAGGTCAGAGAAAGGGCGGAAGTACCACAAGGGTACTACCGCTGAACCGCCCGCTGCCCGGCCTCAACGCGTCTCCTAGACTAGTCGGACTCCTCCTCACTCATGATCTCACCACAGCCAGCCAGCCACCACTAGTAGGTACTATTAACTTTCCGCAAACTTTTTTTATGGGGAAGCGGGCAGAGGGGGGAGCGCTAGCGGAGGGGGTGGGGGGAATTTCCGACCCCCCCCCCCCACGATCGGGGCATGCTCCCCCCTTATGCCTGCGACCCCATAGGGGGGGCCGTATTCGGGCGAACAGGGCCCTGTTCGGCCGAACAGGGGCCCTGTTCGGCTGGGCATTGAGTAGTTCGGGCGAACCCGAACTAAAAGGCCGAACACCATCAGGTGTTCGGTCAAACTCGAACATCACCCAAACAGGGTGGGGTTCTGCAGAACATCACCCTGTTCGACACTGTTCGCCCAACACTAACGCTGATCTGTAACGATGCCTCCGGCAGCACTGAAACAGCGTTCGGACATAACGCTGGCTGCAGGACAAGCCAGCATCTCTATTGCGTACATTGCCAGTTCGTGCCAGGTGTGCAGCTTAGAGACCCAATAGTTGAAGGGTGCAGATGGATTGTTCAACATGGCTACGCCATCTGACATGTAGTCCTTGACCATCTTCTGCAGGCGAGCGGTGTTGGAGGTGGAACTGGGCGATTGCTGTTCTGTGGGCTGCTGCATGGGTGTCAGAAAATTTTGCCACTCCAAGGACACTGCCGATACCATTCCCTTGTGGACACTAGCAGCAGCTTGCGTTCTTTGTTCCCCTCCTCGTCCTGGGTTTGCGGAAGTCAGTCTGTCGGTGTGGAACTGGCTAGAGGAGGAGGATGTCAATCTCCTCTCTAATGTCTCCACAAGGGCCTGCTGGTATTCTTCCATTTTGACCTGTCTGACAGTTTCTCCAATGAGTTTGGGAACATTGTCTTTGTACCGTGGATCCAGAAGGGTATAAACCCAGTAATCCACGTCGTCCAGAATTCGAACAACGCGCGGGTCGCGTTTGATGCAGTCTAGCATGAATTGAGCCATGTCTGCCACAGTCCTAACAGAATCCTCATCATGTTCTTCTGAGCTTGACAAACCCTGTCCCTCATCATCATCACCAGCATCACGCCGTCACCCACCTTCTTCCTCGTCTTCTTCTGCTGTCCATTCCCGCTGAATCGTGGAAGTCCAACGTGCACCGCTCTGTCCCTCGGCAGTGGGGGCGTCCAAGTCCTGCTCCAACTCCAGCTGTTCCTCATCCTCTTCTTCAGCATAGCTGGGAGGACCAGCGTTTCCTGAGGCAGATTGCCTGATGTTGGTATCATCATCACGCTGATCGTTGTCCTCTTGAGATTCCCCCACTTGCATCCTGACTGCGGCTTCCTTGATCTGCAACATTGATTTTTTCAGCAAACACAGCAGTGGTATCGTAATGCTGACTGAAGAGTTGTCACCACTCACAAGCAACGTGGATTACTCAAAATTTTGGAGGACTTGGCAGAGGTCCAACATGGTGGCCCAATCAGATCCACAGAATCTTGGTAGCTGTCCGGATGCGCCTCGGTACTGCGCCGTCATATACTGGACCACTGCACTCTTCTGCTCGCAAAAGCGTGCTAGCATGTGCAGCGTCGAATTCCAGCGCGTGGGTACGTCACACACCAAGCGATGGTTCGGTAGATTTAACCGCTCCTGCATCTTGGTGAGTCCCTCCGAAGCGGTACTGGACTTTCGGAAATATTTGGCCACTCGTCGCACCTTCAGCAGAAGATCTACCACGCCTGGGTATGTCCTCAGGAACCGCTGAACAACTAGGTTCATAACGTGTGCCAGGCAAGGGATGTGTCTCAGCTTAGCCAACTTTAAAGCGCAAATGAGATTGCTCCCATTGTCACACACAACCATGCCTGGTTTCAGGTCCAGCGGTGCCAGCCACAAATCGGTCTGTTCCTTGATTCCCTTCCAAATTTCTTCACCTGTGTGCTGCTTATCTCCAAGGCAGATCAGCTTCAGTAAGGCTTGCTGAGGCATGGCAACAGCTGTGCTGCACTGCTTCCACGACCCTATTGCTGGGTTACCAATGCCGGATGAGGTACCGCTTTGAGAAGCGTTGGAGGAGAAGGAGTCAGAGTCGAGGTAGGTGCTGATGTTATCTCTGAGGGATGCCGGTCCAGCAGTTTGCGGCGTGGGCAACACCCGCGCCGTAGCCGGTGAGGAGTCGCTGCCAGGCTCCACAAGGTTCACCCAGTGCGCCGTCAGGGAGATGTATCGACCCTGGCCAAAGGCACTCGTCCAGGTGTCTGTGGTGAGGTGAACCTTGCAGGCAACGGCATTTTTCAAGCTTCTGGTTATTTTGCTAACCACGTGCTCATGTAACGCTGGCACTGCAGCCCGCACAAAATAGTATCGGCTGGGAACCACGTAACGTGGGATGGCCAGCGCCATCATGCGCTTGAAGCTGTTTGTCTCCACCACGCGATATGGCAGCATTTCGCAGGCCACAAACTTGGCTATGCTGGCTGTTAGTGCCACGGCCCGGGGGTGATTTGCTGGCAATTTTCTCTTGCGCTCAAACATCTCCAGGACAGACAACTGAACCATAGGATCGCACACTGAAGGACAGTTGGTTGTTGTTGTAGTGGTCGTTGAAGACTGGGAAACGTCAAGAGGACTGTTGCGTAAACTGACATTGTCGTCTACTACGGCTGCTGAGGAGGGTCTGGGGACAACGGAGGCAGTGTTGCTGGGGGCTGGAAGTGAGCCGCTACCCTGGCCTTGCGCGTTTGACCACAGAGTGCTATGTTTGGCTACCATGTGGCTGGCGCATGCTGGTGGTGGAGAGGTTGTTGATATTTTTCCCCCAGCTCAGTCGGGTCCTGCACACCTTGCAAATCACCATGGTAACATCCTCCCTGCAGTCGTCGAAGAAAACCCATACTTTTGAGCTTCTGCTTTGCTGGCGAGTTTGTTTCGTGCCTCTTTGGCATCTCACTTCTACGGCTATGCCTGTTGTGTCCGAAATACCCCGCCCCCGCCTACTTTGTGGCACACGGCGAACTCTTGCAGCAATGGGTTCTGCAGCAGACTCATCTGTACTGCTGCTATCCTGACAGTGAGGTTGTACTCGATAATCCGGGTCTGTGTCCACATCGTCCAAAACCTCCTCTTCCATCTCCTCATCTGTGACTGTGTCTGTGTGCAGTGGACTAGAGCTCCCCAGAACACCCTCTGCGCACCTCACTCCCATGTCTTCAAGATGTTCTCGGTGGACCTCCTGCAATTCCAATTCCTGCGCACATTGCTCAGGGATTTGGGTGTCTTTGTCCTCGCCTTGCATTTCAGTGAGTGGTGCATTTTCCTCGCACAATGGAGGTGAATCCGGGCACAACATTGCTGGCTGTTCCATTGTTTGTGGGGGTAGGAGTGGGAATAGCTCCTCCGAAGAGGCCATTGTGTCCGGAAATAATAGTTCGGACTGGTTATTCGGCCATTGTGTGCATGGTGTAGCTGCTGGTTGTGTCACCGTTGTGCCCACTGGCTCCTTGTAACTGGCAGAGGACCTCGTGCGTGACAAGGATGTGCTGGTGCTGCTGCTGCTTAACCCGCTGCTGGACGCTTGAGAGGTCATCCAATTCATTATCTGTTCCTGCTCTTGTGGATTAGTGAGGGTTGTTTGTCTGGCACACATGGGTGGTATTGAGTGGGTTTTCTTAGGTGCTCCACTGCGGCCTCTACGTGAACCGTCATGGGAAACACCTCTTCCCTTGCCCCTCCCTCTTTCACTGGATTTCTTAATTATGTTTGTACTGATCCCAGCAGTACACACACACTGACTGGCAGTACAGTGGCAATAGACAATGCTATATAGTATGTTATAAACTGGTGATGGACGGAAGTACTACTGATCCCAGCAGTACAGTGGCAATAGAAGACAATGCTATATACTATGTTATACACTAGTGATGGACGGAAGTACTACTGATCCCAGCAGTACAGTGGCAATAGAAGACAATGCTATATACTATATTATACACTGGTGATGGACGGAAGTACTACTGATCCCAGCAGTACAAGCTGACTGGCAGTACAGTGGCAATAGAAGACAATGCTATATACTATGTTATACACTGGTGATGGACGGAAGTACTACTGATCCCAGCAGTACAGTGGCAATAGAAGACAGTGCTATATACTATGTTATACACTGGTGATGGACGGAAGTACTACTGATTCCAGCAGTACAGTGGCAATAGAAGACAGTGCTATATACTATGTTATACACTGGTGATGGACGGAAGTACTACTGATCCCAGCAGTACAGTGGCAATAGAAGACAGTGCTATATACTATGTTATACACTGGTGATGGACGGAAGTACTACTGATTCCAGCAGTACAGTGGCAATAGAAGACAGTGCTATATACTATGTTATACACTGGTGATGGACGGAAGTACTACTGATCCCAGCAGTACACGCTGACTGGCAGTACAGTAGCAATAGAAGACAATGCTATATACTATGTTATACACTGGTGATGGACGGAAGTACTACTGATCCCAGCAGTACAGTGGCAATAGAAGACAATGCTATATACTATGTTTTACACTGGTGATGGACGGAAGTACTACTGATTCCAGCAGTACAGTGGCAATAGAAGACAGTGCTATATACTATGTTATACACTGGTGATGGACGGAAGTACTACTGATCCCAGCAGTACACGCTGACTGGCAGTACAGTGGCAATAGAAGACAATGCTATATACTATGTTATACACTGGTGATGGACGGAAGTTCTACTGATTCCAGCAGTACAGTGGCAATAGAAGACAATGCTATATACTATGTTATACACTGGTGATGGACGGAAGTACTACTGATCCGAGCAGTAAACGCACGCTGACTGGCACTACAGTGCAGTGTCAAATATAGTATAGGAGGCTGGGGGGCCCTGGCTAGCCTAGCTGGTGAGAGAGAGTCTAACCTGTCTGCCTACCCAAAGCTAAACCCAAACGCAAGTGGCGGAGAAATGACGCGGTTCGGGTATTTATTTACCCGAACCACGTGACCCGCTCGGCCAATCGCAGCGCGAGCCGCGTGTTCGTGCCCAAACCACGTGACCCGCTCGGCCAATCACATCGCGAACTGAACGTTCGGGGATTGTTCGGCCATGCGCTGTCAGGCCGAACATACGTTCGACCGCATGGCCGAACACATGGCCGAACACCACGAGGTGTCCGGCGAAGCCCGAATCGAACTCGAACAGCCCGAAATCCGGGCGAACCCGAACAGTGGCGAACACTGTTCGCCCAACACTACTGGCATGCAGCATAGGCCCTGGGGTGCTGGGGCTGTGTAGCTGGAGAGGAGATGGCGGCACCAGCCAAGGAGGAGGAGGAGGAGGATGACGACAGCGAAGCGGTGATAGCAGGTGGAGAGAAGGTGGCTGGAGGCCTGCCTGCAAGCCGTGGAGGTGTGACAAGTCGGTCCTCTTTGCAGCCACGTACTCCCTGCTTGCTGCCATCGGTCACCAGGTTGACCCAATGGGCTGTGTATGTAATGTAGTTGCCCTACCCGTGCTTGGCAGACCAGGCATCCGTGGTCAGGTGGACCCTTGACCCAACGCTGTGTGCCAGAGATGACACCACTTGCCTCTCAACTGCACGGAAGAGTTTGGGTATGGCCTTTTGTGAAAAATAATTGCGGCCTGGTATCTTCCACTGCGGTGTACCAATGGCCACAAACTTACGGAAAGCCTCCGAATCCACCAGCTTGTATGGTAATAGCTGGCGAGCTAATAGTTCCGCCACGCCAGCTGTCAGGCGTCGGGCAAGAGGGTGACTGGCAGACATTTGCTTCTTCCGCTCAAATACTTCCTTCACGGACAGCTGGGTACTGCTGTGGGCAGAGGAGAAGGAACCGCTGAAGGGAAGAGGCGGTGTGGAGGAGGGTGGCTGTGAAGGTGCAAGGGAGAAAGTGGATTAAGACGATGCACCTGAAGGAGGAAGAGGAGAAGGAGGGTAGCTTGTCTTTTGAGGGGTGCTGCTTTTCCTCAGGTGTTCTTGCCATAGCTGTTTGTGCCTTTTCTCCAGGTGCCTTCGTAAGGCACTTGTCCCTACGTGAGAGTTGGCCTTTCCACGGCTCAATTTTTGCTGGCAGAGACAACAGATGGCTTTGCTCCGCACACGTTAAAAAATTTCCAAACCGCTGAGCCCCCCTGGGGTGATGGCGCTACGGTGGCATCAGCAGCTGACGTTGAAGGGCATGTTGGCTGTCTGGCCAAAGCTGGCGATACATGGCGGCGGACACTGCCCCCAGCTGTTTCTGAGGACGAGCTCCCTCTGCTTCTATCATGGAGTCGTCTCCTCCTAGTCCTCTCTGACTCCTCCTCTGAACTGTCTCCCTGGTCATCTCCTCTACCGGGAACATATGTGGTATCCGTATAATCGTCATCATAATCCTCCTGGCCAGCTGCACTTTCCTCAAACACCTCCTCAACTGCACCAACTTCGGGTGTTTCATCAGCCCCCTCCACACACGTTACGTCCATACTATCGCCACCTAACTCAGACGTAGGAGGTGGTGTACCTGCGCCTTCTTCTTGTTGTTGCAGTAGTGGCTGTGAATCGGTGATTTCACCACCACCACCACCAAATAACTCCTGCGAAGTGTCAAATGCAGAGGATGTGGTGCTTGTTGTAGCGCTGGTGGCTGCGGGAGATGAGGTGTTCTGTGTTAAATACTCAATCACCTCCTCACGATTTTGGGAAGTGATGGCACGTGCCTTCTTCTGAGCACTGTATTTTGGGGCAGGTCCGCACGAAATCACAGCAACACCACCTCGCACAGACCTGCCGGTGCCTGGTGGCCTTCCTCTGGGTCTGCCTCTACCTCTTCCTCTACCTGGTTTGTCCATTTTGTCCATCTCGGGGGGATGCTAGGTATATGCAGTGAGCTGGGTTCACTGAAAAGTAAAGGTACTAGGATGCAGTGAGGTGGGTTCACTCAACACAACAGGTAGTAGGATGCAGTGAGCTGGGTTCACTCAACACAACAGGTAGTAGGTATATGCAGTGAGCTGGGTTCACTCAACACAAAGCTAGGTATATGCAGTGATGAGGTGGGTTAAGTAAACACAACAGGTAGTAGGTGTATGCAGTGAGCTGGGTTCACTCAACACAGCAGGTAGTAGGTATATACAGTGAGCTGGGTTCACTCAACACTACAGGTAGTTATGTGCAGTGATGAGGTGGGTTAAGTAAACACAACAGGTAGTAGTAGGATGCAGTGAGCTGGGTTCACTCAACACTACAGGTAGTTATGTGCAGTGATGAGGTGGGTTAAGTAAACACAACAGGTAGTAGGTATATGCAGTGAGCTGGGTTCACTCAACACTACAGGTAGTTATGTGCAGTGATGAGGTGGGTTAAGTAAACACAACAGGTAGTAGTAGGATGCAGTGAGCTGGGTTCACTCAACACAACAGGTAGTAGGTATATGCAGTGAGCTGGGTTCACTAAACACTACAGGTAGTTATGTGCAGTGATGAGGTGGGTTAAGTAAACACAACAGGTAGTAGTAGGATGCAGTGAGCTGGGTTCACTCAACACTACAGGTAGTTATGTGCAGTGATGAGGTGGGTTAAGTAAACACAACAGGTAGTAGGTGTATGCAGTGAGCTGGGTTCACTCAACGCTACAGGTAGTTATGTGCAGTGATGAAGTGGGTTAAGTAAACACAACAGGTAGTAGTAGGATGCAGTGAGCTGGGTTCACTCAACACAACAGGTAGTAGGTATATGCAGTGAGCTGGGTTCACTCAACACTACAGGTAGTTATGTGCAGTGATGAGGTGGGTTAAGTAAACACAACAGGTAGTAGGTGTATGCAGTGAGCTGGGTTCACTCAACACTACAGGTAGTAGGTATATGCAGTGAGCTGGGTTCACTCAACACTACAGGTAGTTATGTGCAGTGATGGGGTGGGTTAAGTAAACACAACAGGTAGTAGGTATATGCAGTGAGCTGGGTTCACTCAACACTACAGGTAGTTATGTGCAGTGATGAGGTGGGTTAAGTAAACACAACAGGTAGTAGTAGGATGCAGTGAGCTGGGTTCACTCAACACAACAGGTAGTAGGTATATGCAGTGAGCTGGGTTCACTCAACACTACAGGTAGTTATGTGCAGTGATGAGGTGGGTTAAGTAAACACAACAGGTACTGGGTATATGCAGTACTGGGTAGTACAATGTGCAGCTCCCTGTCACACACACAGGCAGTCAGTCACTGAATGTGCTGGGCTGCTGGCAGTGGCTCACACACTATCAATTAGCAAGGCTGTGCATGCAACAAAAGTGTCAGTTTGACACACAGTAAAAAAAAAAAAAAAAAAAAAAAAAGTACAGGATGAGCTCTGACAAAAGCTAGGGTGCTATAAAGCAATAACAATCAGCCAAAGAGCAAACTAAGCAGCCAAGAACCTATCTAATCTGTCCCTAGAAGAACAAGTCTGCAGCAGCTGTCCCTTTCCTCTCACTAGCAGGCACACGAGTGAGTGTAATGGCCGCCGGAGCATGCCTTATATAAGGGGGGGTGGGGCTCCAGGGCTTACTGTAGCCTGAATGGCTACAATGTGCCTGCTGACTGTGATGCAGAGGGTCAAAGTTGACCCTCATAGTGCATTATGGGGCGAATCGAACTTGCGTAAAAGTTCGCCTGGCGCAGGCGAACGCGAACCACCAATGTTCGCCTGGAACCGTTCGCCGGCGAACCGTTCGCTACACCTCTACTGCTGATACCATCATCTATATTCAACCCAAAACATAATTTCAGTGTAATTTTTTGGAGGTGTCTGGGCTGAAAACTGTCATGACCCAGTTGTGCGATTGGACTTTGGACACAAAGGCCTCAATTCACTAAGCTTTATCAAACACTTTATCAAACGTTTGATAATTTACCTCATGGGTAAAAACGAATTTTGAATTCACTAAGGTGTTATATTATGTTATATATTTATTGAACGTTTTATCAATAAAACATTTAATAAATATTTAACACTTTAGTGAATTCAAAATTAGATTTTGCGCATGAGGTAAATTATCAAACGTTTGATAAAGTGTTTGATAAATCTTAGTGAATTGAGGCCAATGTGGGCTGCACGACCGCTGTCTGGAACCTAGTCCTGATGTTAATTGACAGCTTTTTTCTTTTTTTTTTTTCATTTTATGTCCACCAAATAATAAATTAGTGTTTCCCTTTAAAAAAACATGATGCTACATGCATCATTTACCCTAAAAACGCTTTTTTTAAAGCTATTTAAAGGGCACTTCCGGTTTTTCTATCCGGACAGCCAAATAGGTCGGGTACCCGCGGGTAATTTGGTCGGATATCCGAATTCACTCGGATATCTGCAAAATCGGATCCGGATATCTGGGTACCTGGATCCGGGCGGGTTTTAAAAAGTACTACCCGAGCAACCCTTCTCCTATGCCCAGAAATTTTTTTGGGTAAGGGCATTTTGGGTTCTACCACCGTTGGCATGGGTGGAGCTGCTTGGATGGGCTGTTGCAGTTGTAAAGTGCGAACAACCTGCGACAAGCCATCCAATTGCTGCTGTTGCACGGCTACGGTGTTACTCAGGTTGGCAACAGCCGTGGTGAGGTTTTGCACTTGCTTACAAAGTTCCTCCATGAGTGATATGGTCTGTAGTAATGTAACAATCTACTAGTGTGTGTGAGCACTAGCAGACAGACTAATCTCAGACGTTCCTCTTAACGGGAAATGTCTACAGGCAGTGTTAGTAGAAGGCAGTACTAACACTGAGTATAGATCAGAGAATGGTCAAACAAATCAAGTCGGCAACAGATCAGATAGGCAGAGGTACTTTAATCATTAGGCAAAAACAAAGTGATTAAACAGGCAGAGGTCGGCAACAGATCAGATAGGCAAAGGTACAGAATTGTTAGGCAGAATCAGAGTAAGTAATCAAGCAGAGGTCGGCAACAGATCAGATAGGCAAAGGTACAGAATCGCTAGGCAGAATCAGAGTAAGTGTTCAGGCTCAGAGGTCAATAACAATAATCACAATAATATATAAATATCTAATCTAGTGTGAAATCCCCGGGGTCCTGCTGCTTCAAAGCACACAAGGATCTGACTAGGGTCTGAAGCCTTCACTGCTAAGTGTTAGCTACAACAGACAACGTGAGACAGGCAATACAGGGCTTAAGAAGCCCGGAACAGCAGGGAAACCACACCCCCAAGCGCCCAGCAATCAGGACCTGGAGGTGGATCAATGCGTGTCAGCTGATAGGTGATCAGCTGACACGTTTCCTAAGGGCATAAGGGACGCGCCGCTGTCCGTGCACACGTCTGCCCTCATTCGTCATCTGGCCTGCGCAGCCGCGCTCCCCCACCAGAACGCCGCTGAGACCACCCACGCAACCGTGGCTGGATGACCCGGATGCCGCAGATGCATTGCCGGCCGTGGCGGCCGAGGTATGCCTGACATGAACATTGTTTTTAAAATTGTGCTTAAAGTGAACCTCCAGACTAAAAATCTACTCAGCAGCACTGAAAAGGCTTGTGTAAGGATCCGCTCTGTTGGCCTGCGCAAGCAGGCAGTTTTTTGTCATTTCCAGGGTTGCATTCTGCAGGTCTCTGGAAAGGAGACCTTTTGTCAGCTTGCAGCTTGCTGCAGTTGTGATTTGAATCCACTTGTCATGCAAATTGCTTATCTGCTTCCTTTGAAGGTTTCTAGTATAAATGTCATTTCCTCCCAGAATTCCTTGCTCGACATAGTTTCTGATTAGGGAGACTTACCTTGGAGCCTCAGCCTCTTTTGTACTTTGTTGCGAATATTCTAGTGTAGTTAATTATTGGTGAGTGCAGCTTGCATTCCCTATAGTGCAGTCAGGCTCTGTATTATTTGTACTGTTATTCCTGTGCTGTCTTGTCTTGTCCTTGCGATTGTACTGTCGCCTGCGGTGGCTGACAGTGAATAGTTTGGTCTCGTTCCTATATCGCATTTGCCCTAGCGGTAGAGGCGGTGGATCTCCTTTGTCTGACTCTTGGAGTATAGCCTTAGCTGCGGTTGCTACTGGTTGCTCCTTTAGTCTGTCTTGCCCAGCATGAACGCTTGCTGTTGTCTAGGGTGAGGCAACCGATTAGCAAGCGTTCACGTTATTTGTCTGTCGTCATTGTTTGTGTTCATGTGTTAGTTAGGGTTGGTACATTTTGTCACTGTTACGCTTATCGTGCAGTGGCCGTACCGTTAACGCACTTGTCTCTTTTGCGCATATCGTGTAGGGACCGCGTTTAGCTAGTTCGTTTGTTGTTTTCTTTGACGTTCAGATTGTAGCTCTTTGCTGTGTCTTTCTTACTCAAGTCATCCTCTGTCTTTACTCAGTCTTGTGTTGATGATAGCAATCGCTTCTCTTGCGATTAGCTTTCCTTCTCTGGTCTGCTTTGACGTTATATGTCTACCGTCGCGGGGTGGTGACTAGTTTGGTAGACATTCATACAGTCTATCTCTGTTCTTGGTTTCTATGTACTTCCTTGTTTCTATTTCCCAGTGCTGTTCAAATCGTACAACCTCTATCTGGCATCTGTGGTTGTACAGAGGTTATATTCCTCAGCCACAGCTCCACCTGCTGGTTGGAATTCCTCTCTACCAATGCATTTGCATGTACTGGGTACTTTACTCATTTTGTTTGAACGTTTGTAGGAGATCTTCTCTGTGTCAGTGCACTTGCTGTGCGCTGACCAAGGAGATTATTCCGCAATCGTTACAGTATGTCGAGCCAAACCGAAATTCCCAGTGTAGAGGGAATTTCTGAACTGTACGATTTTGCTCATTATGGTTCTTGCGTCTTTAAAAGATTTAAGACGCTGAACTCTGAAACCAGAGATGAATTTATTTCAGAGTGTTCCAGATTTCTGGCGAATCCCGAATTTCAGGCCACTAAAACCTCCACTTGGGGTGTTCAGATTGCTTGCAATCTTCTCCAAGGGGATCTGTTTGTGTGGGCTGATAAATGGGCTAGACATTGGAATCTGATACATAACCCTCGCAGATTTCTTGCTCATTTATTTTCTTGTAAACTTGAAATGCCTATCCCACGTTATTTCAATGAGTTTTTTCCTGCTGTGCAGACTGCTGATCCAATTGATTCATGCAGTACTACTCAGTCATTATCATATTCTAATGAGCTGCTAGCTCACTCTGTTGATTCAGTAATTTCCTGTGGAACTGTAATGATCTGCGCTGCTGTCTGCACAGGCAGACAGCTGTTTGACCATTTTTTTTAGGTCTGAGTGCTGCAGGTCTCTGGAAAAGAGACCTGTCATCACTCTGCAAGTTTCAGAGCTGCTGTTCTCGGGAGGAATTTGCATCCACTTGTCATGCAAATTCCTTAGCTGCTTCCTTTGATGGCTTGCAGTATAAGTACCATTTCTTCACAGAATTCCCTGCTGGTCATAGAGGTTTGTTCCTGCTAACTTACCTAGAGTCTCAGCCTCTGCTTACTGTTTGCTAATATTGCTATCTTAGTGTAGTTAATTCTTGGGGAGTGCTCCTTGCTGCATTCCTATTTAGTGCAGTCAGCTTGTGTATAATTTGTACTGCCTATTCTGTCTTGTCTTGTCTGTGCGATTGCACTGTCACTAGTGGTTGGCGATAGTGAATCGTTCTGTCTTGAACTTAGATCGCATTTGCCCTAGCGTTAGAGGCAGTAGATCTTTCTGGTCTGTATCTGGGAGTATAACCTCGGCTGCGGTTGCTGCTGGTTGCTCCTTCTGTCTGTCTTATTGTGTGGAAGAGCAGTGGATCCTTTTCAGTCCTGTTCCTGTGTGCGGATCACACTTGCTCTTGCGGAAGAGCAGTGGATCCTATCTGTCTTGTTCCTGTTGTCTGTTTGTCCGGAGTAAACGCTTGCTGTTGCCTGAGGTAAGGCAACCGATTAGCAAGCGTTTCTGTAATTTGTTTGTTTGTGTTTCTGGGTTCGTTTGTTAGTTAGGGTTGGCGTGTTTTGTCTCTGTTGTGCTTCTCATGCGGAGACCACGCCTTTAACGTGTTTTGTCGCTGTTGCGCTTCTTAGCGCTTAGCGAGTGCGTTTGTTATTTTCCTTGGCGTTCTGATCATTACTGTTTGCTGTGTCTTTCTTACTACACTTATGCTCTGTCTTTATTCGGTCTTGTGTCACTAATAGCGATCGCCATTCTTGCGATTGCTTTCCCACCTGCTTTTCGCTGTTGTGTGTTCACCGTCGCCAGGTGGCGACTAGATTGGTGGACATACATACATTCTGTCTCTCTGCTCACTCTCTTTCACTAGGGGCTATCTTGCCCTGTATTGCTTCCCCTCGTACAATTCCTATCTGGCATCGGTGGCAGTACAGAGGCTGTATTCCTCTGCACTCCACAGCTCCATCTGCTAGTGGGAATTCCCCTCTACAGGTGCATTGCACCACAGCTGGGTTCTGTTATTCAGACGTTTGTGGGGGATCTCCGCAGTGTCAGCGCACATCTTGTGCACTGACCACAGAGATAATTCCACAATCGTTACAGTATGACCAGCCAAACCGAAATTCCCAGTGTAGAGGGAATTTTCGATTTGTACGATTTTGTTGATTATGGTTCTTATACCTTTAAGAGGCTTAAAAGACTAGACTCTGAAACCAAAGAGGACTTCCTGTCTGAATGTGTAAGATTATCTCTGAATCCTACCTTTCAAACTACTGATCCGTCCACATGGGCTCTCCAATTGGCTTGTGTTCTGTTGCAGGGGGATCTGTTTTCGTGGACTTATGAGGTTCCTGGAATGATAATCCTTATCAGTTTCTTACATTTTTTTTCCCCATTGGTTTAAACTGCCTTGTTTGCCCTCTGTCCTTGATGAGTGCGTACCTGCTAATCAGTCAGCTGTTCTATCCCTTCCATGCAAAAACATTCAGTGTGATGGTCAGTTTAATGTCCCTGCATCTAAAGCTGCTGAAAGTGATAAATCCAGAGAGACTTCTCAGTCTCAGGTTTTGTTGCCCCAAGCAAAAGCATATGTAGATCCAGTGATAGGCAGCATTATTCAGTATATTAAAGGTGTAAGAAAATCTATGCATGTTCCTGATCCCAACCCGTATGAGTGTTACCTTGATACAGGGTTTTTTGAGCCTCCATTTGCTCCATGGGAGATTGGGGCTTTGATTGAGGAGTTCGAGATTGATTGGAAGGCGTTTTGCGATTTTTACATCGCAGAAAGCGAAGAGATTCTTAATGCTTGTGTTAATTCTGTGTACACTTTGATTGGATCTGATGAGTGTGACAAATGTTTTGTGGATCTGATGATTTGTGTGTGGCAGACGATTTTGGATGAATTGCACACACACCAACCAATTGACTCCAATAAAGTGACACCGTTATCAGATGATTGTTCCTGCCTTTCTAGGGTAAACCAAGTGAGTTTAGATGCTGTGCGATCTGAAATGAATGGGTGTACCACTGTTGTTGACACCTGTGTGAATTCTGAAAGATTCTCTCCTGCTTGTGTGGAGTTTGAATCTGTGCGATCTAATGCCTGTTTCTCAGATGTTCCTGCAGATTGTGATTGGCGTGAATTTGTCAGTTTTGTCAAAGATGTGTGGGATCCTTTGTCATTTAAAAACAGATCTTTTTCTCCCAGTGATTCTTTAAGATCTTCCATCTATGATCCTGCTATGGGGAAAATTCCTAAACCATGCAGCCTCAAGAGTAATGTTAATCTGACTAATAAAGTTTCTCATGTTGTTGTCACAACCTCTTCTGCAAATAAATCTATGTCTCACTCTGTTCACACCTGTAAAGGCACGTTGCCAGATGACAGTTGTTCCAGTGTTTCTGTCTTGAACATTTTGCAGTCTGGTCCACAGATTGCGGAGGCTTGCACTTTGGAAGCGTCAGTTTCACAACCTAAAGCGATCTTGGATTCGCAAATTTTGCATTCTGACTCCTCGGATTCGACGTTGTTAGCCGAGTCTAAGGGTGAGACAGCGCTTTGGTTTTGCGAATCTGATACTGAGGGATCTTTGCTTTGTCCAGTGAATGTTTCTGTGAGCCTGCCCTGTACCATGAATGAAACGATGATGTCCACTCGCACCAGGGGCGGACTGACAACTCATGGGGCCCCCGGGCAATAGGAGATTATGTGGCCCCCGTACCAGTGTTTCCCACCTTTCACGTTATATTTTTACAGACTAAGATATAATCATTTATTGACAACAGTAAATATGTTATATTGAGATATTGCACACTGACAAAAATCCCTACGCGCGGCGTGCCAAAAAATGGGTGTGGTCATGCAACAGAATGTGGGCGTGGTCATGGGTGGGGCAAAATATACATGACCTTAGCAGTGGTTTAAAAGGTCTGCCGGGGAAGTCTGAACTCTGCCATAGTGTTTCCCCCCAAAATACATGTAATCTGACAGCATTTCGCCAAAAATCCATGCAATTTGGCAGAGGTTCCTCCAAAATACAGATAATATGGCAGTCGTTCCCCCAAAATAGACGTTATCTGGCAGCAGCGGTTCCCCCAAATACACATAATTTGGCAGCGGATCACCAAAAATACATGTAGCAGCAGTGGTTCCCCCAAAATACACAGAATCTGGAAGCAGCAGTTCCCCCATTATACACAATCTGGCAGCGGTTCCCCAAAAATACACATAATCTGGCAGCTGTTTCTCAAAATACACTTAATCTGGCAGCAGCAGTTCCCCAAAAATAGTTAATCTGGCAGCAGTTCCCCCAAAATAGGTGCCCCCAGTATAGGTAACCAGGTCAAAAGGTATCCCCAGTGGAAGTATCCAGGTCTATAGGTTTTCCCAGTGCAGGTATCCAGGTCTATAGGTGTCCCCAGTATAAGTAGCCTAATCTACAGGTGTCCCCAGAATAGATAACCAGGTCTATAGATGTCCCCATTTAAGATAGCCAGGTCTATAGATGTCCCCAGTTAAGATAGCCAGGTCTATAGGTGTCTCCTGTATAGATAGCCAGGTCTTTAGGTGTCCCCAGTATATGTAGCCAGGTGTATAGGTGTCCCCAGTATAGCCAGGTCTATAGGTGCCCCCAGTATATGCAGCCAGGTGTATAGGTGCCCCCAGTATATGCAGCCAGGTGTATAGGTGCCCCCAGTATATGCAGTCAGATGTATAGGTCTCCCCAGTATAGCCAGGTGTATAGGTCTCCCCAGTATAGCCAGGTGTATAGGTCTCCCCAGTATATGCAGCCAGGTGTATAGGTGTCCCCAGTATAGCCAGGTTTATAGGTGCCCCCAGTATATGTAGCTAGGTCTATAAGTGCCCCCAGTATATGTAGTCAGGTGTATAAGTGCCCCCAGTATATGCAGCCAGGTGTATAGGTCTCCCCAGTATATGCAGCCAGGTGTATAGGTCTCCCCAGTATATGCAGCCCGGTGTATAGGTCCCCCCAGTATAGCCAGGTCTGTAAGTGCACCCAGTATATGTAGCCAGGTGTATAGGTCTCCCCAGTATAGCCAGGTGTATAGGTCTCCCCAGTATATGCAGCCAGGTGTATAGGTGTCCCCAGTATAGCCAGGTTTATAGGTGCCCCCAGTATATGTAGCTAGGTCTATAAGTGCCCCCAGTATATGTAGTCAGGTGTATAAGTGCCCCCAGTATATGCAGCCAGGTGTATAGGTCTCCCCAGTATAGCCAGGTCTATAGGTGCCCTCGGTATATGTAGCTAGGTCTATAAGTGCCCCCAGTATAAGCAGCCAGGCTTGTAGGTGTCTCCAGGAGGGGAGACAGCCAGTGAAGGAGGGCGATGGGCATAGCAGCGGAGAAGGGGGGAAGTTTCCCCCCCCCCCTTCTCTCACCTTGGGGCCCCCCTTCCTGGCTCTCCCCTCCGTAATCTGTAATGTGTCGGACAGCTGGAAGCGGCTGACAGCATGCGGAGACTTAACGCTGTTCAGCCACCGGAGGCATCGCTGATCTGTGTGCAGTTAGTCTGGGCTTCTCAAGCCCACACTAGCTGCACACAGATTAGCGATCCCTCCGGTGGCTAAACAGTGTCTCCGCCCACTGTCAGCCGCTTCCAGCTGTCCGACACATTATAGATTACGGAGGGGAGAGCATCCCCCCTTCTCCGCTGCTATGCCCATTGCCCTCCTTCACTGGCTGTCTCCCCTCCTGCTCAGGGTTCTCTGGCGGGTGGCAGCCCCCCCCCTGACCACGGGCCCTCGGTCCGTGCCCGAGTGCCCTAATGGTCAGTCCGCCCCTGACTCGCACTGACATTTGTGAGTCCCTTTATTGCTCTGAGGAAAGTACTGACTTTCCACCCTGTACTCTGGATGAGTCAATATTACCTTGCAATAAATCTCCTGCAGGGAGCCCAGAAGGTCGTCTAGGTATTGCAGCTAATTTCATCTGTTTTTCTGCCATTTCAGAATTGCAGTCTGGTTTGACTGCTATGAAGGGTTCTGCCTGCAGTGAAACTAGACTCAGGGAGTCAGTATTTGTTTCACTAGATATTCTTGTGCATCCTGTTCATGAAGATGAAATTCCGTCCCAGCATATGGTAAAACCATCCCTGGGACATCTGCCCTGTCCGCAGAATGTATTTGATGTTCGGCCCTGTAACATGGATAGTTTAGTATCATTGATTGCTTTATCAGAAAACTTGGGAAATGATGTTTCTGAAGTTTTGTTCGATGTTCTGGAGGTCTCCGAGTTCCTCCCAAAGGGTGCAGAACTTTTAGGAGGTGCCTCCTGCCCCGCAGGGCCGTCTGAGGTATTGCCCACTCCAGTAGGCATTGCTGCTATACTGACTACTTTTGCAGCTCTCGTGGAGCTTCAGTCATGCGTAGTCAATGATGAGTTCTGGTTGGATACAATTACAGTCACAGAGACTTCTAAAGCTGGCCACTAACGGTCCAATTTCTAGCGAAAAATCGTTCGAGCGATCAGAAATTCTGATCGGACGAAAAATCGTTCACTACACCATCAACTAACCAATCATTGCTTCCTATCTATCATGACCACCGAGAAAATCCAAATTTTCGTTCGACGAAAATTCATTCGGGCGACATTTTTTTCACTCGTTCATAATTGATTGTGTCCACCAATGGAGATTATTTACAACCAATCCGATCAGAAATTCTGATCGCTCGAACGATTTTTCGCTAGAAATTGGACCGTTAGTGGCCAGCTTAAGTCCAAGTCGTCTTTTGAAAGACCAGTACTTGTGACCACTACTCTTGATCAGAGGCATCGCTAGCACAAAAGGTCCGAAGCACGTGCCCCGAACCCTTTGTGTGGTGCCACAAATGCACAAATGTTCCCCGGCAGAATAGTGCTGTTACTCACCTCCTCTCGGCTTGGTCTCCGGAGGCTGCAGACATCTTCTCCTCCAAGCTTCTCCCTCTAGCATCTGAAAATGAATCAGACGCTACAGGGAGAAGACAGGAAGGGAAGATGACTGCAGGCTCAGAGCGTGGACCGAGGAGGTAAGCAGTTCCTGGCAGGCCTAAAATGCTAGAATAGCTAGCTGCAGTTTAAGTCGGGCTGTCAGCTAAGCCCAGCACATCCTCTCTCCCCCTCCAGCCACCGGCCAGGGCGGAGATGAATTTAGTGATGACAGAGCTCCTGAATCTTGTGCTGCCAGTCAATAGACTGACAGCAAGACAATATAGAAAAAGTTGTAAAGCTTGGCTGCAGTGCCTAACCTTATCTATGACCTAAGCTTTGGCCTGCTTGTGAACTGCTAGCCCACCAGAACAATATATGGGTCCTTTTGAACTTTATTATGGGAGTTTATGCAAAGCCCTAGAGCCTGCTGATTAATTGTCTGTGTGGGAAAACTGAGAAACTGTGTTGTACAGTTGCTTAAAGAGAACCAGAGATAACATATAGTGCTGTATTTTTACTTCCCTGGTGATTCTTCCAGCCCCATAAGCATGGCTGTGTTCCCCTCAGTGCCGCGGATCAGCCGCAGTCAATTCACGGTAAGTGGCTCAGTTGGACCCAGTCTGACTGAGTGACGTCAGCCGGGGCCTTCTGCGTTTGCGCATGCACAGAAGATCCATCGCTGACGTCACTGAGCCGCGGGGCTCACCATGGCTAAACAGGATATCGTAGGAGGACGGCAAGGGACACAGCACTATACGTGGTCTCTGGTTCTCTTTAAGCTGTCAGCTAGGACACTTACATATAATGCTATAAATGGATGCGTGCAAGGCTATACTACTGTGCATTGTGCTATATACATGCTTTGGCTGCTAGCTAGATATCCAGCGGCATTACCAGCATCACATATCCGTGGCCTCCATGCCCCATGTACAGTATAAGCTTTTACTCTGTTGCTGTACTGACACTAAACTAGCTGCAGTGTGTGCTGATCTCTGCTACCTCCAGTATGTACAGCATAAGATTTTACTCTGTGCCTGTACTCTGTGCCTGCACTGACAGTAAACTAGCTGCAGTGTGTGCTGATCTCTGCTGCCTCCAGTATGTACAGTATAGGATTTTACTCTGTGCCTGTACTGACACTAAACTAGCTGCAGTGTGTGCTGATCTCCGTTACCCCCAGTATGTACAGCATAAGCTGTTATTCTGTGCCTGTACTGATAGTAAACTAGCTGCACTGTGTGTGCTGATCTCTGCTCCCTCCAGTATGTACAGTATAAGCTGTTACTCTGTGCCTGTACTGATAGTAAACTAGCTGCAGTGTGTGCTGATCTCTGCTGCCTCCAGCATGTACAGTATAAGCTGTTACTCTGTGCCTGTACTGATAGTAAACTAGCTGCAGTGTGCTGATCTCTGCTGCCTACAGTATGTACAGTATAAGCTGTTACTCTGTGCCTGTACTGATAGTAAACAAGCTGCAGTGTGTGCTGATCCCTGCTACTTTCAGTATGTACAGTATTAGCTGTAAAGCCTGGTAAACATATACAATTTTGATTAGCCAATTTTAGCTCTGTTCATCAAATTCATTGTCTGTTGGCCCACTTACTGCATGGGGTGGTAAAATTGGTCAGTGATTGACCAATTAAAATTGTATGTGCGTATACATCTTTGATCTGATCTATGTCTATACTTAGTGTAAATTATCTAAATAAAGGACATGGGGCTCTATCCAATATTTTGATGGGCAGGCCCATTATCTGTAGCTTACACTGTTGCACTGTTGCTAAGTTCATGTAAATTTGGCCCCACCCATGGCCACGCCCATTCACTGTGTGGCCACGCACATTTTTTGCCGCATACAACCCCCACCTTGTGCCCACAGGTGCCCCTGATCTCCAAGGACCCTAGGAACGCCCCTGATCGTGATGATTCTCTGCCCGGTCCTGGTTTAGGTCTTGTCGTGACGGACTCTGAGGTTGGCAGTTCCTCGACATGTACTGAGTTTTCTCTTGTGCTAGTGTACCCCGATGCGCTCTGTGAGCCAGAATGCCCAAGTGTGTCTCGGTTACCAGCATGCTCAGATGCTTCCTCGGTGGAAACTGTGAGAAAACGCGGAAAAGCCGCCGCATATGCCAAGAACGAGGCGGCTGACTCCGCGTCCAAAGCGGCGGTTTGCACGCATAGATATATCCTGACAGCAAAGCGGCTGTTTCCGCATCCAACGCGGCGGTTTGCATGCAGCAGCGTGCGCTTGGTGTGGCTGGGTCTGTTAGTGCACATAGGCAGATGGAGAGCTACGCGCGCGTGCCTGAACTCAGGACCTTTATACCAGCAGGGGAAGTGTCAGCTGATCAGGAAGCTCAGCTGATTCCTGCAGGACTCATGATTGGCTGAATGGCTCAGGCGGGGCGGCAGAGTCCGGCAACTATATATTCTGCTGCTTGACAGTTGCTGGTTGTCTGCCATTGCTAACACTTACGTGAAGGCACTCAGACCTTAGTCAGATCCTTACAGTGTGTTTGAACTAGGTGGACCTGGGAATTCACACTTAGCCAGATTCTGTTGATAGCTTAAAGTACTATTCTCTAGCATAGTTCCAGGGTGTTGAGATCAAGGCCCTCACATCCAAGACTAGGGGAACTGTATTATCATTTATGTTATACTCCAGACTAGTTCCAGGGTGTTGATGATCACGGAACTCACACCCAAGACTAGGGAATTGTATTATCATTTATGTTATACTCCAGACTATTTCCAGGGTTTTGATGATCACGGAACTCACACCCAAGACTAGGGAATTGTATTATCATTTATGTTATGCTCCAGACTAGTTCCAGGGTGTTGTGACTACGGACCTCACACCCCAGACTAGGATTGTGCTATTACTGTGTTACGTTAGCCCAGTTCAGGGCAAAACCTTACATATTAGCAGCAGGGCTTCCTGCAACCCAGCCTTGGTCCCTCGCTCAGGTCCACAGGCTACAGGAATATCACCCACCGTCAGGGGTGAATTCCTCAGGAGTATAGGCCGCCAGCTCCTCTGGTGGTCTTTACTCAGAGTTGTTACTGTTGCACCAAACACTTACACTCTCTCAGGTGTCTAGAGGTTAGACATATCTGATTATTGATGATTCCGCAGATCCTCAATAATCGGGTATATCTGTATTATTGGGGATACTGCGGATCGCCAAGGATCAGATTTTCTCTCTGGTTGCTGACACCAATCGTTACAGAAACATGTTCTGATGTTGCCTGCCTGCCTGCATGCCCAGAAGTGGTCCCTGAAAGCCCTGATCTTGATGGTTGTCCTGGCCTCTTAGGATCTCTGCGGAGCTTCAAAGTGTTCTGGGAGATCCTGGGAGAAATGTTTCTTGGTACCCTGGATGGGATCAACAGTGGCTTCTCTGTTGAAAGGGACACTTCGAATAAGTGTTGTGGCAGATTTGGTATTTTTGGACGGTCCCTGGAAGGTGGTGGGTATTGCTCGGAGAGTGTTGATGGGTTCTTCTCTGGCATTCACAGTTCTGATGGGTTTTACGCTGAGACTTGTAGTACTGATGGGCATGTTTCGGTGGCTTCTGCTTCCGATGGGTTCAGTTTCGGGAGGATTGACTCGCTGTTCTGGGGAGGAATTTGCATCCACTTGTCATGCAAATTGCTTAGCTGCTTCCTTTGATGGCTTGCAGTATAAGTACCATTTCTTCCCAGAATTCCCTGCTGGTCATAGAGGTTTGTTCCTGCTAGTCTCAGCCTCTTCTTACTGTTTGCTAATATTGCTATCTTAGTGTAGTTAATTCTTGGGGAGTGCTCCTTGCATTTCTATTTAGTGCAGTCAGCTTGTGTATAATTTGTACTGCCTATTCTGTCTTTTCTTGTCTGTGTGGTTGCACTGTCGCTAGTGGTTGGCGATAGTGAATTGTTCTGTCTCAAACTTAGATCGCATTTGCCCTAGCGTTAGAGGTGGTGAATCTTTCTGGTCTGTATCTGGGAGTATAACCTCGGCTGCGTTTGCTGCTGGTTGCTCCTTCTGTCTGTCTTATTGTGCGGATCGCACTCGCTCTTGCGGAAGAGCAGTGGATCCTTTTCAGTCCTGTTCCTGTGTGCGGATCGCACTTGCTCTTGTGGAAGAGCAATGGATCCTATCTGTCTTGTTCCTGTTGTCTGTTTGTCCGGAGTAAACACTTGCTGTTGCCTGAGGTAAGGCAACCGATTAGCAAGTGTTTCTGTTATTTGTTTGTTTGTGTTTCTGGGTTCGTTTTGTTAGTTAGGGTTGTCGCGTTTTGTCTCTGTTGCGCTTCTCGTGCGGAGACCACGCCTTTAACGTGTTTTGTCGCTGTTGCGCTTCTTAGCGCTTAGCGAGTGCGTTTGTTATTTTCCTTGGCGCTCTGATCATTATTGTTTGCTGTGTCTTTCTTACTACACTTATGCTCTGTCTTTATTCGGTCTTGTGTCGCTGTTAGCAATCGCCATTCTTGCGATTGCTTTCCCACCTGCTTTTCGCTGTTGTGTGTTCACCGTCGCCAGGTGGCGACTAGATTGGTGGACATACATACATTTGGTCTCTGTGCTCATTCTCTTTCACTAAGGGCTATCTTGCCCTGTATTGCTTCCCCTCGTACAATTCCTATCTGGCATGTGTGGCAGTACAGAGGATGTATTCCTCTGCACTCCACAGCTCCATCTGCTAGTGGGAATTCCTTTCTACAGGTGCATTGTGTGGTGATATATTGGGGTGCTGATGATGTAAGGATAACAGGAACATATTTCTTTCATTTTCTATCACCTTCAGCTATATATTTTGTCAGAGGTATAGGTAGGCCAGCCAGTCTGGCTTTTGAAAGGTGTCACCTGGATATGTCTGTATGTAGATTAAAACAGTCATTCAGGGCAGAGATCAAAGGAACTGCCAGTGTCTTATTGAATAGACCAGTCACCTTCAATAGGCAAGGAAAGGGCTCATTAGGCCACTAGCAGTCACCTGAGGGAGAACAATAGCAGACAATCTCGGATATGATTGTCTGTGTCTGTTTACAGGCAATCTTTAGATGTATAGATATAGTAACCTGGGGAAATAGGACTAAGGAAGTCTTTTGTTGGGTGTGTGTACTATAGTGGATGTTGGATCTCTGGAAATCCAATTATGACTGAGGATGTAATTAAATCTAGTCGTCCCCCCCTCCGTCCACGCAGGCTTACAGCCTTGAGGCAAATATTTCATTATAAGAACCAGGGGACAGATACCTCAAATCCGTTCTCTTCTGACGGTAGCGGCAGCTGGACTCCCGGCCCAAGGTAAGGGGCTCCCGGTCAAAGCCAGAACTGTGTCCGTCCACAAAAGTCCAAGATTCTTCTATTTGGATCCCTGTATTTGGTAAGCAAATCGCTTTTGTGTGTATCTTTGTAACTCTTAATTTTGTAACTTTTTTACTTTGTTTTTTGTAATCTTTGTATATATTTTGTTCTGCATTGTTTGACTTTTTTCCCTGGAATATTAAATTATTATTTAATAAGCTTGACTTCTGCCGTACTAAACTAACACTCATAGCCTAGAAGAGATTGAAGTGCAACTGTGTATAGTCCATGCCTATTTGTATGCTTGAGCAACACTACCATATGAAATTGTAATTGCATTGTGTGTGGGTGCGCTTGGCATACGTTGGCCTAAAGCGCGCAGCTGACCCAACGTACGAGAAACGCCAGTGCGAGTAGCAACAGCAGAGTGGCTAACAGTATCGTTCGGAACGACTGTTAGTGGTTTTTTTGCTTCACTACAGTGTAAGATTGCAACTGTGTGTGTGTGTGGGTGCGTGACGTTCCCGTATTTGGCCTAAGCGCGAAGCTGACCCGAATACGAAAACGCGGAGTGCGCGCTGAGGACTCAACAGCAGAGTGGAAGTGTCTAGCGAATCGCTAGTGGTGGCAGTGAGAGGTGTTCTGAGGGGTCCCAGCCTTGTTTTAACTTGACTAAGGCTGCTTCCCCTCTCGATCTGGTCAAACCCGCAGTCCGGAACCGTATACGCAGGCGTGCCGCGGGCCGGTTCCTGACATAATTGGCTGGCAGTGGTGGGAACGTTTATTACATTAGTACGCAGTTTAGCTCGCTATTCTGAGTACTAAAGGCTTGAAGCTTGCTAGAAGCAACTAGCCTACAGAAGTCTACTCAGTGCAGAATCTATATACTTTTATTTTGTTCAAGGATACACACTTGGTATTTTGCTTTCCCTTCCCCCCTTTTTTTTCTTTTTTATTTTGCAATACGATGGCTCAGAAAGCATCCAGCTATGCAAGGCAAAACAAAGAGATGCTACTCAACCTGTGTGAGCACAGAGGCATCGAGACGGTGAGCGGCCAGACGAAGGAGCAGTTGGTTCGTGCCCTCGAGGAGTATGAGGCAGAGCAAGCCCGTGCTTCAACGTCAGCGGATGCAGCTCATGACACACCAGAGGAGGAATCGCTCCCGCCACAGAATGCGAGTGGAGACGATGTCCTGGACGATCCACCGAGCAGGGAGATGCCATCTCTGGAAGCTGATCTACAGCTACTGAACTCGGCTGATCCTGAACTACGCATAAAGCTGATCCTACTGCACAGACAGGCAGAGGAGGCAAAGAGCTGAACAGCAGCACCAGCTGGAGCTGGCTAAACTTCAGCAGCAGAACCGGTCTGCTGGACCCGCAGAACGCGAAGGTGAGCGAGTCCACAGAATCCCCCTGGATAAGTTCCCCGCTATGGACAAGGACTCTGACATAATATACACTTTCCTACAGGGGTTTGAAAGGACTCGTCGGCAGTATGGGGTGCCCCATGAGCAGTGGGCAAGATACCTCACACCAGGGCTGAGAGGCAAGGCCCTGGAGGCGTTTGTGAGTCTCCCCCAGGAGGAAGAAACAGACTTTGAGGCGATTAAGAAAGCCATCATTGCGCGATACCACCTCACGCCAGAGGTGTATCGCAAACGTTTCAGGACAGTGCAGCAAGGTCCTAATGACAGTTACCTGGATCATGCATGCAACCTGCGCACTGCCTTCCAGCAGTGGCTAAAAGGACTGTCAGTGGAAACCTTGGATGCCCTGCAGGAGCTGATGATAAAAGACCAGTTCCTACACACCTGTCCTGTTGAGGTCCGGCTGTTTGTGCTGGATCGAGAACCAAAGACAGTGGATGAGGCTGCAGAAATGGCCGATTCCTACACGGCCCATAGAGCACCAGAGTCCCGGGGGGCTACTCCATCCAGCTGGAGGGGAGAACAGATTGCTAAACCTGTTTCACCCAGCACCCAGAGGAGGCAAGCACCGCTGTCTCCTGGATTCAAGCAACCAACCACTGACACTCGGAAATGCTTTGTATGTGACAGGGTGGGTCATATCAGTACGACTTGCCCAGAGAGGAGGAGGGAGGCCCCAAAATCCAGTGAGGCCTCAAACCCCCGTGAAGTCCCAACTGCTTTGTGTGCTACCAGGAATGCCACTGGCTATGCAGAGAATCTGCAGCTGGTCACGGTTGGGGGTACAATTGCCACTGGGCTGAGAGGGTTCTGGGAAGTTATTCCCTCGGAGCTGTCCGAGGTGGAGGAGGCAGACTGGCAGATAATCGTTCCCCAAAGGGACAGAGAGATGGCTCCTACCACTATAGAGAAAGTGCGTGTAGCGACTGTGGGAACCCTTCCCCAGCTGCAGCACGGTCTCTATGGTTGCAAATTCACGGTCGCCACTGACCCGCATTCCCCTGGTTGGTTACGTCAGGTTGCCAAGGGCAACGACACATTGCAGCAACCTGACCTAGCTTTCCAGTCGTGTAGCTTGGAGCTAACTGACAGGTGGGGAACCCTCCTGAGGATGCTAAAGAGTTACCCCACCCGGCCAGGCCGTCAATGTAGGCTTTGGCAGGATAATTCGTTAGAATCATCTGCCAGCGCCATTCTAAAGAGGGGAGGTGTGGTGATATATTGGGGTGCTGATGATGTAAGGATAACAGGAACATATTTCTTTCATTTTCTATCGCCTTCAGCTATATATTTTGTCAGAGGTGTAGGTAGGCCAGCCAGTCTGGCTTTTGAAAGGTGTCACCTGGATATGTCTGTATGTAGATTAAAACAGTCATTCAGGGCAGAGATCAAAGGAACTGCCAGTGTCTTATTGAATAGACCAGTCACCTTCAATAGGCAAGGAAGGGGCTCATTAGGCCACTAGCGGTCACCTGAGGGAGAACAATAGCAGACAATCTCGGATGTGATTGTCTGTGTCGGTTTACAGGCAATCTTTAGATGTATAGACATTGTAACCTGGGGAAATAGGACTAAGGAAGTCTTTTGTTGGGTGTGTGTACTATAGTGGATGTTGGATCTCTGGAAATCCAATTATGACTGAGGATGTAATTAAATCTAGTCGCCCCCCTCCCCCCCCCCCCCCCACTTTTGTGTGTATCTTTGTAACTCTTAATTTTGTAACTTTTTTACTTTGTTTTTTGTAATCTTTGTATATATTTTGTTCTGCATTGTTCGACTTTTTTCCCTGGAATATTAAATTATGATTTAATAAGCTTGACTTCTGCCGTACTAAACTAACACTCATAGCCTAGAAGAGATTGAAGTGCAACTGTGTATAGTCCATGCCTATTTGTATGCTTGAGCAACACTACCATATTAAATTGTAATTGCATTATGTGTGGGGGCGTTTGTCATACGTTGGCCTAAAGCGCGCAGCTGACCCAATGTATGAGAAACGCCAGTGCGAGTAGCGACAGCAGAGTGGCTAACAGTATCGTTCGGAACGACTGTTAGTGTTTTTTTTGCTTCACTACAGTGTAAGATTGCAACTGTGTGTGTGTGTGTGTGGGTGCGTGGCATTCCCGTATTCGGCCTAAGCGCAAAGCTGACCCGAATACGAAAACGCAGAGTGTGCGCTGAGGACTCGACAGCAGAGTGGAAGTGTCTAGCAAACCACTAGTGGTGGCAGTGAGAGGTGTTCTGAGGGGTCCCAGCCTTGTTTTAGCTTGACTAAGGCTGCTTCCCCTCTCGATCTGGTCAAACCCGCAGTCGGGAACCGTATACACAGGCGTGCCGCGGGCCGGTTCCTGACACATTGCACCACAGCTGGGTTCTGTTATTCAGACGTTTGTGGGGGAGTTCCGCAGTGTCAGCGCACATCTTGTGCGCTGACCACGGAGATAATTCCACAATCGTTACAGGAACTATCTAGTTCGCAAAAGAAAGTTCCAAAGGTTCTTTTTGTCAGCAGCAATCTAAAGCTGTAAAGATTAAAAAGAAAAAGTCTAGGAAACTTACTCACCTGAAAGAGACGCTTCCTGCAGCGATTACAAGTGAAAAGTTTGCTCCAGTAAAACCTGGTGGAGTTTTTCACCTTGAATTTACTGACACATCTGAATGTGATATAGGCAATGTCATTGCTTATATTAAAGGTGTAAAAGATTCTCTTTATGTTCCTGACCCCAATCCGTATCAGTACTATGTGTAATGATCTGCGGGCGATTTCCAGCCAGCGCACACCATGTGCGCTGAAGCAGAAGGAAATGTAATAACCCGCGGGAGATTTCCAGCAGGAAATTGCCACAGTCGCAGAAACAGAGCACCCAGTATAACTTTGCAGAGGAAAATTCCAACCGGCAGATGGAGCTGTGGAGTGCAAAGGAATAAACTCTCTGCACAGCCACAGATGCCAGATAGGAAATGCACGATTAAGAAAGATTGAGCAACAGAGGAGAATTCCAACCAGCAGATGGAACTGCGGAGTACAGAGAAACAAGTCCCCTGTACTTCCACAGATGCCAGATTGGAATTGCCCGACTAATGTAATGATCTGCGGGCGATTTCCAGCCAGTGCACACCATGTGCGCTGAAGCAAATGGAAGTCGCCACAGTCACAAAAGCAACAAGTCAGAAGAAAGAAAAAACAGAGACAGACAATATGAATGTCTACCAATCTAGTCGCCACCCGCGCGACGTTAGACATATCACATCATAACAGGCCAGAATGAGAAAGCTAATTGCAAGAGAGGCGATTGCTATCAGCGACACAAGACTGAGCAGAGACAGAGCATGAACGGAATAAAGAAGACACAACAAATAACCACAATCTGAATGCCAAGAAAAATAACAAAGAACTTGATAAACGCGGTCCCTGCACGATATGCGCAACAGAGACAAGCCCGTTTACGGTATGGCCACCGCACGTTAAGCGCAACAGTGGCAAAACGTACCAACCCTAACTAACAAATGAACACAGAAAATGGCAACAGACAAGTAACACAAATGCTTGCTTATCGGTTGCCTCACACCAGACAACAGCAAGCGTTCGTGGCAGACAAGACAGATGAAGGAGTAACCAGTAGCAACCGCAGCTAAGGTTATACTCCAAGAGTCAGACAAGGGAGATCCACCGCCTCTACCGCTAGGGCGAATGCGATCTAGGAGCGAGACCAAACGATTCACTGTCAGCCACCGCAGGTGACAGTACAATCGCAAGGACAAGACAATACAGACAGGAATGAACAGTACAAAAATAAAACAGAACCTGACCGTACTATAAGAAGTGCTGAACGTACTCCCCAATAATTAACTACACTAGAATATTCGCACAAGATACAAAAAGGTTGAGGCTCCAAAGTAAGTTTCCCTAATCAGAAAACTATGTCGAGCAAGGCATTCTGGGAGGAAGTGACATTTATACTAGAAACCCTCAAAGGAAGCCGACAAGCAATCTGCATGACAAGTAGATGCAAATCAGTTAGCCTTGCAAACTGACAAAATGAACTCCTTTCCCCGGACTGAACCATGCGAGCTGCATAGGAAAAAAAGCAGTCCAGGGAAACAAGTCCAGCATAGCGGATCCTGACACTATGTAGATATAGGGTTGTGGGAGCCTCCATTTGCTCCTTGGGAAATCGGGGTGTTGATTAAAGACTTTGACACTGATTGGAAGTCCTTTTGCGACTTTTATATCGGTCAGGATAAAATGTTCTTGGATGCCTGTATTAATTCTAGGTGCTATATTCATAGAAAGGACTATATATAAAGCACACATTCTTGCGAGTCTTCTGGTACAGAAATATCCAAAAAATCTTTTTTGACACAAATACAAAATTCTTTGTTAAAAAAGAGAAAAAAAATCTCTATAAGGTGCTCCTCATTTGCATATATAATCACAGGAATCTCAATAGTAATTGATAATAAAGGCTTAAAGCATTCAGCAGAATATCAACGGGCAACGACACGCTCGTTTCGGGCAATAGATGCCCTTCATCAGGCCACTGTATAAGCACTTTCTACAAAAAAATCAGAACAAGATTCTAATTAGCACATTAATATAATGTATTGAAAATAAACAAAGAACCACACCCTAGAGAGTATTCAAAGAAGATATAGACCAAGTGTGTTCTACCAGACCTAAAGTCGGGGTCTCTACACAACGTCTAAGAGTACAAAGAAATAATCAAGAGATATGAGGAAACATAGTCGAGAGAGAATAATGACAACAAGGGACAATAGGCACCAGCTCAGTGATTAAAAAAGGGGATAGAGGGAGATCCAATAAAGAAAATAGAATAACCATAGCCAAGAGGAGGAGCCTAAACAGCAACCACAAAGGGCCTGTAAATACTGGCCTCAAAATGCTGTATAGACAAAAGGCTAGACACCTGTACATATGGAAAAAGGGCTGAAGAAGATCTTTTAAATGATATATACAAAAAGAAACCAACCTCTAGATCCTGTTAGCAACACATGGTGGGAGCAAGGAACATAAGTTATGTCCGTCCAAGCAGACACATATTACACCTGACAGAAAGACAATTAAAACAAATGAATAACCTGCACTCCAGGACACAAAACTGTGAAATGCAGCCAACATATAGCACCAGCATGGGCCCCCATATACTGTGTCCATCGTAAATACTACCAAAAAGAGGGATCACACTAGAGTCCAATACTGAAGTGGCATATATAAATAGTTTTTGTAAACATGTAATAGATCATAAGATATATCAAGGATATGGCCATACCAATCCCCTATAGCCCCATCTTAAAGCATGTGATATCTCCAAGATGAAGAACCCATGTTGGCAGCATAAGAAAAGCATGTGACACAAGTACCAAGCAAAGTAACCTGTCCTATTGAATAAAATCAATATGTGTCCAAATCAAGATCAAAAAAGCCTAATAAAGTTGATATGAAAAAGCCAGCAGATGATACTTACAATCCTGACGGCAGGTATAGGGATAACCAGGCAGCTAAAGACAGGAGTGCAATAAATGATGGCGACCAGACTGTTTAAATACAGGTGGTCGGCGTCCCAAGAATACTGCTGCGCATGGCCGGAAATCTGCCTCGCAAACGACTCCAGGAGGCTAAAGAAAAGGAGCGTCCACTCCCACCACAAGCGCCCAGCGTGTATACGTAACCACGCTGGAGCGCAAACCGGAGATGCCGGAAGTACAAAGAACTTCCGCCCGCCCTAAGCCAATCACTGGAGGCAAAAGACTAGGAAGTACTCAGTTTACATAACCAAGCCGGAGCGCATAAATGTAAATAACTACCCGATCAAAACATATGGGGAAAGGGAACAAGACGTATCTTATGTAAATGAACCCAACAGGGCACCTATGCATTACAGTGAATCCCCACTAGAGGGACAACAATGGACAGAATAGAGACCATTAACACTGCGACTAAAACATACATCGCAGTTGTAAAAGGTCAAAGATGTCTCTAAACAACCGCTCTTAATTACTAAAGGAGGAAGTATCTAATAAACAAAATAGATAGACACAAATATAGGAGCAGCCTACATATGGTGGAGAAACAGGGCCAATATCAGAAACAATCTTAACAAGATCGGCACTTAAAGGAAAATGCCAATAGTGGCTGCAAATCTCCTTGTTATCATATCCCAGAGTACAAGCAAGATAATATCAGGTTTACCTTATTACCACACCATGTGGGCCAATAAAGGATACATATTGTGAACTCGAATACATCATGCTCTGAAAGAAAAAACACAAGAGCAGAAAGACAAGTTATCTCGTACATCTTAATTGATATTAAAAACATAATATCGCACCAGACAGAGGGGAACTCAGTCACAGTCCAAAAAGTCTATTGTGGCTTGTATTCAATATTCATACCATATGGGATGAGAGTCTGTAAAGACCTAATCCATTGGGCCTCCTTATGCATCAAAAAGGCTTCTCTATTGCCACCTCGTCTGAGGGGCGCAACTACCTCCAATACAAAAAATCGCAATTGGCTCGCCGCATGGCCTCTTTCCACAAAGTGTTGTGCTACAGGTGAGTCAATCTCTGAGACAGGTAGGTTGCGGCGCAAGGCCACATTGATGTTAGACCTATGCTCTATAATTCTATCCTTAACCGGACGCGTGGTCTCTCCCACATATAATTTGCCACATGGGCATTTGATTCCATACACAACAAATGATGTTTCACATGTAGCATAATGACGGAACCGTATTTGATAACCCTTCATTGGATGGTTAAAGATTTTACCCTTCATAACCAGTTGACAACATGAACAGCCGAGGCAAGGAAATGTACCCTTGCGGGCAGGAGCAAGCACTGTCTGGAGATTAACTCGACCCGAGCCAACATCAGCCTTAATAAGATGATCTCTAATTGATTGCGCCCTTTTGTAGGCAACCATGGGGGGAATTTTGAATAGCGGCACTTCAGTCCCCATTGACTTCAAAATTGGCCAATGTCGTTTAATCACCGAGGTTATTTGTGGGGATATCACATTAAAGGATGTAGCAAAGATCATTCGATCGGTTCCCTTACCAGACCCTGGTTCACGTACCTGTAGTAATTTCGACCGGTCTCGGTCCAGAATTTGCCTCTTAGTGCGTTCCACCAAGTTTTTGGGATAATTCCTTTCCATAAATTTAGATGCCATACCCGACATACGTCGTGCATTTTGCATTTGATCGCTCACAATTCGTCGAACACGCATGAACTGTGACTTGGGTAATGATTCACGGAGGGTCTTTGGGTGGAAACTCTTAAAATCTAGTAAAGTATTGCGATCTGTAGGTTTAGTGTACAGGTCGAAGGACAAAAGCCGTCCCGACCTGCACACATCAACATCCAAAAACGCAACCCTCTCTGTTTCAACATTACATGTGAACCTTAATGATGATGACGCCGCCTGCAATGCATTGTAGAAAAGATCAAAGGAGGACTGGGGTCCAGACCAGATTAGAAAGATGTCGTCAATATAACGACGCCATATACAGGCGTGACGTTTAAACAAATCATTCTGGTAAACCCAGTTCTCCTCAAACCCCTCAACAAAAATGTTGGCATAAACAGGTGCGACATTGGACCCCATCGAGGAACCCCTAAGTTGTAAATAAAAAGTATCCTGGAAGAGGAAAAAATTCCTCTCCAGCACCAGTTCAAGTAAGGTCATGATAAAATTAATTTGAACATTGGCAATGGTTTCGTCTCTCAATAAGGACTGTCTAACGGCTTCCTTCCCCTCTGCATGTGGAATACACGTGTACAAAGATTCAATGTCTAGTGTGACCAGAAAGCAATCATCACAAGGCAACACCAGCTCACTGAGCTGTCTGATGAAGTCTGACGTATCCCTAAGATACGATTTTTGGCTCAACATATATTTCCTCAGAACTTTGTCAAGAAATATAGCTATGTGGCTCAAAATTGAGTCACACCCCGCCACTATAGGGCGATCTGGCGGCTTCTCTAATCTTTTGTGAATCTTGGGGAGACAGTAAATTACAGGAGTAATTGGTTTATTGTTATAAAGATAATCGTATAGTTTTTGATCAATAATACCGCCCTCCAACGCATCATCTAACACAACCTTTATCTCTTTCAGGAACACAAAAGTCGAATTAGCATCCAATTTTCTATATACTCCATCATCAGATAGTTGCCTCAAGATTTCTGCAATGTAGTCACACCTATTCATAACAACTACAGCCCCTCCCTTATCAGCTGGTTTGATCAAAATAGACTGATTACCCTTCAGATCTTTCAGAGCATCTTTTTCAGCATTACTTAGATTGTGTTGCATAAAAGGAAAGCGCCCTCTCTTAAACTTTCTCTCTAACTGTACCATATCATTCTTAACCAGTCTGATATATGCCTCAACCCGTTCGTCGTTTTGAGGTGGTCTGTTATCTGTTGGCAAAAAAAGATTTAAATCCTTAGCATTATAAAAGGTCTTACTCGATATCACCTTTGGTAAGCCCATAGATTTGGAGAAAAAAACTTTCCATCTTAACTGATCAAAGAATTTTTCAAGCTCAATGTCTAAGCTAAAAAAATTAGGTGTGGCAGTAGGACTAAATGAGAGGCCTTTCGACAACACAGAAATCTTATTACTGGAGAGGGTATAATCAGAAATATTGATCACAGGAGATGGTTGTGGATCGGATCCAGAACTGCCATTCGTCACATTCGGTCCCTGAAATAATAGTCTATCCTCGGGATTTGTTTGGGTGTTGGTTTCTTCCTGGGGACTTTGGGGGGCACCTGTCCTGGTACCCCTAAAAAAGACTGATCCGAGACAGATGATCCAGAAGATGGTGTAGGTGAGTTTGGGACGTTTGGTACTTGTTTTGGATGTCTTTTCTTGGATCTTGGGTGGCGTCTCCCACCACCTGGTGTCTGTGGATGATTCTTTTATTGCCATTTGTATACGTAGCCTGACGTGTAATCTCGACAGTCCCTTTGGAATTTTTCTCTTTTGGTTTGTAATACTTCTTTCCTATATTTAGAAAGGTTCTCCTCCAAAGAGGCTATTTGTGCATCAAACGACTCTTTTGGAACTTGGCTAGACAATTTTTTACGCAGTTCAACTGCATCAGCTTTAAACCCTGGCAATTTTTTATAGATCCATTTGACATATAATAGTAAAATATCAAAAGATGATTTATTCAGAATGCCTTCAAAACGACACAGGAACTCACTATCATCCGTAAAGATGTTAGGGCGTATATGTGACCGTACCCCTCTCGGAATTTTCAAATTCTTATAATATTCTGCCAGTGTCTGGCCATGTAGTTCAAGATCTATAATATACTTTTCAATTTTTTCCAACTCTTTTAAGTCGACTAAAGAATTGTCACAGTCACCCAAAATTCTACAACATCCTTCAACATTACTCAAAATCCTCAAAATAATTCTAGGTGCACCTTGATTGAGTCTGGTGAGTGTGAGGAGTATTTGGTGCATCCGGTGATTTGTATGTGGCAAACGATCTTGTCTGAGTTGTATACACACCAATCAGTTAATCCCTGTACAAACACATTGTTAGCGGGTGATTGTTCCAATTTCCTTGAGGTGAAGCAAGTAAGTTCTGAGTCTGTTTCATTCCCCAAAACAACGGAATGTGTGAATTCTGAAAGTCTGTTTCCCATGGCAACTGCTTGTGTGGATGTAACGATTTTTTGTCAGCAAGGATCAGAAATCTGATTATTAGGTGATCTGCAGTATCACATATAATGCAGATATATACCTGATTATATGGTGATCTGCAGAATCACCTATAATACTGGTATATCAGAAGCTGATGTGACAACAAATAGCAAATGTTGATTGGTGCAACAGTAATACTGATCGGTAGCTATACCTCACCAGAGGAGCTGGTGGGTACTATCAGTACAGCGCCTCTCACCAGAGTCAAGGTCCCTCTGGTGAGAGTAGAGTAGTCAGACAGATTGGGTTTGGCAACAGACAGACAGATGCAGTAGAAAATCGGAAGGCAGAGACAGGAAGATATAAACAGGCAGAGTTGGCAGCAAGATCAGATGAGCAAAGGTACAGAATCACTGAGCAAGAGAGTGGTCAGAACGAGTCATGCACAAATAATAACACAGTAAGGTAAATTATTTAGGCTATCAAACAATTGTTATCTTGTGTGAAATCCCCGATTTCCTCCCGGATGAAAACACACCGGAACTATCTAAGGGTCTGAGCGCTAACACCAAGTATTCACAACAGCAGACAAGTTACGAGTGATACAGCAAGGCTTATGAAGCAGAGGAGACCCTCCAGGCACGCCCCCCCCCACTATCCCCCGATGAGGAGCGAGCGAGCGTCTCTTCTGACATCAGCCGACCGGCCGGTCAGCTGACGCGCCTCCTCCCCGCATAAAGGTCCTGTCTGTGCGCGACAAGGCAACCCTATGTGCAACTGACAGTTCCGTCCTCAGCGTGCTGGATGCCTGAGGCCCTAGACACTGCTAGACAGGGAGCTGGAGGCAGCTGCGGTGGTAGCGCTGCTCACCGCAGCTGCTCCTCCAGCGTTTGTTACAGTACCCCCCCCCCCCCCCTTGAGGCGTGGACTCCGGACACGTCCTGCATGGCTTTTCAGGATGCAACTCGTGAAACTTTTTCCTAAGTTTTTCAGCATGCATGCGATGAGCCGGCACCCAAGATCTTTCCTCAGGCCCATAGCCCTTCTAATGAACAAGGTACTTTACCGAGTTACGCACCCGCCGAGAGTCCAAAATCCGCTCAATCTCATACTCAGGTTCTCCATCAATTATCTCAGGGGGGAGAGGAATCCACATGCACAGCTGGCTTCAACAAAGACACATGTAATGACTTAACACCTCTCATACTGGGTGGTAGTGAAATTACATAAGTGACA
The DNA here is from genome assembly GCF_040937935.1 of Hyperolius riggenbachi. Classification (NCBI taxonomy): domain Eukaryota; kingdom Metazoa; phylum Chordata; class Amphibia; order Anura; family Hyperoliidae; genus Hyperolius; species Hyperolius riggenbachi. The sequence goes on along the minus strand of NC_090646.1, from coordinate 40,064,453 downwards.
TTATTAATCTTTTTGGACACCGGGTATGGGCCTATAAATCTGGGACCCAATTTTGCTGATGGCTGTTTCAGCGCCAAATGTGGAGTTGAAACCCAGACCATGTCTCCGGGTACAAAGTCCCACTCTACAGATCGCTTTCTATCAGCCTGCTTCTTTTGGGTCTGAAAGTCCTTTTCGAGGTTTCTTTTGTCCATGGTACAAATCTCCTTAAAAGTTCCCTGCCACTCTTCCAAAGCAGGGAGAGAAAAAGACACCACCGGCAATGGAGAAAACTTGTGTGATCTCCCCGTGACCACCTGAAAGGGAGAAAAGCCTGAAGAGGAACTTTTCAGGTTGTTATGCGCAAATTCTGCAAATGGCAAGAACTTTGCCCATTCTAACTGCGCATCAGCCACATAGCATCTAAGGAACTGTTCTAAAGACTGATTAACCCTCTCAGTTTGCTCATTGGTCTGTGGGTGGTAGCCGGAGGAAAATTACAGGTTCATTCCAAGATGATGACAAAAGGCTCTCCAGAATTTGGACACAAACTGGACTACCCTATCTGACACCACATTTTCTGGTATACCATGTAAACGGAAAATGTGTTGAATGAAGAGATCCGCCAGTTCCTGGGCACAGGGGAGTCCGTCCAGTGGAATAAAATGAGCCATTTTGCTGAACCTGTCGACTACCACCCATATGACTGTTTTCCCCTCTGACCTGGGGAGTTCGCCCACAAAGTCCATGGACAAATGGGTCCATGGTTCCTCAGGTACTGGCAAAGACTGAAGGGTACCCACAGGAGCCTGTCTGGATGGCTTATTCCTGGCACAAACTGAACAGTTTCTGACAAATTCCCTACAATCAAGGACCAGTGATGGCCACCACACACACCTAGACAGTAAATCCTGCATTCTAGCCACCCCAGGGTGTCCTGCATTTTTATGTGCATGAAACAACTGTAAAATTTCAGCCGGAAATGAAGTGGCACAAATAGAACTCCGTCAGGTTTCCCCTTGGGAACATCCTATTGATAGGGCCCCAAAATAAGTGACCAGTCCTCCCAGGTCTCGGTGGCTGCCACGACAGCATTTTTGGGCAGAATGTTCTCGGGAGTTGGTGGTGGCACTGTCTCGGGCTCAAAACATCTAGACAGGGCATCTGCCTTGCCATATTTACTCCCTGGCTTATACGTGATGATAAACCTACATCTCGAAAAGAATAAAGACCAGCAGGCCTGTCGAGGATTAAGCCTCTTGGCCCCTTCAATATATTCCAAGTTTTTGTGGTCAGTATAGACTGTAATCATATGTTCTGCCCCCTCGAGCCAATGACGCCATTCCTCAAACGCGAGTTTAATGGCTAACAGCTCTCGGTTACCGATATCATAATTTCTCTCCGCGGGAGAGAGTTTACATGAGAAGAAAGCACATGGATGCAATCTGCCCTGGAACCCCGAGTGTTGAGACAGTACAGCCCTGACCCCAATCTCTGATGCATCCACCTCTACTATAAAAGGACAGGTGACATCGACATGTCGCAAAATAGGAGCGGAGCAAAACAAGCGCTTCAGAGAGGAAAAAGCAGAGTGTGCTTCTGGTGACCAATTATAAGTGTCAGCTCCTTTTTTGGTGAGGTTAGTAAGAGGTGACACTACAGAAGAAAATCCCTTGATAAATTTTCTGTAATAATTGGCGAAGCCAAGAAATCTTTGGAGTGCCTTCAGCCCCATGGGCTGTGGCCAATCCAAAATGGCAGCTACCTTCTTGGGGTCCATTGAGAGTCCTGAGGTCGAAATGATATACCCCAAGAAAGTAACCTCCAACACCTCAAAAATACATTTCTCAATCTTTTTTCAGGACAAACTTTACATGCTTCCTGTGTTTAGCTAGGCTGGGTGAGAAAAACAGTGTATCGTCCAGATAAACCAAGACGAATCGTCCCAAGACCTCTCGGAAAATCTTATTGACCAACTCTTGGAAGACGGCAGGGGCGTTACACAACCCGAAGGCCATAACCAGGTACTCGTAGTGCCCGTCAGGTGTGTTAAATGCCGTCTTCCATTCGTCACCCTCTCTTATGCGTACCAGGTTGTATGCCCCTCTTAAATCGAGTTTAGAAAAGACACATGCATCAGTAACCTGGGAAAACAAGTCATCGATTAACGGGAGTGGGTAACAATTCTTTATGGTAATTTTATTTAGTTCTCGATAATCTATGCAGGGGCGAAGCCCACCGTCTTTTTTCTGAACAAAAAAGAACCCTGCTCAAGCCGGAGACTTAGAAGGACGGATAAAACCTTTTGCAAGTGTAACGATGGGTGTCAGCACACAGAGAGAATCTGATTATTGGTGATCTGCAGTATCACCAAGAATACAGATATATACCTGATTATTGATGATCTGCAGAATCACCAATAATACAAGTATAACTAACCTCTGGACACCTATATAGTGTGAGTGTTTGGTGCAACAGTAATGACTTTGAGTGGGACCACCCGAGGAGCAGGTGGTCCTTGGCAGTATGGGAAATACCTCCCTCTGGAAAGTACAAAGACCTTTCAGCAGCCTGAGACATCCAAAGGGGTGGAGCCCCAGTCTGAATAGCAGGAAGGCCCTGTGGCTGAGTGACACCTGGAAGGTGGGCGTCACAAACAGGTCTGGAGACTAATCACTCAATGGAGAGAGATAGCTCTCAAAGTCAGGCAAGCCAGGTCGGCAACACACGGGCAGATAAAGTACAAAGACAGAAGGCTGATTCGGTAACCAGGGGCAGGCAGGGTTGGCAACAGGTGATCAGATATGCGTAGGTACCAAATCAGAAAGCAGAGTGATAGTCAGGAATGCAATAGGTCATAACAGATATCAAACAATGCCTAGTCTTGGGTGTGAGGTCCGTGGTCTCAACACCCTGGAACTAGTCTGAAGTATAATATGATGGTACACAGTATCCCTAATCTTGGGTGTGAGGTCCGTGGTCTCAACACCCTGGAACTAGTCTGAAGTATAACACAATGATAACACAGAATCCCTAGTCTTGGGTGTGAGGTCCGTGGTCTCAACACCCTGGAACTAGTCTGAAGTATAACACAATGATACCACAGAATCCCTAGTCTTGGGTGTGAGGTCCGTGGTCTCAACACCCTGGAACTAGTCTGAAGTATAACACAATGATAACACAGAAGTAATCTGGCTCAGTGTGAATTCCCAGGTCCTCCTGGTTCTAACACACTGTGGGATCTGACTATGGTCTGAGTGCTTTCACGTAAGTGTTCACAACGGCAGACAACTTGAGACTGACCAGCAATGACTATATATAGAGCTGCGCTCCCCGGCTACACCCACCGCTGATCAGCCAATGGCCACTTGCTCTGCGATCAGCTTTCCAACCTGGTCAGCTGATCCCTCCTCATTTGCCATAAAGGTTCTGCCTCTCAGCGCGTGTGCGCGTATTCCTCAACCTGTGTGCACTAACAGACCCAGCCACATCAGACGCACGCTACTGCGTGCAAACCACTGAGCTGGACGCGGAATCAGCCGCCTTGCTGTCAGTCCGCGTGGCGGCTTTTCCGCAATCTATTACAGCAAGGTTTTCTTTAATGTAATCCTGCATAGCGAGTTTTTCAGGAGCAAACAGGTTATACAAGTGACCTCTAGGGGGCATACAACCAGGTCTTAACTCAATGGGGCAGTCAAAACTTCTGTGTGGTGGAAGTTTGTCCACCGACTTAGGACAAAAGACATCAGCAAATTCTGCATATTGTGCAGGTAACCCTTCTACTTGAATTTTGGTGGTGCAAACAGCAACTTTCTCCATACAATGATGATGGCAAAAGGAGGACCAGCTAAGCAACTGGCCGGAGCTCCAATCTATCTGAGGAGAATGCTTTTGCAGCCATGGCATCCCAAGGATCACAGTAGAAGTGGCCATTTTGAGCACAAAAATTTGTATTTGTTCTCTATGCAATACCCCCACATGACACAACAGACTCGGGGTCTGAGACAGAGGATGACTCCCTTGAAGTGGAGAATCATCCACTGCGGTGAGGACAATCTGTCTGTCTAAGGGGAGTAGGGGAATGCCCAATTTCTTAACAAAATCATAATCTATAAATTTGGCGGCTGAACCCGAGTCTTTAAATGCCTGGGTAGACCGGAGTTGATCTTCCCAGGAAATAGAACAAGGGAGTAGTAACCAATTATCAAGTAGAGGTAACACTGGCTCGCCTAGGGTAGTACCTCTAGCTACTCCTAGGCGACAGTTTTCCGCCTTTTTAGGACAGTTCTGTACTGTATGGCCCTTTTCTGCGCAATATAGACAGAGCCCCTCTGACCGTCTCCAATTTTTCTCTACCTCTGACAATTTAGAATGTCCGATCTGCATCAGTTCATCCTGAGGAAGAGAAGGGGTAGGAGAGGTGATGGGAACCGACCTCACAGAGTGTCTACCACGAGCTTGCTTTTGATAACGAATACGGCGATCTATTCTTACTGCAAGTGAGATCGCATCGTCTACAGTCTTGGGTTCAGGATTACTTAGCATCAGTGATGCTCATCTGAGCTAGGATATCCGAGTTACTCCGATATCCTAGCTCTTTTTTCACTATTCGAGCTCGAATACCGAGCTCGAATAGTATTAACTATCCGGGCTGTGCTATCCGATCGCACTCGGATAGCAAGCAGCTATCCGGAGATATCCTAGGCTATCCGAGCTCGGATAGCATCACGAGCTCGGATAGCGTCACGAAAGACGTCACCTCGAGTCCTCACAAGCGAATCAGAGGGCTCCAAGCCCTCTGACTGTAGCCAATCACAGAGGGGGAGCCTGGCCAAGCCCCCCTCTATAAATAGCGGACGCCATCTTGCCTCACTCGTCCTGCTTGCGACTTACTGACTGATTGTACTGAGAGACTGCTCCAGTGCTTTTTGTCTGTGTGCAAGTGCGTTGCTATTGTTCTAAACCTAGCGTTTTTACACTCCAACACTTGATCTTCAACTGCATTGCTTTGTATTGTAGATAGATTGTATTTTAGGCAGTTTAGGTTGAGTGATTAGGGACTAAGGAGGGAGAGTCTGTCACTGGTGCTGCTGCTGCAGGCCTGCAGCCAGCAGCTAGACCCTGTGCCTGCCCTGCTCTGTGCTCTTGCTCTAGTCTCTAGTTGCCTCACCTCACCTGTGCTCTCACCTGTCCTTACTGCACTACTTCTGTGTTAGATAGATATTGTACTATGTTATAGTTAGCAAGGCCCAGCTTTACTGCTATACCTGTCCTGCTGTATCTGCTCTCTGTAATCTAGTCACACCTGTTGTAGTGTTTAGCTAGGTTCTTCTATTGTTTAGTTAGTACTGTAGTGTACTCTAGTCTGTGTATAGGTACCGTCCGTCACCGCGTTACCTAGGGTCTTTGTGTGCGCAGTCAGTGCACGTCTGCGCTGTTCGCACCCTCTCGTTAGTTCTACACCCGTCCTATTGTTTATTACTTCTATTGTGTATTTGCTGACTTGTACAGTAGTCTGTGTATAGGGACACCGTCAGTCAGCGTCAGCTAGGGTCTTTGTGTGCGCAGTGCGCACTCTCTCGTTAGCGCTACACCGATCTCTGCTGTAGAGTACACCTGTCCGTCACCTCACACACCCACCACCACCAGTCCCACCCCACTAAAGTACCCCACTTGTCCCACCCGCCTTTACATACATAAGTTTATTTTTTCATTTGTATAATATTAAAAATATACAATGTCTGGCACTGGCAGCCGCGGTCTGGGCAGGGGCAGCAAGGGCATCGCCAAGAGAGGAGGTCGTGGGCGTGGCAGCCGCGCCACCACCACCATGCGCAGTTCTGCGTCTGCACCAGTGGCTATTCCGCCATTAGCCACTGGCCATGGACGCCTTGGCCGCCCAACAGCTGGGAGTCACGCTGCAGAGACACAACAGCAGCAGCAGCAGTGTGTGGCCCAGATGTTCCTCCCACCGCCAGGTCGTAGCCGTCCTATTGAGGAGAAGGACGCAGACGCTGTGGTGGAACTGATGGTGGATGAGCAGGCCACCATTAGCTCTGAAACCGAGTCCTCCACCCCCGCCACCACTCCTGTTCGCAAGAGCAGCAGCAGTCGCCCAGCACTGCCTGGGGAGCAGGAGGAGGAGTGCAGTTCTCCAGCCCCAGCGGGTGATACCAGCACCCTGTCACTCAGCACCTTCTTATCCCCAAGCATAATGGGGCTATGGAGTGCTGTTGCAGGCAGCAGAATTGGCAATGGAGGAGGAAGAAATGCTGATGGGCACTTTGGGGGATGATGCTTTGGACAGTCAGACAGTGGTGACTGTCCATCCGCCCATGCGTGCAGAAGGGGAGTTTGGGGGATACCAGCAGGACATGTTTGTGGAGGGGGAGGATGATGATGAAATTGTGAAGGACAAAGACTGGTTGCCAGGTCCTGGGAGGGGAGATGTCATCAGCTCTGAGGAGGAGGAGGAGGATGCGTCTGCGGGCCTTGCTAGAAGGATCAGCATCGCAGGCATGGGCAGGATCACAAGTGGGCGTGGTATGCAGGCCACACAGCGTGCTGATCAGGAGACGAGTTCTGCCAGTGCCACCACCAGCCGCACCAAGAACCCCCCCCCCTCAACCACCACAGGGAGACCAGCGGCAGCAGCACCTTCCAGCCGAAGGGGCAACTTCACCTCCCCAATATGGAATTTTTTCACCCTTCCATATTTGGAGTGCAAATATGCCACCTGCAACCAGTGCCGCAAGCAGCTCAGCAGAGGGAAGGAGCATTCTGCATTTGGCACCACCTCTCTGGTCAACCACCTTGCAGGGAAACACTTTCACGAGCATGAGGAGTTCGTAAAGTTGAAGGAACCTGGCAGTGGCAGTGGCAGACCCGCCACCACTGCGAAGCTGTCGGCAGCAGGAGTGCGTCAGCAGCGCACTGCTCCTCCTCCCTCTGCAACTCCTGTCGCTGACACTGAGGCCTGTTCTGGCAGCCAGTCCTCAGTGGCCTCCTCTGCTCCCTCCACTGCTTCCTGTGCCAGTAAAAGACCTCGCCAGACCCTGCTCAGCGACACCTTCCAGGGGGTGGTCAGGGTTCTGCCTCCCAGCAGCCGTCGCGTGCGCCAGCTGAACGGCTTGCTGGCACGGGCCATGTGCTCCCAACTCCTGCCTTATTCCCTTGTGCAAGAGGGGAGCGACATGCGTGCTCTCCTGATGTGTGCAGCCCCCGATTGTCCAATCCCCAGCCTACATTATTTCACATGCAAGGCCATCCCTGCACTTCACCGCTCTGTGATGGCCAATGTCGGGAGAGGTCTGGAGCACGCGGTGGGTCAACGGGTCCACGTCACTATGGACTCGTGGAGCAGCCGGTTTGGGACAGGCCGCTATCTGTCCTTCACCGCGCATTGGGTCAGCTTGGTGGAAGGGGGTGAGGAGGGGTTAGCAGCATCGTGCACTGTCAGAGCAGCAGCAGCACCAACAACGCAATGGGTGGTGCCACCATGCAGGGTCAGCAGAACAGCAGCAGGTTCCTCTGATCCGCTTCCATCCTCCGCCACACCAGCTCAAACCCCCCGCCTCAGCAGCAGCGTGAAGCCCCGCCACTGCCAAGCGCTGCTGGAATTGGTCAGCCTGGGGAAGACCAAACTGACGGCGAACCACATCCTGGCCAAACTCCGAGAGCAGGAGAGGAATTGGCTGACCCCCAGAGGCCTCAGAGTCAGAGAGGTGGTGTCCGACAATGGGGCAAACCTGGTTGCTGCCATCAGCAGGGGAGACCTGACCCACATCCCCTGCCTGGCACACGTCCTGAACCTGGCAGTCCAAAAGTTCCTGCGGACCTACCAGGGGATGGACCGACTCCTTGAGGCGGCAAGGAAGGTTGTGCGTCACTTCCGGCACTCGCCTGCAGCCGTGGCGAGCCTGGAAGAGGTGCAGAAGGAGCTGCACCTGCCACAGCACCGGCTCATGATCAATGTTCCAACTCGCTGGAACTCCACCCTGGCGATGTTGGAGCGTCTGGTTGAACAGAGGCAGGCTGTCAGCCAGTATGTTGCACAAGCAACAGTTTCCTCCCTCACTGCAACTGGGCGTGCCGCCACCAACCTCCCATCCATCATCTCCACGGAGGACTGGGGGCACATGCAGCAGGTGTGCTCAGTCCTGGCACCCTTTCTGCAGGCCACCAACATGGTAAGCAGGGACCATGCAATGGTGTGCGAGTGGGTCCCCATGGTGTGTGTGCTGGACAGGGCCCTGTATGCACTGGTGGAAGAGGAAGCGGCAGCCTTGGACCAGCAGGAGCTGCAGGCAGCTTCACAGGCCACCTCTGAGGAGGAGGGCTCGGAGTTGGTGGAGGTCCCTGACCTTGCTGCTGATGAGGGGGAGCAGCAGAGCGCAGCTGGACTGGAGCGGGGGTGGAGAGAGGATAAGGTGGAGGAGGCAGAGGAGGACAGCAATGTCGGCTCTGGGGCTGCCGATGATGTGCCAACAGACGTGGCCAGACTGTTCCCAATGGCAGCGCACATGCGGAGGTGCCTGCGCAAGAACCCAAGGGTGATCCAGATGAAGCAGAAGGAGGACATCTGGATCTGCATGATGCTGGACCCACGTCTGAAGGGGAAGCCCAGCCAGTTCCTGCCTGCAGGAGGAGACCGTGCGCAACAAATGAGGGATTTGCAGCTGTCCCTTGTTGAGCGCTTGCAGGAAGCCTTCCCTGAGCCATCCACCCCCACTGTCCAGCCAGCACAGAGGCAGCAGCAGGTGCCTGCATTCACCAGCAGCAAGCGCTCGCGCACCACAGACCTGCTGTCTCTGATCCAAGAGCTCTACATGAGTGTAGAGCTGCCAAGAACTAGAGAGGAGGTGCCTGCAGCAGCATCCTTCTCCAGTCACAGGCAGCGCTTGACCCGCATGGTGGCTGACTACATGGGGTCCTTCAGCGGGCTTGACAGCGTGGCCCCTGTTGATCCCATGGAGTATTGGGTCAAGCACCTGCCGATCTGGAGCGAGCTTGCACAGTACGCCTCCTGCCCCCCTTCCAGCGTAGTGTCAGAGCGTTGCTTCAGTGCAGCCGGTGGAGTCGTCACTGAGAAGCGATCTCGTCTGTCTCACAAGTCTGTGGACAGACTGACGTTTCTCAAAATGAACCAGACTTGGGTGGAAGGCGAATTCATGGCCCCTGTTGTCGGCGAGAGGGGTACATGAAGTGACGACTGGCACACACACATACACCTGCTGCTGCTGCTGTTATATTTCATCCTGCTGTCTGTGTCTCCACTGCCAGGGAACACATTACAAGGTGCTGCTGCCCAAGCGCCACCAGCTATTACGCTCAACAATAGCTGCAATAATTAAAAAAAAAAAAAATTGTTATTATTTTAGAGGTGTCCGGGTTGAAAACTGTGCTGTCCCAATTGTGTATTAGACACAATGTGGGCTTCACGACCGCTGTCTGGAACCTCATGCTGTGTATTTACGGCCCTGGAACCACCGCTAGGACTCAGGGCCTACTATGTCTCGCTGCCTGCCTTCCTACCTGCTTCCAAATGCCAGTCTGCCACACACACTTATCCTCCTCAAGCTGCCTGCTGTTATATTTCCTCCTGCTGTCTGTGTCTCCTCTCCACTGCCAGGGAACACATACACCTGCTGCTGCTGCTGTTATATTTCATCCTGCTGTCTGTGTCTCCACTGCCAGGGAACACATTACAAGGTGCTGCTGCCCAAGCGCCACCAGCTATTACGCTCAACAATAGCTGCAATAATTAAAAAAAAAAAAAATTGTAATTATTTTAGAGGTGTCCGGGTTGAAAACTGTGCTGTCCCAATTGTGTATTGGACACAATGTGGGCTTCACGACCGCTGTCTGGAACCTCATGCTGTGTATTTACGGCTCTGGAACCACCGCTAGGAACCAGGGCCTATTATGTCAGTCACATCACACTGCCTGACACACATTACTCCTCCTCCTGTAGCTGCATTGAGCTTCTGCTGTCTGTGTGCTGCTACCACTGCCAGGGAGAACAGAAGAAGAACTATTTTCTGCTGCCACCCACTCTCCTACCAGCTATTACCACCACACTACAATAGCTGCAACTACTTCCTCCTCCTGCTGATGTCTGTGTTTTACCACCGCCAGGGTACACAGAAAAGGGCGCTGTGGCTTGCAATGTGCCACTACCTACCTATTATGCCATCAACACAAATATAACTATGGTGTTATTAAAATAAAATATTTCCACAAATGAATTAAAACAAATATTACAAAAGAAAGGAAAACCAAGACACATAATATAATGATAGAGAAGAAGAGGAAGAAGAAGATGAAGAAGAAGAAGATATAGAAGAAGAAGATATAGAAGAAGATGCAGAAGATGAATAAGATATGGAAGAAGATGATATAGAAGAAGATGCAGAAGATGAAGAAGATATAGAAGAAGAAGAAGATATAGAAGAAGAAGATATAGAAGATGAAGAAGATGAAGAAGATATAGATGAAGAAGATATAGAAGAAGAAGATATAGATGAAGAAGATATAGAAGAAGAAGATATAGAAGAAGATGAAGAAGATATAGAAAAAGAAGATATAGAAAAAGAAGAAGAAGAAGAAGAAGACGAAGAAGACGAAGAAGAAGACTTCCAACACCCATTTTGGACACACCTTCTCATGTAAACACTTTTCATGAAGTTAATTTACTTTTTTGAGACCTTTTTTATAACTACTACATCACCACATAATCACTAGATGTTTTTCTTCATAAAAAAGGTGGTTTCATGCATCATTGACCTCCAATACAAGTTTTACAAGCTATTTAAGGCCAGCTCGAATATTTTACTCGAATACAGACTCGGATAGTGACGTCGGATATCCGAGGTCAAAACGGATATTCGATTACATCGGATATTGAACTTCGAGTGAATTTGGATAGTTTACTATCCGAATTCGACCAAACTCGAATAGGATAATGAGGTATCCGAGCAACACTGCTTAGCATTACATCCACAACGGGGTCGGATAACCCAGATAAGAAACAGTCTAACAAGGCGAATTGCCCCCACCTAGCCGATACTGCCCATCGTCTAAACTCTGCAGCATAGGTTTTAGCGGTGTTGAGTCCCTGCCTGAGAGTTTTGAGTTTCCTTTCAGCAGTGACTGCGATATCTGGATCATCGTATATACAGTAATAGCCATAGATTTGAAAAAAGTCTGAACTGAAGTTAATGCCTCATGTCCACTAGGAAGACTGTAAGCCCATGTCTGTGAATCCCCTGATAAAAGTGTTTTAATTAAAGTTACCCTCTGACTCTCAGTCCCTGATGAAATAGGGCTCATCTCAAAGTAAGAAAGGCAGCGGTTTCTGAAAGTCTGGAAATCAGATGTGTGCCCTGAAAATTTTCCCGGCATAGGCATTCTAGGCTCTACAACTGGAGGGGACTGCACTGGTACAATTGCGGTCTGGAGGGTGCGGACCACCCCAGACAGCTGGGTGATCTGAGTCTGTTGGGTATTGATACAGTTAAATCATTCACCGCTACGTTCAAAGCCTCAACCTGTTTACCCAGTGTGTCCATAGACATTTTGGTCTGCTGTTCTGTAACGATTTGTGTCAGCAAGGATCAGAAATCTGATTATTAGGTGATCTGCAGTATCACCTATAATGCAGATATATACCTGATTATATGGTGATCTGCAGAATCACCTATAATACTGGTATATCAGAAGCTGATGTGACAACAAATAGCAAATGATGATTGGTGCAGCAGTAATACTGATCGGTAGCTATACCGCACCAGAGGAGCTGGTGGGTACTATCAGTACAGCGCCTCTCACCAGAGTCAAGGTCCCTCTGGTGAGAGTTGAGTAGTCAGACAGATCAGGTTTGGTAACAGACAGACAGATGCAGTACAAAATCGGAAGGCAGAGACAGGAAGATATAAACAGGCAGAGTTGGCAGCAAGATCAGATGAGCCCAAAGGTACAGAATCACTGAGCAAGAGAGTGGTCAGAACAAGCCAGAGTCATACAAAAATAATAACACAGTAAGGTAAATTCCTATCTTGTGTGAAATCCCCGGTTTCCTCCCAGGATCAAAGCACACCGGAACTATCTAAGGGTCTGAGCGCTAACACCAAGTATTCGCAATAGCAGACAAGTTGCGAGTGATACAGCCAGGCTTATGAAGCAGAGGAAACCCTTATGGCACGCCCCCTCCTATCAACCAATGAGGAGCGGCGAGCGCCTCCTCTGACGTCAGCCGACCGGCCGGTCAGCTGATGCGCCTCCTCCCTGCATAAGGGTCCTGTCTTTGCGCGCACGCGCGACAAGGCAACCCTATGTGCAACTGACAGTTCCGTCCTCGGCGTGCTAGACGCCTGAGGCCCTAGACACTGCTAGACAGGGAGCTGGAGGCAGCTGCGGTAGTAGCGCTGCTCACCGCAGCTGCTTCTCCAGCGTTTGTTACAGCAGAAAAGACATAAACAAACAAGAAACAATGAAAGATCCGTTGAGATAAGAGCTTCAAATAAACAGTGCTGTCCAGGACTTTTTTTGGTGGTGGAGCTCAGTGAAGCTCTTTTGCATAGATAACAACTGAAGTATCTTAACTCTTCCTATACTGGAAACAATATCAGACTTATAGCTGTGCTGCTAATGTTTTATTTCTTAAGGTGCCCATAATTATTATGGGCAGATTCAACAAAGAGACACATTTATCTCTAACACAATCTGATTAGAGATAAATTTGTCTCTTGTCGAAGCTGCCCATATACTACAGGGAATCGGCTGAGCCCGCCACGTCTACACCTCCGCTTCCCCCCAATGTATAAGTGTGCCCCCTTAGTGTGTGCATTTATACATTATCGGGCCTGTAGCAGCCTCCAGGCAGTTTCCGTCCATCTTGGTGCACTCCGCATACAGGCATACATGCTAGCAGTGCATATAGCGCCTGATGCCAGATGCTATGCGCCGCTAGCATGTATGAGTGTATACGGAACTCTGTGAGATGAACGGAAACCATGTGGAGTCTGACACTAGTGTTGGGCGAACAGTGTTCGCCACTGTTCGGGTTCTGCAGAACATCACCCTGTTCGGGTGATGTTCGAGCTCGGCCGAACACCTGACGGTGCTCGGCCAAACCGTTCGGCCACATGGCCGAACTAAGAGCGCATGGCCGAACGTTCCCCGAACGTTCGGCTAGCGCTGTGATTGGCCGAACGGGTCACGTGGTTCGGGCCCGAACGCGCTCTGATTGGGTCACGTGGTTCGGGTAAATAAATACATATCTCCTCCATTTGTCTGTGGGTTTAGCTTTGGGTAGGCAGGCAGGGTAGTTCGCTCTCCAGCCACGCTAGCCAGGGTCCCCCCCAGTCATTGTGTGTCGCTGCTGGGAACAGTAGTACGCTCGCTCAGCCACACTATATATAGCATTGTTTACTGCCACTGTGTACCTCGCTCAGCCACGCTATATATAGCATTGTGTTTTCTGACACTCTGTGTACACGGCTTAGCCTGGCTATATAGCATTGTGTGTACTGCCACTGTGCACCTCGCTCAGCCACGCTATATATAGCATTGTGTTTTCTGACACTCTGTGTACACGGCTTAGCCTGACTAATATAGCATTGTGTGTACTGCCACTGTGCACCTCGCTCAGCCACGCTATATATAGCATTGTGTTTTCTGACACTCTGTGTACACGGCTTAGCCTGGCTATATAGCATTGTGTGTACTGCCACTGTGTACCTCGCTCAGCCACGCTATATATAGCATTGTGTTTACTGCCACTCTGTGTACACGGCTCAGCCAGACTATATAGCATTGTGTGTACTGCCACTCTGTGTACACGGCTCAGCCAGACTATATAGCATTGTGTTTACTGCCACTCTGATTCTGCTGGGAACAGTAGTACACCGCTCGCTCAGCCAGACTATATAGCAGTGTGTTTACTGCCACTCTGTGTACACCGCTCAGCCGCACTATATAGCATTGCGTACTCTGCCAGTCAGTGTGTATATTGCTGGGATCAGTAATACTCCACTCACCGCCAACCACTATATGAGCTCACCATGAGTTCCTCAGAGACCTCCGCTGTGAGCAGCACTCCCAACAACAGCAACAGCCAACGCCCCACGCAAGCTATAACATCCACTACAGCAGCCAGTGGTCAGCAGCAGCCCTCTCCGGAGGAGAATGTTGTGTCCATCGGTCCGTCGCCAGAACGATTAATGAGGGCTGCCATTGAGGAGATGATGGGGCCTGATGTGGAGTAGGAGGTCGGGCTCAGGCCAGCATCCCAAGTTAATGTTGAGGACGATGAGGGGTCTGTGTCTGGGGATGTTGGGGTGGCAGAGGTGGTGGGTGGGTCAGACTCAGGAGAAGAGTTGTATGATGAGGATGATGATCGGGACCATCTGTATGTGCCTCAGAGTCCGACCCCGGAAAACATGTTGTATCGTGTGTTTAGGTACTAAAATCTGCGTTCCCACTTCCCAGTACTGTCTGCAGTGCCCGGGTCCACGGATCCATATAATTTTTTGGGCAGTACTATCAAACTGTGGTACTATGAGTGAGTTGCCATGGTCCTTCTGTGCTGCCTGTCACACTCACCGTCTGTCTGCAGATGGATTGTTCAACACAGCTATGCCATCTGACATGTAGTCCTGGACCTTGACCATCTTCTCTAGGCGATTGGTGTTGGAGGACGTGGAACTGCCCGATTGCTGTTCTGTGGGCTGCTGCATGGGTGTCAGAAAATGTTCCCACTCCAAGGACACTGCCAATACCATTCCCTTTTGGGCACTAGCAGCAGCTTGTGTTCTTTGCTGCCCTCCTGGTCCTCCTGGGTTTGCTGAAGTCAGTCTGTCGGCGTACAACTGGCTAGAGAAGGAGGAGGATGTCAATCTCCTCTCTAAAGTCTCCATCCTCAAGGGCCTGCTGGAATTGTTCCATTTTTGACCTGTCTGACACTTTCTTCAATCAGTTTTTTAACATTGTGTTTGTATAAACTGGGTATAAACCCAGTAATCGGTGTTGTCCAGATTCCAGAATAATGAATAATAATGAATAGTGAATAATGCGCGGGCCGCGTTCAATGCAGTCTAGCATGACTTGAGCCATGTGTGCCAGAGAGTCCTGCCAGACTCCTCTATCTTCATGTTCTTGTAAGCGTTGTGATTGTTGTGATGCACCATATTCGTCACCAGCATCACTTTCTTTCTCTTCTGCTGTCCTTTCCCGCTAAATTGTGGAAGTCCAACGTGCACCGCTCTGTCCCTCGGCAGTGGGGGCATCCAATTCCTGCTCCAACTCCAGCTGTTCCTCGTCCTGTTCTTTGTCATAGCTGGGACCAGCGTTTCCTGAGGCAGGTTGCCTGATGTTGGTATCATCACGCTGATCGTTTTCATCTTCAGAATCCCCCACTTGCATCATGCCAGCGGTTTCCATCTTCAACATTGATTTCTTCAGTAAACACAGCAGTGGTATTGTAATGCTGACTGTAGAGTTGTCACTGCTCAGTCACGCAACGTGGTTTGTTCAAAATTTTGGAGGACTTGGCAGAGATCCAACATGGTGGCCCAATTAGATCCACAGAAGCTTGGTAGCTACTAGCTGCTGGAATGCGCCTCGGCACTGCGCAAAAGCGTGCTAGCATGTGCAGCGTAGAATTCCAGTGCGTAGGCAGGGACATCACCCAGCGAGCGATGGTGCGCCAGATTGAAGCGCTCCTGCATCTCTTGGTGAGTCCTTCAGAAGCGGTACTGGACTTTTAACAATGTTTTTTTTTTTTCCTTCAACAGAAGATCTGCCACGTTGGAGTGAGGAGGACGCCGCCGACCCCGACACCAAGCTGAACCCCGGCAAACTCCAAGCAGAGGATCTTCAGGAACCCTCAAGGCTTTGAGCAAGCTGAGGAGGATCAGCAGTCCCGACGAGACCTCTCCTCATATGCGACTGAGTGCAGTGGAGCTCCCCAGAACAACCTCTCAGTTGTCACTTTGTCACTGGTCACTTTGTCACTTTGTCACTTTGTCATTTTGTCACTTTGTCAGTTGTCACTTTGTCACTGGTCACTTTGTCACTTGTCACTTTGTCATTTTGTCACTTTGTCACTTGTCACTTCTCACTTTGTCACTTGTCACTTTGTCATTTTGTCACTTGTCACTTTGTCACTTGTCACTTCTCACTTTGTCACTTGTCACTTTGTCATTTTGTCACTTGTCACTTTGTCACTTGTCACTTCTCACTTTGTCACTTGTCACTTTGTCATTTTGTCACTTGTCACTTTGTCATTTTGTCACTTTGTCATTTTGTCACTTTGTCACTTTGTCACTGGTCACTTTGTCACTTGGTCACTTGTCCAGATGATCTCGGTACACCTCCTGAGATTCAAATTCCTGCACACATTGCTCTGGGATTTGGGTGTGATGAATGATGCATCTAACTGGCCACCGGAGGCAATTAAGGCCTTCAAAACATTGAAAGCAGCTTTCTGTTCCGCCCCCATTTTGCGTCATGTTGAGTTGTTGACGTCATGTTCATCCTCGGCCTCGCCTTGCATTTCAGTGCGAGGTGCATTTTCCATAGAAAAAGGTTGTGAATCCGGGCACAACATTTGTGGCTGTTCCATTGACCTTTCACAGGTAGAAGATTGTGGGGGTGGGAATAGCTCCTCCGAATAGCCCATTGTGTCCTGAAAACTACTCATTGCATTGCTTTGCGCACACATTTTTTTGTCCTCATGCAAGGCCTGAGTTGCACCTGAAAGCGTGGCCTTCTCCTCCTGTGCCTCCTCCTGTTCCATCACGTCTGCTGCTGCTGGGTTAGCGTTGACGCCCGGTCCCTGTTTATTGAACCTATCTTTATTACATTTATGACTGCATGGCGGTAAAAAGCACGCTATCCGCACGCTTCTTGTCCTCATGCAAGGCCTGGGTTGTTGTGTCTCAAAAAGCGTGGCCTTCTCCTCCTGCGCCTGCTCCTGTTCCATCACATGTGCTGCTGCTGCTGGGTTACCGTTACCGGTCCCTTTTCCTGGAACCTCTTCTCTGTATTACATTTATGACTGCATGGCGACAAAAAGCATGTTACCTGTGCAAAGAAACATGACATTTTCCACATTTAAAAGACAGTTTTTCCTTTGAAACTTTACAATCAATTTTCTCAAAAACTATAAGCTCTTTTTCAAATATTTTTTTTCCTCTTGAACCCACTCCCAAGGTGCACATACCCTGCTAATTTGGGGTATGTAGCATGTAAGGAAGCTTTACAAAGCACGAAAGTTCGGGTCCCCATTGACTTCCATTATGTTCGAAGTTCGGGTCGAACACCCGAACATCGCGGCCATGTTCAGCCTGTTCGGCCCGAACCCGAACATCTAGATGTTCGCCCAACACTAGCTGACACCAGACAGGTAATATATACATGCCCACATGGGCTGGATAGTATACTGGTTAAGAGCTTTGCTTTTGACATAGGAGACCTGGGTTCAAATCCTGGCTAGGGTCAGTACCTATTCAGTAAGGAGTTCAAGGCAAGACTCCCTAACACTGCAGGGTGGCCTCTTGAGCGCTTTGAGTCCAACAGGAGAAAAGCGCAATACAAATGTTCAGATTATTATTATTTCATAGCTGGTCGCCCGGCGCTGCCTGGGTATGTATTTGGCTGGTGTTGGCTATGCCCACTTTTTGTAATCCTAACACACAATTACTCAATTACTCAATGACCTAGTTTGTGAGCTTTGTGGTCTATGGCATCAATGATTTGCATTGAAATGAAATAAATCTAATTGGCTGTGGCTCCAGCTCCTTTTCTGAATTTGAACCCCAGTCACCAAAAGGCCAACTGTACCAGGTTTGAGGCTTGTGCCATTAACAGTGCAAGAATGGCAGCAATGAAATATTCCCTTTGAAAATCAATAGGTGGATTGTAATTGGCTTTTGTAGGCTCCACCCACTTTTCTGAATATTAATCCCAGTCACCCAGTGAGTGACCAACTGTGCAAAGATTGAGAACTCTTCCATTGACAGTGTAAGAATGGCTGCAGTTTACATTCTGCCAGTGAAATTTGTATTTGTCTCCGCCCGCTGATGTCTTGATTTTTCCCGGGTATGTATTTGGCTGGTGATGGCTGTGGCCACTTTTTCTAACCCTAACACACAATTACTCAATGACCAAGTTTGTGAGATTTGTGGTCTTTGGCATGAATAATTTGCATTGAAATAAAACAAATCTGATTGTATGTTTGTGGCTCCACCCCCTTTTCTGAAATTGAACCCCAGTCACCGAATGACCAACTGTACCAGATCTGAGGCTTGTGCCATTAACAGTGCAAGAATGACAGCAATTACATATTCCCAGTGCTGGGCCGAAATTACGCATTAGCGTAATTACGCATCGTAATTCACTACAAATGCACCGTAAGCGTTACGTGTAAGGTTACGGTATTACACGTAATTAATTACGCGTAGACCGTAGGTTACGTTATTACGCGTAACAAATTACGCGTAAGGCAGTAAACTCCTATTGAAATTACACAGTCTGCCGTAATCGCGTAATATTACGCTCCTGTATAATATAAAAAAGCCGCCGACTTTAAGGGTTAATAGCAAAGCCTGCTTAAAATTTAGGAACACCAAATTCCCAGGGTATATGAAGGGGATCAGTGGGAATAAGAGGATTTTTTTTTTTTCAAAAAGACCTTATAGTTTTTGAGAAAATCGATTTTTAAGTTTCAAGGGCAAAAATGTCTTTTAAATGCGGAAAATGTCAGTTTTTTTTTGCACAGGTAACAATAGTGTATTATTTTCATAGATTCCCCCAAGTGGGAAGAGTTTTGCTTACTTCGTTCTGAGTGTGGGAAATATAAAAAAAAAACGACGTGGGGCCCCCCTCCCAGACCTCTTTAACCCCTTGTCCCCCATGCAGGCTGGGATAGCCAGAATGCGGAGCACCGGCCGCGTGGGGCTCCACACCCTGACTATACCAGCCCGCATGGTCCATGGATTGGGGGGTCTCAGAAGGGGAGGGGCAGCCAAGCTTTCCCCTCCCCCTCCGAGCCCTTGTCCAATCCAAGGACAAGGGGCTCTTCTCCACCTCCGATGGGCGGTGGAGGTGGAGGCCGCGATTTCCTGGGGGGGGTGTCATGGTGGCATCTGGGAGTCCCCTTTAAAAAGGGGTCCCCCAGATGCCCACCCCCCCTCCCAGGCGGGGACTTAGCGTCCTGCAAGGACGCGTAAGTGTATGCGGCGGCTGAGCGGCGAGTGATGTCGGGTGCGGCGTAGTTACAATGTAACAAAGTTGTTACATTGTAATAACTTTGTTACATTGTAACTGATAGAACATTTCAGAGGCTATTGCGAGGGATCATTTATTTAAAGGGACAGGTAAGTATTAATGGTTAATTAAGAATATTAAAGGACTTTTTTCGTGGTTATGTTTTTTGTTCAATTAAAATACTTTTTCTAAGTGTTTGTGTGTAGAGATGGGCCGAACCTCCGATTTTAGGTTTGCGAACCGGGTTCGCGAACTTCCGCGGAAGGTTCGGTTCGCGTTAAAGTTTGCGAACCGCAATAGACTTCAATGGGGATGCGAACTTTGAAAAAAAAAAATAATTATGCTGGCCACAAAAGTGATGGAAAAGATGTTTCAAGGGGTCTAACACCTGGAGGGGGGCATGGCGGAGTGGGATACACGCCAAAAGTCCCCAGGAAAAATCTGGATTTGACGCAAAGCAGCGTTTTAAGGGCAGAAATCATATTGAATGCTAAATGACAGGCCTAAAGTGCTTTAAAACATCTTGCATGTGTATACATCAAACAGGGAGTGTAATTAAGGTACTGCTTCACACTGACACACCAAACTGTTCACTGAACAGAACAGGTATGCAGTGGCGGGTTCACTGAACAGAACAGGTATACAGTGGCGGGTTCACTGAACAGAACAGGTATGCAGTGGCGGGTTCACTGAACAGAACAGGTATACAGTGGCGGGTTCACTGAACAGAACAGGTATGCAGTGGCGGGTTCACTAAACAGGTATACAGTGGCGGGTCCACTGAACAGAACAGGTATGCAGTGGCGGGTCCACTGAACAGAACAGGTATGCAGTGGTGGGTTCACAGAACAGGTATGCAGTGGTGGGTTCACAGAACAGGTATGCAGTGGCAGGATCACTGAACAGGTATGCAGTGGTGGGTGGGTTCACAGAACAGGTATGCAGTGGCAGGATCACTGAACAGGTATGCAGTGGTGGGTTCACAGAACAGGTATGCAGTGGCAGGATCACTGAACAGGTATGCAGTGGTGGGTGGGTTCACAGAACAGGTATGCAGTGGCAGGATCACTGAACAGGTATGCAGTGGTGGGTGGGTTCACAGAACAGGTATGCAGTGGCAGGATCACTGAACAGGTATGCAGTGGTGGGTGGGTTCACAGAACAGGTATGCAGTGGCAGGATCACTGAACAGGTATGCAGTGGTGGGTGGGTTCACAGAACAGGTATGCAGTGGCAGGATCACTGAACAGGTATGCAGCCAGGAAAAGCTAAGCCTAACTAATCTTTCCCTATGAGAGACAGACAGCAGCTCGCCCTACTCTCTCTAATGCAGGCACACGAGTGGCCGTAATGGCCGCCGCTGCCTGCCTTATATAAGGGGGGTGGGGCTCCAGGGGCTAGTGTAGCCTAATTGGCTACACTGGGCCTGCTGACTGTGATGTAGAGGGTCAAAGTTGACCCTCATAGTGCATTGTGGGGCGAACCGAACTTCCGGAAACGTTCGCCTGCGGGAGGCGAACGCGAACCACCGAAGTTCGCCGGCGAACCGTTCGGCCCATCTCTATTTGTGTGTTTATTTACTTTTAACTCTTAAAGGAAATGGGTAAGAGGTACAAGTACCCCTATACTCATTTCTCCTGGGAGGGGGGTGGGCATCTGGGGGACCTTTTTTTAAAGGGGACTCTCAGATGCCACCATGAACCCCCCCCCCAGGAAATCGCGCCCCCTACCTCCACCGCCCATCGGAGGTGGAGAAGAGCCCCTTGTCCTTGGATTGGACAAGGGCTCGGAGGGGGAGGGGAAAGCTTGGCTGCCCCTCCCCTTCCGAGACCCCCCAATCCATGGACCATGCGGACTAGTATAGTCAGGGTGTGGAGCCCCACGCGGCCGGTGCTCCGCATTCTGGCTATCCCAGCCTGCATGGGGGACAAGGGGTTAAAGAGGTCTGGGAGGGGGGACCCCACGTCGTTTTTTTTTTATATTTCCCACACTCAGAACGAAGTAAGTAAAACTCTTCCCACTTGGGGGAATCTATGAAAATAATACACTATTGTTACCTGTGCAAAAAAATCCTGACATTTTCCGCATTTAAAAGACATTTTTGCCCTTGAAACTTAAAAATCGATTTTCTCAAAAACTATAAGGTCCTTTTGAAAAACATTTTTCCTCTTTTTCCCACTGATCCCCTTAATATACCCTGTGAATTTGGTGTTCCTAAATTTTAAGCAGGCTTTGCTATTAACCGTTAAAGTCGGCGGGTTTTTAAATGTATATATTTTTCCTTTGAAACTTTAACATCGATTTTCTCAAAAACTATAAGGTCTTTTTGAAAAAAAAATGTTTCCTCTTATTCCTTCTGATCTCCTTAATATATTCTCCAAATTTGAGGCTCTCAGCAATTAAGGGGGCTTTGCTATTAACCCTTAATGTCGGCGGCTACCTAACATTGATCCATGCGTCAACTTTTCCGCTTGGGAGCATTGCCTTACGCATTAATTGCTAGTAGGAAATTATGCGTAAGGCAATAACGTAACAACCTGCATTACGGTATTCTTATGCGTAATTGCGTAAGGGTCATGCCTAATTACAGACATGAACCGTAGATAAATGTCTACGCCGTAAGCGTAATTCCGTAATGCGTAATAGCGTAAAATTACGCGTTATGATCCGTAAGCGTAGTTTTTTCCATTACGCCCAGCACTGCATATTCCCCTTTGGTGTAGAGTTCCGCTGATTTTCTAGCAAAGCCCCCATAGACACACCAAGTTTGCAGGGTTTGTTAAACAGAAGAGCGGGAACAAGAGGACATTTTTTTTTTCAAAAAGAAAATTGATGTGAAAGTCGGCAGAAAGCTCATCGAAAATCTGCATCGGAATGCAGAAATCGGTAGCGAAAAGCGGAATCTGTAGCGTTAGCGGTCATCAACAATGGCAGAAAGTATATTTTCCGTGGAAATGGAAATTGGCATTTCCAACCATCCCTACCCAGATGCTGGGGGTGGGGCAGATGTACCCTCTTGCCCTCCCCCCACCTTAGCCCCTGCTCTTAAGTTACGTGCAAATGGTGTAAGTGCCGTGCAATGTATTATAGCATAACCACAATACTTCACTAGCTACTATATTCATTAACCCTACATATCAGTTGCCTGGCAGCCCTGTTGGTATGTCTGACTGCAGTAGTGTCTGAATTACACCTGAAACAAGCATGCAGCTTATCTTATCAGATCTGACAAAAATGTCAGAAACGCCTGATCTGCTGCATGCTTGTTCAGGGTCCATAGCTAAAGCTATTAGAGGAAAAGGATCAGCAGGATAGTCAGGCAACTGGTATTGCATAAAAGGAAATAGATATGGCAGCCTCCATGTACCACCCACATCAGTTGTCCTGTAAGTCTTGTCATGAGGCAGAGAAAAGGAAAGGAAGGAGATCCCTTGGCCAATCACCAATTATTATTATTACTAGTAAAAAGTCCCTCCCATTAAAAAAAGGGCACTAGGCCACGGCCGCTAAACCCCGGCAACACGCTTACCGATGCGTCCTGCTCACCCATCTCCCACCACTGCCCAAGGTATATGCACACAGGGAGATGTTGCTTGCTTGGCAGTTGGAAAAAGCTGTTATTTCCCACAATGCAATGAGGTTCTCAGGCCCAGTGCACACCAAAAACCTCTAGCAGATCTGCAAACGCTAGAGGTTTTTGAAGCAGATTTCAGAGCGATTCTAGGCCTGTTTAGAGAGGTTCTCTAGCATTTTTTGGAGCATTTTTGTTTAGCAGATTTCATATATTGTTACAGTAAAGCTGTTACTGAACAGCTTCTGTAACAAAAACGCCTGGAAAACTGCTCTGATCTAGCGTTTTTCAGAGCAGTTTTCCACTTTCCTATACTTTAACATTGAGGCCGAAACGCCTCCGAAGTCTAAAAAAATGCTGCAGCCCTGAGTTTGCGGAAAAAAACAAACCGTTCTGGTGTGCACCAGCCCATTGAAATACATTAGCCAAGCAGTTTTTAAACAGCTAGTGTTTTTAAAAACACTCCAGAACTGCTCTGGTGTGCACCGGCCCTCAGACAACAAACTGTCAAGTCTGGAAGCAGGGACACAGGGGTTTTATTATTATAATATTATTATTATTTCTGCTGTTTCATGAGTGACGATAGTGGTGGGAGGATGTAGATATTGTGAAGGGGTTTTGTTGTCGTGTTATGTTTGTAAAGTAGTCAAGAGAAAAGTGCACTATCAGATTTTATGGTCGATTTACCGTCAGATCGTTTATTTCCAACATGTCTGATTTGCTTTGCGATCTGTTTCCGAGCATTTTCCGATCGATTTCCGTTAACTGTAATAGGAAATCGATCAGAAAATGCTCGTAAATCGATCGGAAAGCAAATCGGATATGTTGAAAATAATCGATCTGACAGTAAATCAACCATAAAATCTCATAGTGTGTACTCAGCATAACATGAGGCAGAGGACAGGGATTTGGCATAATACACTGGGGCACCCTGTATACAGATCTCAGGCACATAAATCATACTTCATGTCTATACTTGAGAAAGGTAATTCTTTCATTTGTCCGTTTTCCCTGTGACCGTGCTTGTAATACTTTTAACAACATAAAATGCTACTTACTTACAATATGGGACCCCAAATGGTGGAAAGACCATATCAGTATGTATGGATAGTACACCCCCAATGATAAAGTCACCCTCTTGATAAAAATCTGCCAAAGCACAATTATCCCTTATAGTGTCAGTATAGGTATATCGATTCTGGTCAGTCTGGCATTGATAAAGGTTAATGAACAGGAAAGTCCATAACAAGTAAAACACAGTCTTGCAGCACATGCCATAGTCACTTAGAGGGCTGAATACTAGAAGCAGCCTGCAGATCAGTGACATCTATGCAGTATATCAGTGTCAGTGTAATCTCCTCTCCTCTCCCCTCTCTTTTTATACAGTTTAGTGTCATAGATTTATTATGGTGCTGAATATTACTGTAAGTTACATCATTCTCAGCCTGGTATCAGCTATTCCTGTTTGAACTTCTTTTTTTTTTAAATATAACATTGTAATTTAAAATCTGCTTTTAACGAAGTGAAAAAAAGTGTTTTGAAGAAAGAGAAAAAAGAAAGAAAAAGAATGCACTCCTGCGTATTGCTTGAGTGATTAATCATTTGAATTATTTGTATCAGTGGCATAGCAATAGGGGGTGCAGAGCTTGTGACTGCAGGGGGGGGGGGGGGGGGCTGAGTAGAGGGGCCCTGCTTTACCCATCCTATCAGCTTTACCTTAGTGCTATGCTGGTAATGGGCACCTCTATATGTGCATTGCATAGTGCTAATCCTTATCAAACTGTGTCCTTACTCTAAATACACCTCTCTGACACTGCAGCTGTGCTTGGTAGGCTTTTGGGCTCCATATTAATAGAGTGCTTGGGGCCCCCTGCAAAACTTGCACTGGGGCCCAAAGCTCTTAGTTATGCCACTGTTTGTGCTGTTTAGTTGGGAGATTGTCTATATCTATAATTTGTCTTCAGTACACAGTTTCTGACCCAAATAATGTTGTAATGTACTATTAGTAATCAGTGTTGCTTGTACATTTTCACCAAAAACATTTTTGCATCAAAACTAATCACAAAATAGGCCCCCCTGGGGGTGGCGGCAGCAAGCACACATGGTGGCTTGGAGGGGGGCCTGACTCCCCCTCCCTCAGACTCCCCCTTTAGTGCTCCCCCCTCTAGAAATTACCGCAGCAACCAGAGCTCCATCGCATGGAAAGAAGAGGTGAGTCCACAATCACTGTCGGCCGCTGCTATCATTTCTGGAGGGTGGAGATATGAAGGGGAAGCCCGAGGTGAGGGAGGGGAGGAGTCAGGCCCCCCACTCTGCTGCTTCCCCTCCTGCACTGCACCCCTCCTACCCCCCAAAAAAATCCCTGGTCAGGCCCCATAGCCGCGTTCCCCCTCCCAGGTTTCTCCTCCATGGGACCCCCCATGGCTGCATCCATTGTGGGGCAACTGAAAAGCCCCTGGTAGAAGTAATTGATTATATTGCTTAACGTTCTCAAGGTACCCATATAATAATAATAATAATAATAATTATTATTATTATTATTATTGATTAGCTGATGGCCTGGCATTGCCCAGCATTGCATTTGGCTGGTGTTGACTCACCCACTTTTTCTAACCCTAACACACAATTACTCAATTACCAAGTTTGTGACCTTTGCAGTCTTTGGCATCAATAATTTGCATTAAAATGAAACAAATCTGATTGGCTGTTTGTGGCTCCACCCCCTTTTCTAAATATGAGCCCCAGTCACCCAATGACCAACTGTACCAGGTTTGAGGCTTGTGCCATTAACAGTGCAAGAATGGCAGCAATTACATATTCACAGAAAGAAAGGAAGTCCCAGGGCTTCAACTGTGCAGTGTATTTTTAATCCCAGGGAGTCGACCAGTCAGCACCTGGATCCATTAAGGTGCAAATGTGGCAGACCAGCAGAGAAGGAAGGACTGGGTCTCAACCTGGATTATAGCAGTTATAGCAGAAAATCTTTTTATTCCATAGCAGCAGAAAGCACACAACGTTTCGGCACAAGGCCTTTGTCAAGTGTTACCAAATATAACAAATGCTCACACATATATAGACCAGCTTAAAAAACACACCCAAAAAAATGGGCGGGCACAATAACTTAAAGGAAGGAGGGAGAGGAAAACATGGCCAATAATTTAAAGCAACAGTACATTGTACAAAATTCAATACAAAAAGTATCACAAAAAACATCTTAAGCTAAAATCATCATTAAGTCCATTGGGAGTGAGAGTACTTAGCTTATCAATCCATCTGCTTTCACGTCTTAATAAAGTGGTCTGTGCATCCCCATTAGCAGCCGTAAACACTTTCTCCAAAACACACCAGCGCAAGTCACTCACTGTGTGATCACACTCGTAGAAATGTTTACCTACGGGAGAGTCAATTTTCTTATCAGGGTTATCAATATACTTCCTATATAATCTGATGTTGCTACGGTGTTCATTAATTCTTACACGTACTTCCCGTGAAGTCTGTCCTACATAGCCTATGCCACACGGGCACTTCAAAAAATATATTGCATTGGTGGTAACACAAGAAAATGTACCGTTCACCTTGATCTTTGTTCCTCTCATGGGATGACATACATGGTCCCCTTTAATAATACTAGAGCAGTTCTGACAGCTGAGACATGGAAATGTCCCCAGTTTTTTTGATAAAAAAGTGTCTCTCGATGGTGTAGACTGCTTCACATCAGCTCTTACCAGCATATCTCTGATGCTCTTACCCTTTCTATACACAAAGGACGGGGGGGTGGGGAATACCCTAGATAGCATAGGGTCTGCCTGTATAAGAGTCCAGTTATCCAATATACTCCTCTTGACTAATCGGGCATGTGTATCAAAAGTGGAAATGAATTGTACACCCCTATCATATTGGTGCTTGGGTTTTCTGCGTCTCAATTCTGACCTATCCATCAGTGCAACAGTGGATGCCATATATTCTACTTCCTCTTTCTTATAGCCTCTTTCTATAAAATTCTGAACCAATTTGCTCGCCTGTTTGGAATAAGCCTCGTCAGTAGAGGTAATACGTCTGGCGCGGATGAACTGACTTTTGGGGAGACCTCTAATCAGGGGGCGTGGATGACAGCTACTCGCTAATAGGGCATTATTTCTATCCGTGCTCTTCTTGTATAGATCTGTGTGAAGCAAACCACCATTCAAGTGTACATCCACATCCAAAAAATGTAAATTATTCTTATGGAACTCTAGGGTGAACTTAATGGACCTATGACAGACATTTAAGGTTTCCACAAACATCGTCAAATTATCTTCTGATCCTGTCCAGCAGAAAAACAGATCATCAATATAGCGACAGTACGCAAGGCCCCATTTTTTAAATAAATCATTCCCTAGGATGAATTTTGTCTCAAAGTCCCTCATAAAAATATTTGCCAATGTGGGTGCATAAGGGGCCCCCATTGGCACTCCCCTTACTTGTACAAAAAAATCTTTCTGCACCCTAAAATAATTGCACTTCAAACATAGGCCCAACAAGTCCATGATGAAGGATGGATTGGCAGAGAGGTTTGGTTTGCTGTCTAATGCCATATGTATCGATTCCATAGCCTCAATATGAGGTATGTTTGTATATAAGCTTACTACATCCAGGCTTACTAAATAATTGACTCCTGCAACGTTTATCCCTGACAGAAAGTTCAGGAACTCCGTGGTGTCCTGTAGACACTGTGGGATATCCCTAACGAACGGCTGGAGTATACTGTCAATGTAAATGCCCAGAGGCTCCAGTAGGGAATCAGATGCTGACAATATGGGTCGCCCAGGTGGATGGATGGGGTCTTTATGTACTTTGGGTAGAGTGTACAGTACTGGTATCCTATAGTGTTCCTTGATTAAAGCACCTTTTAAGCTGTTAGATATCAGTCCGGTATCATGGGCCCTCCCCACTAGTTCTTTGATGTCATCTTTTATCCTCAAAGATGGATCATTCGACAACGCAGTATAAGTTTCTGTATCCTCTACTTGTCTGCGTAACTCTCTGATGTACCTATTGGTGTCCTGTACCACTAAGGCTCCCCCTTTATCAGCTTTTTTATATGTTACAGTACTGTCATTTTGTAATCGTTTTAAAGCATCTCTTTCTTTCAATGTGATGTTATGGGCTGTTTTGTACTTATCAAGCCCCCAACGTAATTCCAGTTCATGCAGTACTGTTTGTTCGAATACATCCAAAGTGGCATTGGCAATGGGGGCTTCAGCTTTACTAGTAGATCTTAGCCTCAGAGGAATGTCAATGTCCTCCCTAGTATCTACTCGGTTGAGACTATTAGCAGGTTCCTTTAACTGATGCCACAATCGCCATTTCATCTTACGCATAAACTTGTATAGATCCACCTTAAGATCAAATAACTCTTGATGAAAACTGGGGACAAAACTGAGTCCACGTTCAAGAACAGTTTGTTCCACAGAATTAAAAGCCTTTTCGGAGACATTAATGATCAGCGTACACTCCTCAGGGGGCACACTACCCGCTAAGTATACACCATCCCCGTTAGATGCTAAGCCACCCGCATTGCTCCACCCACTTTTCTGAATATTTATCTCAGTCACCCAGTGACCATCTGTGCAAAGTTTGAGAACTCTACCATTAACAGTGTAAGAATGGCTGCAGTTTACATTTTCCAGTGAAATTTGTATTTGTCTCCACCCACTTTCTTGCACTGTTAATGGCACAAGCCTTAAATCTGGTACAGTTGGTCATTGGGTGACTGTACAGTTGGTCATTGGGTGACTGGGGTTCAAATTTAGACAAAGGGGTGGAGCCACAAACAGCCAATCAGATTTGTTTAATCTCAATGCAAATTATTGATGCCAAAGTCTGCAAAGTGCACAAACTTGGTCATTGAGTAATTGTGTGTTAGGGTTAGAAAAGTAGGCGGAGCAAACACCAGCCAAATACATACTCGAACAATGTCAGGAAATCAGTGGGTGGAGAAAAATACAAATTTCATTGGGAAAATGTAAACTGCAGCCATTCTTACACTGTTAATGGTAGGGTTCTCAAACTTTGCACAGTTGGTCACTGGGTGACTGGGATTAATATTCAGAAAAGTGGGTGGAGCCTACAAAAGCCAATCATAATTCACTTATTAGTTTTCAAGTGCAATATTTACATTGCTGCCATTCTTACACTGTTAATGGCACAAGCCTCAAACCTGGTACAGTTGATCATTGGGTGACTGGGGTTCAATTTGAGAAAGGTGGGTGGAGCCACAAACAGCCAATTAGATTTGTTTCATTCCAATGCAAATTATTGAGGCCAAACACCGCAAAGCTCACAAACTTGGTAATTGAGTAATTGATTAATTGTGTGTGAGGGTTAGAAAAGTGGGCACAGCCAACACCAGCCAAATACATAAGCAGGTAACACGGGGTTTTAAGTGGGCTGAGACAAATACAAATTTTACTGGGGAAATGTAAACTGCAGCCATTCTTACACTATTAATTGTAGGGTTCTCAAACTTTGCACAGTTTCTGGGTGACTGGGATTAATATTCAGAATGGTGGGTGTAGCGTACAAAAGCCAATCAAAATCCACTTATTGATTTTTAAGAGGAATATTTAATTGCTGCCATTCTTGCACTGTTAATAGCTGGAGATGGCCCGAACTGTTCGCTGGGCGAACATCTCTGGGCCTTCTACTACTTCCGGGTTCATGACGTCACGCACATGCGTAGAAAGTGCCTGGCAACAGGAGCGCGATCTAGGACGCGCTCCGCCGGGCAGCGCAGGCGTACTACTCCGGGTCATAGTGACCCGGAAGTAGTAGAAGGCCCAGTGATGCAGAAATGTTCGCCGGCGAATGCTTCGGGAACCGTTCGCAACATCTCTGTTAATAGCACAAGCCTCTTGCACTGTTAATCACCTGTACCTGGTACACTTGGCTATTGGGTGATTTGGGTTCAAATTCAGAAAAGGGGTGGAGCCACAACCAATCAGATTTATTTTATTTCAATGCAAAATATTGATGCCAAAGACCGCAAAGCTCGCAAACTTGGTAATTAAGTAATTGTGTGTTAGGGTTAGGAAAAGGGGGCAGGGCCAAAACCAGCCAAATACATACCCAGGCAACGCCGGGCGTCCAGCTAGTATATATCCTACTAATATAATAAATGGGAAAGTTTGGATGTTTGGATGTTTGTTACTCGATCACGCAAAAACGGCTGAACGTATTTGAATGAAATTTGGCACACATATAGTACATTACCTGGAATAAAGTATAGGGTACTTTTTATTCCCATAACCAAAAAGGGGACGGAGACAAATACAAATTTCACTGGAAAATGTTAACTGCAGCCATTCTTACACTGTTAATGGTAGGGTTCTCAAACTTTGCACAGTTGGTCATTGGGTGACTGGGATTAATATTCAGAAAGGTGGGTGGAGTCTATAAAAGCCAATCAAAATTAACCTATTAATTTTCAAGGGGAATATTTACATTGCTGCCATTCTTACACTGTTAATGGCACAAGCCTCAAACCTGGTACAGTTGATCATTGGGTGACTAGGGTTCAATTTCAGAAAGGGGGGGGGGCACAAACAGCCAATTAAATTTGTTTCATTTCAATGCAAATTATTGATGCCAAACACCGCAAAGATCACAAACTTGGTAATTGATTAATTGTGTGTTAGGGTTAGAAACTTTCTCAAACTTTGCACAGTTGGTTACTGGGTGACTGGGATTACTATTCAGAAAAGTGGGTGGAGTCTATAAAAGTCAATCAAAATTAACCTATTGATTTTTCAAGGGGAATATTTACATTGCTGCCATTCTTGCACTGTTAATGGCACAAGCCTCAAACCTGGTACAGTTGATCATTGGGTGACTAGGGTTCAATTTCAGAAAGGGGGTGGCGCCACAGCCAATTCGATTTGTTTCATTCCAATGCAAATTATTGATGCCAAACACTGCAAAGCTCACAAACTTGGTAATTGAGTAATTGATTAATTGTGTGTGAGGGTTAGAAAAGTGGGCACAGCCAACACCAGCCAAATACATAAGCGGGCAAGGCCGGGTCATAAGTGGGCAGAGACAAATACAAATTTTACTGGGGAAATGTAAACTGCAGCCATCCTTACACTGTTAATAGTAGGGTTCTCAAACTTTGCACAGTTGGTTACTTGGTGACTGGGGTTAATATTCAGAAAAGTGGGTGGAGCCTACAAAAGGCAATAAAAAATTACCTATTGATTTTTCAGGGGAATATTTAATTGCTGCCATTCTTGCTCTGTTAATGGCACAAGCCTCAAACCTGGTACAGTTGATCATTGGGTGACTGGGGTTTAAATTTATAAAAGGGGTGGAGCCACAAACAGCCAATTTGATTTGATTCATTTTAATGCAGGTTATTGATGCCAAAGACCGCAAAGCTCACAAACTTGGTCATTGAGTAATTGATTATTTGTGTGTTAGGGTTAGGAAAAGTGGGCGCAGCCAGCACCTGCAAAATACATAATCAGGCAATGACGGGTCATCAATAGGCAGAGACAAATGCAAATTTCACTGAGAAAATGTAAACTGCAGCGATTCTTACACTTTTAATGGTAGGGTTCTCAAACTTTGCACAATTGGTCACTGGGTGACTGGGATTAATATTCAGAGAAGTGGGTGGAGCCTACAAAAGCCAACCAAAATTCACGTATTGATTTTCAAGGGGAATATGTAATTTCTACCATTCTTGCACTGTTAATGGCACACGTCTTAAACCTGGTACAGTCGGTCATTGGGTGACTGGGGTTCAAATTCAGACAAAGGGGTGGAGCCACAAACAGCCAATCAGATTTGTTTAATCCCAATACAAATTATTGATGCCAAAGACCGCAAAGCTCACAAACTTGGTTATTGAGTAATTGTGTGTTAGGGTTAGAAATAGTAGGTGGAGCCAACACCAGCCAAATACACACCTGAACAATGTTAGGAAATAAGTGGGTGGAGAAAAATACAAATTTCATTGTGCAAATGTAAACTGCAGCCATTCTTACACTGTTAATGGTAGTGTACTCAAACTTTGCACAGTTGGTCACTGGGTGACTGGGATTAATATTCAGAAAAGTGGGTGGAGCCTATCAAAGCCAATCAAAATCCACCTATTGATTTTTAAGGGGAATATGTCTGATACAGTTGGCCATTGGGTGATTGGGGTTCAAATTCAGAAAAGGGGTGGAGCCACATCCAATCAGATTAATATTATTTCATGGCAAATTATTGATGCCAAAGACCACAAAGCTCACATATTTGGTCATTAAGTAATTGTGTGTTAGGGTTAGGAAAAGTGGGGAGAGCCAACACTAGCCAAATACATACCCGGGCAACGCCGGGCGTCCAGCTAGTATCCTACTAATATAATAAATGGGAAAGTTTGGATGTTTGGATGTTTGGATGTTTGGATGTTTGTTACTCGATCACGCAAAAATGGCTGAACGGATTTGAATGAAATTTGGCACACACATAGTACATTACCTGGCATAAAGTATAGGATACTTTTTATTCCCATAACCAAAAAGGGGGCGGAGACAAATACAAATTTCACTGGGAAATGTTAACTGCAGCCATTCTTACACTGTTAATGGTAGGGTTCTCAAACTTTGCACAGTTGATCGCTGGGTGACTGGGATTAATATTCAGAAAGGTGGGTGGAGTCTATAAAAGCCAATCAAAATTAACCTATTGATTTTCAAGGGGGATATTTACATTGCTGCCATTCTTGCACTGTTAATGGCACAAGCCTCAAATCTGGTACAGTTGATCATTGGGTGACTAGGGTTCAATTTCAGAAAGGGGGTGGAGCCACAAACAGCCAATTAGATTTGTTTAATTTTAATGCAAATTATTGATGCCAAACACCGCAAAGATCACAAATTTGGTAATTGATTAATTGTGTGTTAGGGTTAGAAAAGTAGGCAAACCCAACACCAGCCAAATACATAGGCGGGCAACGCTGGGTCATAAGTGGGTGGAGACAAATACAAATTTTACTGGGAAAATGTAAACAGCAGCCATTCTTACACTGTTAATGGTAGGGTTCTCAAACTTTGCACAGTTGGTTACTGGGTGACTGGGATTAATATTCAGAAAAGTTTTGGTGGAGTCTATAAAAGCCAATCAAAATTAACCTATTGATTTTCTAGGGGAATATTTACATTGCTGCCATTCTTGCACTGTTAATGGCACACGCCTCAATCCTGGTACAGTTGATCATTGGGTGACTATGGTTCAATTTCAGAAAGGGGGTGGATGCACAAACAGCCAATTAGATTTGTTTCATTCCAATGCAAATTATTGATGCCAAACACCGCAAAGCTCGCAAACTTGGTAATTGAGTAATTGATTAATTGCGCGTTAGGGTTAGAAAAGTGGGCACAGCCAACACTAGCCAAATACATAAGTGGGCAACGCTGGGTCATAAGTAGGCGGAGACAAATACAAATTTTACTGGGAAAATGTAAACAGCAGCCATTCTTACACTGTTAATGGTAGGGGTCTCAAACTTTGCACAGTTGGTTACTGGGTGACTGGGGTTAATATTCAAAAAAGTGGGTGGAGCCTACAAAAGGCAATCAAAAATTACCTATTGATTTTTCAGGGGAATATTTCATTGCTGCCATTCTTGCACTGTTAATGGCACAAGCTTCAAACCTGGTACAGTTGATCATTGGGTGACTGGGGTTTAAATTTATAAAAGGGGGTGGAGCCACAAACAGCCAATATGATTTGTTTCATTTTAATACAGGTTATTGATGCCAAAGACTGCAAAGCTGACAAACTTGGTCATTGAGTAATTGATTAATAGTGTGTTAGGAAAAGTGGGCGCAGCCAGCACCTGCAAAATACATAATCGGGCAATGCTGGGTCATCAGTGGGCAGAGACAAATGCACATTTCACTGAGAAAATGTAAACTGCAGCAATTCTTACACTTTTAATAGTAGGGTTCTCAAACTTTGTACAATTGGTCACTGGGTGACTGGGATTAATATTCAGAGAATTGGGTGGAGCCTACAAAAGCCAATCAAAATTCACCTATTGATTTTCAAGGAGAATATGTAATTGCTACCATTCTTGCACTGTTAATGGCACAAGCCTTAAACCTGGTACAGTTGGTCATTGGGTGACTGGGGTTCTAATTCAGACAAAGGGGTAGAGCCACAAACAGCCAATCAGATTTGTCTAATCTCAATGCAAATTATTGATGCCAAAGACCGCAAAGCTCACAAACTTGGTTATTGAGTAATTGTGTGTTAGGGTTAGAAATAGTAGGCGGAGCCAACACCAGCCAAATACATACCTGAACAATGTTAGGAAATAAGTGGGTGGAGAAAAATTCAAATTTCATTGCGCAAATGTAAATTGCAGCCATTCTTACACTGTTAATGGTAGGGTTCTCAAACTTTGCACAGTTGGTCACTGGGTGACTGGGATTAATATTCAGAAAAGTGGGTGGAGCCTATAAAAGCCAATCAAAATCCCCCTATTGAAGGGGAATATTTAATTGCTGCCATTCTTGCCCTGTTAATCACGTGTACCTGGTACAGTTGGCCAATGGGGGTATTGGGGTTCAAGTTCAGAAAAGGGGTGGAGCCACATGCAATCAGATTTATTTTATTTCATTGCAAATTATT
Source organism: Hyperolius riggenbachi (assembly GCF_040937935.1). Classification (NCBI taxonomy): domain Eukaryota; kingdom Metazoa; phylum Chordata; class Amphibia; order Anura; family Hyperoliidae; genus Hyperolius; species Hyperolius riggenbachi. The sequence continues at coordinate 40,029,973 of NC_090646.1, read as the reverse complement.
GATGCCAAAGACCGCAAAGCTCACATACTTGGTCATTAAGTAATTGTGTGTTAGGGTTAGGAAAAGTGGGCAGAGCCAACACTAGCCAAATACATGCCCGGGCAACGCCGGGCGTTCAGCTAGTATATATATATATATATATATATATATATATATATATATATATATATATATATATATATATATATATATATATATAATTACTAGCTGGTGGACCGGTGTTGCCCGGGTATGTATTCGGCCGGTGTTGGCTCTGCACACTTTTCCTAACCCTAACACACAATTACTCAATTACTTAATGTCCAAGTTTGGGAGCTTTGCGGTCATTGGCATCAATCATTTGCAATGAAATAAAATGAATCTGATTGGATGTGGCTCCACCCCTTTTCTGAATTTGAACCCCAATCACCCAATGGCCAATTGTACCAGGTACAGGTGATTCACAGTGCAAGAGGCTTGTGCCATTAACAGTGCAAGAATGGAAGCAATTAAATACTCCCCTTGAAAATCAATAGGTGGATTTTGATTGGCTTTTTTAGGCTCCACCCACTTTTCTGAATATTAATCCCAGTGACCAACTGTGAGAACCCTACCATTAACAGTGTAAGAATGGCTGCAGTTTTTCATCTATCCCAATGAAATGTGTATTTGTTTCCGCCCACTGATGTCCTGACATTGCCTGGGTATGTATTTGGCTGGTGTTGTCTGCACCCACTTTTTCTAACCCTAACACACAATTACTCAATGACCAAGTTTGTGAGCTTTGCAGTCTTTGACATCAATAATTTGCATTGAAATGAAAAAAATCTGATTGGCTGGTTGTGGCTCCACCCCTATTTCTGAATTTGAACCCCAGTCACCCAATTACCAATTGTACCAGGTTTAAGGCTTGTGCCATTAACAGTGGAAGAACTGCAGCAATGACATATTCACCTCGAAAATCAATAGGTGAATTTTGATTGGCTTTTGTAGGCTCCACCCACTTTTGGGAATATTAATCCCAGTCACCCAGTGACCAATTGTGGAAAGTTTTTAGAACCCTACCATTAACAGTGTAAGAATGGCTGAAGTTCCCAGTGAAATTTGCATTTGTCTCCACCCACTGATGTCCCGAAGCTGCCTGTTTATGTATGTGGCTGGTGTTGGCTGCGCCCACTTTTTCTAACCCTAACACACAATTGCTCAATAACTCAATGTCCAAGTTTGTAAGCTTTGCGGTCTTTGGCATCAATAATTTGCATTGAAATGAAAAAAATCTGATTGGCTGTTTGTGGCTCCACCCCTTTTCTGAATTTGAACCCCAATCACCCAATGACTAACTGTACCAGGTTTGAGGCTTGTGCCATTATCAGTGCAAGAATGGCAGCAATGAAATATTCCCCTGTAAAATCAATAGACAATTTTTGATTGGCTTTTGTAGGCTCCACCCAGTTTTCTGAATATTAATCCCAGTCACCCAGTAACCAACTGTGCAAAGTTTGAGAACCCTACCATTAACAGTGTGGGAATGGCTGCTGTTTACATTTTCCTAGTAAAATTTGTATTTGTCACTGCCCACTTATGACCCCGCATTGCCCACTTATGTATTTGGCTGGTGTTGGTGGGCACCACTTTCCTAACCCTAACACACAATTAATAAATTACTCAATTACCAAGTTTGTGAGCTTTGTGGTGTTTGGCATCAATAATTTGCACTGGAATGAAACAAATCTTATTTACTGTTTGTGGCTCCACCCCCTTTCTTATTTTGAATCCCAGTCACCCAAAGATAAACTGTACCAGGTTTGACCTCCCTTTATACTGCCTGTACCTCTCTTTCTACTATATGGATATGTAAAGTATGCCTGTTTTTACTACAAGTTAATTAAAAGTGAAGTTTTAACTTGGGATGTGCAAGGCCTCTTTCTCTTTGCAAGTGGAACTGTACCAGGTTTGAGGCTTGTGCCATTAACAGTGCAAGAATGGCAGCAATGAAAATATTCCACTTGAAAATCAATAAGTGAAAGTTTTTTATAGGCTCCACCCACTTTTATGAATATTAATCCTAGTCACCCAGCGACCACCTGTGCAAAGTTTGAGAACCCTACCATTAAGAGTGTAAGAATGGCTGCTGGGCTGCTGTTTACATTTTCCCAGTGAAATTTGTATTTGTCTCCGCCCACTTTTTGGTTATGGGAATAAAAAGTATCCTATACTTTATTCCAGGTAATGTACTATGTGTGTGCCAAATTTCATGCAAATTTGTTCAGCCATGTTTGCGTGATCGAGTAACAAACATCCAAACATCCGAACTTTCCCATTTCTAATATTAGTAGGATATAGATATCTATATCTATATCTATCTATATATATATATATCTATATATATATATATATATATATATAGATATATATATATCTATATATATATATATATATATATATATATATATATATATCATGAATGATACGGATAAGCGATTCTGTATCGTTCCGCAAAACAGCGCAGAATGACATTTTTCTTTTCATGACGTATGTTTGTTGACCAGTGAAGGCATGGGTGTCTAATTAACTTGTTCAAAAGAATTCCTTTCCTGGTATGGGACTTGTTAAATTAGCCAGAGATGTAAAACTCAAATGTTGTTCTAGCTGGTCACGCTTAGATGCTAATTAAGACACCAGAAGGTGGTTTTCATCCAGGGGAAGACAAATGAAGCTAGCTCTAGTGTTGGGCGAACAGTGTTCGCCACTGTTCGGGTTCTGCAGAACATCACCCTGTTCGGGTGATGTTCGAGTTCAGCCGAACACCTGATGGTGTTCGGCCAAACCGTTCGGCCGCATGGCCGAACTAAGAGCGCATGGCCGAACATTCCGCGAACGTTCGGCTAGCGCTGTGATTGGCCGAACAGGTCACGTGGTTCGGACCCGAACGCGCTCTGATTGGCCGAACTGTCACGTGGTTCGGGTAAATAAATACCCGAACCACGTCATATCTCCGCCATTTGTCTGTGGGTTTAGCTTTGGGTAGGCAGGCAGGGTAGTTCGCGCTCCAGCCACGCTAGCCAGGGTCCCCCCAGTCATTGTGTGTCGCTGCTGGGAACAGTAGTACACCGCTCACTCAGCCACACTATATAGCATTGTGTTTACTGCCACTCTGCGTACCTCGCTCAGCCACACTATATAGCATTGTGTTTACTGCCACTCTGTGTCTGCTGGGAACAGTAGTACACTGCTCGCTCAGCCACACTATATAGCATTGTGTTTACTGCCACTCTGTGTACCTCGCTCAGCCACACTATATAACATTGTGTTTACTGCCACTCTGTGTCTGCTGGGAACAGTAGTACACCGCTCGCTCAGCCACACTATATAGCATTGTGTTTACTGCCACTCTGTGTACCTCGCTCAGCCACACTATATAGCATTGTGTTTACTGCCACTCTGTGTCTGCTGGGAACAGTAGTATACCGCTCGCTCAGCCACACTATATAGCATTGTGTTTACTGCCACTCTGTGTACCTCGCTCAGCCACACTATATAGCATTGTGTTTACTGCCACTCTGTGTCTGCTGGGAACAGTAGTACACCGCTCGCTCAGCCACACTATATAGCATTGTGTTTACTGCCACTCTGTGTACCTCGCTCAGCCACACTATATAGCATTGTGTTTACTGCCACTTTGTGTCTGCTGGGAACAGTAGTACACCGCTCGCTCAGCCACACTATATAGCTTTGTGTTTACTGCTACTCTGTGTACCTCGCTCCGCCACACTATATAGCATTGTGTTTACTGCCACTCTGTGTCTGCTGGGAACAGTAGTACACCGCTCGCTCAGCCACACTATATAGCATTGTGTTTACTGCCACTCTGTGTACCTCGCTCAGCCACACTATATAACATTGTGTTTTCTGCCACTCTGTGTCTGCTGGGAACAGTAGTACACTGCTCGCTCAGCCACACTATATAGCATTGTGTTTACTGCCACTCTGTGTACCTCGCTCAGCCACACTATATAACATTGTGTTTACTGCCACTCTGTGTCTGCTGGGAACAGTAGTACACCGCTCGCTCAGCCACACTATATAGCATTGTGTTTACTGCCACTCTGTGTACCTCGCTCAGCCACACTATATAGCATTGTGTTTACTGCCACTCTGTGTCTGCTGGGAACAGTAGTACACCGCTCGCTCAGCCACACTATATAGCATTGTGTTTACTGCCACTCTGTGTACCTCGCTCAGCCACACTATATAGCATTGTGTTTACTGCCACTTTGTGTCTGCTGGGAACAGTAGTACACCGCTCGCTCAGCCACACTATATAGCTTTGTGTTTACTGCTACTCTGTGTACCTCGCTCCGCCACACTATATAGCATTGTGTTTACTGCCACTCTGTGTCTGCTGGGAACAGTAGTACACCGCTCGCTCAGCCACACTATATAGCATTGTGTTTACTGCCACTCTGTGTACCTCGCTCAGCCACACTATATAACATTGTGTTTACTGCCACTCTGTGTCTGCTGGGAACAGTAGTACACCGCTCGCTCAGCCACACTATATAGCATTGTGTTTACTGCCACTTTGTGTACCTCGCTCCGCCACACTATATAACATTGTGTTTACTGCCACTCTGTGTCTGCTGGGAACAGGAGTACACCGCTCGCTCAGCCACACTATATAGCATTGTGTTTACTGCCACTCTGTGTACCTCGCTCAGCCACACTATATAGCATTGTGTTTACTGCCACTCTGTGTCTGCTGGGAACAGTAGTACACCGGTCGCTCAGCCACACTATATAGCATTGTGTTTACTGCCACTCTGTGTACCTCGCTCAGCCACACTATATAGCATTGTGTTTACTGCCACTCTGTGTCTGCTGGGAACAGTAGTACACCACTCGCTCAGTCACACTATATAGCATTGTGTTTACTGCCACTCTGTGTACACCGCTCACCCAGCACTATATAGCATTATTGTGTTTACTGCCACTCTGTGTCTGCTGGGAACAGTAGTACACCGCTCACCCGCCACTGTATAGCATTGTGCTCTGTGTCGCTGCTGGGAATAGTGGTACACCGCTCACCCACCACTGTATAGCATTGTGCTCTGTGTCGCTGCTGGGAATAGTGGTACACCGCTCACCCACCACTGTATAGCATTTCTGTACTGCCACTGTACTGCTGCCAGTCAGCGTGTACTTTAAGGATAAGTGAAATGAGGAAGAAATCCGGTGAAAGAGGGAGGGACAAGGGAAGAGGTGTTTCCCCTGACGGTTCACGTACAGGCCACAGGGGAGCACCCAAGAAAACCCACTCAATACCGCCCATGTTGTCCAGGACAACAACCCTCACAAATCCAAAAGAACAGGACCAGATAATTACTTGGATGACCTCTCAAGCGTCCAGCAGTGGGTTAAGCAGCACCAGCACATCACGCACGAGGTCCGAGTCCTCAGCCAGTTACAAGGAGCCAGTGGGCACAAAGCTGACACAACCGGCAGTGACACCACGCACACAACTGCCAAATAACCAGTCCGATTAATTACCTCAGGACACAATGGGGTATTCGCAGGAGCTATTCCCAGCCCAACAAACTTCCACCTTTGAAAGGTCAATGGAGGAACAGCCAGAAATGTTGTGCCCGGATTCACAACCATTAACTGTGGAAAATGCACCGCGCACTGAAATACAAGGCGAGTCCGAGGACTTTGAAACCCAAATCCCAGAACAAGTTGGGCAGGAGGGGTTGCAATTGCAGGAGGTCGGCCGACAAGATCTGGAAGACGACGTTGGAGTGAGCTGCGCAGAGGTTGTTCTGGGGAGCTCTACTCCACGGCGGTGGCCCCCCACAATGACATATGACGAGTTTCAGGAGATGGAAGAGGAGGGTATGGACAATGTGGACATAGACCCAGATTTTGTTTGTGAACGAGAACATCGCCGTCGTAGCAGCAGCACAGATGAGTCTGTTGAAGAACCCACTGCTGCATGAGTTCGCCTTGTGCCACAAGGTAGGCGGCGCGCAATTTCAGGCACCACAAGCGTGGAAGTTCAAGTGAGAGGCAAAAGAGGCGCAAACAGAAATCGCTAGCAAGGCAGGTGCTCCAAAGTCTGGGCTTTCTTTGAAGACTGCACTGAGGATGGTACTATAGCAATTTGCAAGGTGTGCAAGACCCGCCTGAGCAGGGGGAAAAGTATTAACAACCTCTCCACCACCAGCATGAGCCGCCACATGCTATCCAAACATCCCACTCTGTGGGCAAACGCGGCAGGACAGGGTACCAGCAACACTGCCTCCCTTGGGGTCACCAGACTCACCACCAGACCCGCCTCAGCAGCAGCAGTAGCCCAGCCATTGCGTGGTTCACAACATTCACAAACATCAGACGACGCTGACACTGTCACTTTCCGGAGTAGTGCTCTTGAGGTCTCCCAGTGTTCATCAAACACAACAACCAACAGCCTTTCAGTGTGCAGCCCTACGGTTCAGTTGTCTGTCTCAGAGATGTAGATAGAGAGATGCACATAAGTCGGCACTGCTGTACAGATCGTGTATTTAATCTTCACAAGTGGCATACATCAGAAGAGTTCAAAATTAGAACAACAAGTGAACATACCATATTCAGGAGGCTGTGAGCTGACGGTGGGTGCAGGGCACAGAGTAGCCTACTCTGTAGGCTACTCTGTGCCCTGCACCCACCGTCAGCTCACAGCCTCCTGAATATGGTATGTTCACTTGTTGTTCTAATTTTGAACTCTTCTGATGTATGCCACTTGTGAAGATTAAATACACGATCTGTACAGCAGTGCCGACTTATGTGCATCTCTCTATCTACATTCCAGTGACTCTATTTACAAGCCAGAGCACGCTGTTTTCGTGGAAAGAGGCTGCAGTCACTGCCAAGATCCCTCCTCCATGCATAGTGTACTGTAGTGCCGGCCTTCTCCCTTCCTCTCCCCGCTCTAACATTGCACCGTCTGTCTCAGAGATGTTTGAGCGCAAGAGGAAATTGCTAGCAAATGACCCCCGGGCCGTGGCAGTAACAGCCAGCATAGCCAAGCTTCTGGCCTGCGAAATGCTGCCAGATCGAGTGGTGGAGACAAACAGCTTCAAGGGCATGATGTCAGTGGCCATCCCACGTTACGTGGTTCCCAGCCGCTACCACTTTGCGCGCTCTGCAGAGTTGCATGAGCACGTGGTCAGCAAAATAACCCGAAGCTTGAAGAATGCCGTTGCCTGCAAGGTTCACCTCACCACTGACACCTGGACGAGTGCGTTCGGCCAGGGTCGATACATCTCCCTTACCGCGCACTGGGTGAACCTTGTGGTGCCTGGCAGCGATTCCTCACCTGCTACGGCGCGGGTGTTGCCCACGCCGCAAACAGCTGCACCGCCGTCCCTCCCACTGGATAACAACAGCAGCACCTACCTCTCTGACTCCTTCTCCTCCAACGCATCTCAAAGCTGTACCTCATCCGGAAACGCTAACCCAGCAGCAGTAGGATCGTGGAAGCAGTGCAGCACAGCTGTTGGCATGCGCCAGCAAGCGTTACTGAAGCTGATCTGCCTTGGGGATAAGCAGCACACAGGGGAGGAAATTTGGAGGGGAATAAAGGAACAGACGGATTTGTGTCTGGCACCGCTGGACCTGAAACCGGGCATGGTTGTGTGTGATAATGGGAGTAATCTCATTCGCGCTTTAAGGTTGGCTAAGCTGACACACATCCCTTGCCTCGCGCACGTGATGAACCTAGTAGTTCAGCGGTTCCTGAGGACATACCCAGGCGTGGCCGATCTTCTGTTGAAGGTGCGACGAGTGGCCAAACATTGTAGAAATTCCAGTACTGCTTCGGGGGCACTTGCCAAGATGCAGGAGTGCTTCAATCTCCCCCACCATCGCTTGCTGTGTGATGTCCCTACACGCTGGAAATCTGCGCTGCACATGCTAGCCCGCTTTTGCGAGCAGAAGAGTGCAGTGGTCCAGTACATAACGGCGCAGTACCGAGGCACATCCGGACAGCTGCCAAGCTTCTGTGGATCCGATTGGGCCAACATGTTGGACCTCTGCCAAGTCCTCCAATATTTTGAGCAATCCACGTTGCTTGTGAGCAGTGACAACTCTTCAGTCAGCATTACCATACCACTGCTGTGTTTACTGAAGAGGTCAATGTTGAAAACCAAGGAAACAGCTGTCATGATGCAACTGGGGGAATCTGAAGGAGAAAACGATCAGCGTGATGGTACCAACATCAGGCCATCCGCCTCAGGAAACGCTGGCCCCAACAGCTATGACGAAGAAGAGGAGGAGGAACAGCTGGAGTTGGAGCAGGAATTTCCTGCCACCACTGACGAGGGCCAGAGCGGTGCACGTTGTACTTCCACAATTCAGCGCGAATGGTCAGCAGAAGCAGACCAGGAAGAAGGTGACGACTATGATGCATCACAACAACTATCACAACGCTCACAAGAGGATGATGAGGATTCTGGCAGGACTCTGGCACACATGGCTCAATTCATGCTAGACTGCATTGACCGCGACCCACGCATTGTGCGCATTCTGGACAACACCAATTACTGGGTTTATACCCTTCTGGATCCACGGTACAAACACAATGTTCCAAAACTGCTTGAAGAAAGAGTCAGACAGGTCAAAATGGAAGAATACCAGCAGGCCCTTGTGGAGACTTTAGAGAGGAGATTGACATCCTCCCCCTCCTCTAGCCAGTTGTACGCCGACAGACTGACTTCCGCAAACCCAGGACGACCAGGAGGGCAGCAAACAACGCAAGCCGCAGCTAGTGCCCAAAAGGGAATGGTATCGGCAGTGTCCTTGGAGTGGGAAAATTTTCTGACACCCATGCAGCAGATCAAAATGGAAGTCCGCACCACCTCTTTAGGATAAATCTTTGTTTTATTAGTATCAAAAGCACATTAAAAATAACCAGTAGGCAACTGGAAGCAAACAGACCGCAATGCCATTTTGCATTTTAGCAGCTTTCATCCCAGACATATGGTTAACAACATTCCGGGAGGACAGTTTCAGAGAATAAACAGGATTGTCAGTGAAAAAGATAACCAGGATACAAGACTTGCTGAGATGGTGGGAAGGTTTAGACAGAGAGGCTATCCAGATAGAATACTTAATGAACAACTACAGAAACAACATATGACCAACAAAAAGCCTAGAAATTCAAAAAATTCTAAAATGGATAGAGTCATGTTGGTATCTACTTTTAATACTGTTAGCCATCATGTTGAGAAATGTATCAAACGTAATTGGAGTATTTTGGGTGACTCATTGCCATATATACCTGAATTTAAACGGCCACCTATGTTTTGCTATAAAAGACCTCCTTCCCTTCGCAGTAAACTTGTACATTCAGATATTACCAACCAAGCCATTTATAAGGGACGTTGTGGCACCTTTCCGTGTCTCAATTGCCACATCTGTAATAGCCTTATTCGGGGTGATACTATATCACATCCTACTAGTGGAAAGAAATATAAGATACATGCCAGATATTCGTGCGATTCCAGCTGGGTAGTCTATTTACTTAAATGCCCTTGTGGTAAATGTTATGTAGGTCAAACGACCCAAAGGCTCAAAGACAGACTGGCATCGCACAAATCTGCCATACGTAATCATAATAGTGATCAAGCTGTGTCAGAACACTTTACCCTTTTTAGACATAATGTCAGCCAACTTAAAGTATGTATCATTGGTAGTGTCCCCCTAGATAAAAAAGGAGGTGATAGGCTGTCCAAACTTCTTAAAATGGAATCTAGGTGGATTAGGGAATTGGATACGATTAACTCTGGATTAAATAGGGACTATGACTTACGCCTTGATTGGTAGTTGATCTGTTCATGTTGTTCATATGTTTATTTAAGAGTTCACTTAGGGGTCTTTGTTATATTAATTTTAAATTTTAGAATATAGCAACCAATATTAACTAATAGAGTTATGTGTGTTCTTCTGGCTATATATAATCGCATTTGCTTCCCTAAATTGCATGTGTTTGTGACACACACTCTCCCCTTTGACATAATGGTATCTTGCCTGGGGTGAGTTTTTGTGCCTTTATTTTGACTTCTGATCGGCATTTTTGCGCGTTCGCATGGCCATATCGGTATTGCGTATTTATTGGATAGGCGTTCTTTGCACGTTCGCATGGTCACATTAACACTGTGTACTTTTGTTCTACTTTTGTTCGGCATTTGACAGGTGTTTTTTTGCGTTTGTACGGCCGCATCAATACCGCAAGATTGGTTGACGCATTACGCATGGTCCTATTGGTTGGCATGTCTGGCCATGCGTACGTTTGGCCGCGTCATAAGCGTCATCTGACGCGTACCTATTTTTGATTGGCCGGCTAAGGCATCCATGTGATGTGGGCGTATTGCGGACCATGACGCGGACACGTATAGCATTTTGATTGGATAGTGATCACGCAGTTTGTTTACAAACTGGTGATACACTTTTTGCATGAGGTGAAGGCGATCTATAGCCAGGGGAACTTTGTGATCCATCTGGGGACATTGCCTGTATTCATATTTATCCTACATGAGGTAAAATTGAGATCTTTAACTATATGCTCAGTGTTTCATAAAGGATACTGATGTCCCATAGAGATACATGGGTAGGCGGAGTGTTATATTTAAATGAGCAGTTCCCCATCAGGTCCTCCTATTTGAATATTGAATCTGATTGGTTGCTCTGGTGTATATATATGTGATGTGTTTGAACATGTATTCAGAACCTGGCAACATGAAGAAGGGCAGGAGCCCGAAACAGCGGACTGTCTTGCCTACTGGTTATTGCCTACTGGTTCTTTTTAATAATCTTCTTTTTAATGTGCTTTTGATACTAATAAAACAAAGATTTATCCTAAAGAGGTGGTGCGGACTTCCATTTTGATCTACTACGACTACTCTCTGTGGTATCCGGAGACAAGCCCTGCACACCTCACCCCCCTTTCTTCTGATTAAGGGTGGTGTGCCAGAAGAGTGCGATTGGCTCTTTCTTGTGACACCCATGCAGCAACAGCCCACAGAACTGCAAGCGTGCAGATCCACCTCCAACACCGATCGCCTGGAGAAGATGGTCAAGGACTACATGTCAGATGGCGTAGCTGTGTTGAACAATCCATCTGCACCCTTCAACTATTGGGTAACGAAGCTAGACACCTGGCACGAACTGGTAATGTACGCAATAGAGGTGCCGGCTTGCCCGGCAGCCAGCGTTATGTCGGAACGCTGTTTCAGTGCTGCCGGAGGCATCGTCACAGATCGGCGTATCCTCCTCTCCACAGAAAATGCAGACCGTCTGACTCAAATTAAAATGAATCAATACTGGATTGGAAACTACTATGCAACCATGGGCGTCCGCACATATGGCAAAACCGGGCATCTGCCCGAGCCTGGCCGCCCGCTGCCCCCCCCTGGCCGCATGCCCGTGCAGCCAGCAGGAGGGGAACAGCGCAGAGAAGAGAGAGAGCTATGGGCACAGTGGGGAAGGGCGGATGTCTCCCCCCCTTCCCTCACCTTATGGGGCTCTCTCTCCCTCGCTGTCCCCTCCGGAATGAAGTGTGCAGCGGCTGGCAGCGGGCGGAACTTACCTCCTCTCGCTCCTGCGCCGGAAGTTCTGGCGCCGCACTCTGGTCTGGATCAGGCCAGAGTAGCGGCTAATCCATCCGGCGCGTGCGACGAGAGGAGGTAAGTTCCGCCCGCTGCCAGCCGCTGCACACTTCATTCCGGACTCCGGAGGGGAGAGCGAGAGAGGGAGGGAGAGCCCCCTAAGGTGAGTGCCCATAGCTCTCCCTCTTCTCTCCACTGCTCCTCTCCTCCTGCACACATGCCCACTTTTTCTGGGGACATATCCCCCTGGCTACATATACTGGGACATATACCCCTGCCTACATATACTGGGACATATACCCCTGCCTACATATACTGGGACATATACCCCTGCCTACATATACTGGGACATATCCCCCTGCCTACATATACTGGGACATATACACCTGCCTACATATACTGGGACATATACACCTGCCTACATATACTGGGACATATACCCCTGCCTACATATACTGGGACATATACCCCTGCCTACATATTCTGGGACATATACACCTGCCTACATATACTGGGACATATACCCCCTGCCTACATATACTGGGACATATACCCCTGCCTACATATACTGGGCACATATACCCCTGGCTACCTGTTCTGGGGACATCTCTACCCCTGGCTACCAGTTCTGGGGACATCTATACCGCTGGCCACCTATTCTGGGGACACCTATAGACCTGGGGCTACCTATTTTTGGGGAACCACTGCTGTCAGATTGAGTGTATTTTGGGGAACTGCTGCCAGGTGAGAGGTGTCTACATATTAAGGGGGCATTCTGCCTATTTATGTGAAAAGCTGTCTATTTATGTGCCTCATGACTGCTGAATTTGTCTTGTTGCGGGCCTCATGGTTACTGACTTTGTCTTGTTGGGGTCCTCATGATTTGTTGGGGGCCTCAAGATTGCTGAATTTGTCTTGTTTGGGGCCTCAAGATTGCTGAATTTGTCTTGTTGGGGGCCTCATAATTGCTGAATTTGTCTTGTTGGGGGCCTCATGATTGCTGAGTTGGTCATGTTGGGGGCCTCATGATTGCTGAATTTGTCTTGATGGGGAGGGGGGGCCTCTTGATTGCTGAATTTGTCTTGTTGGGGGTCACATGATTGCTAACTGCGAGACTATGGAAAGAGCTGAATCATCATCATATGAGACAAAAGCATTAAACCTACTTTTTCCGCTTTTTAAAACAGAAAATGAAACTGGGAGGTTCTAAAAAAAATGAATAATTTTTTTCAGGAGTACGATGGATGAAATTGTTTATCTTCACAGTTTATTTTCAACTTAATTTTCCATAATGTTCATGTATGAGTTAAAACGTTTGTATTTAGTTTAAATTGCTGTTGGCACTTTGTGATAGTAAAGTGACTTTGCAGTTTGGACACTCGACCTCCAAAAGGTTCGCCACCACTGTCCTAATCTAATGTCCCACCATTGCTTAATTCATGTAAACTTGTCTCCACCCACGACCACAACCACATTCTGGTTCATGACCACACCCATTTTTCGGCGCGGCACGCTACGCGCGCCGCATGACGTAGCTCCATCTTTTGGCAGCCCAGATTTGCGGCGTGCTAAGCGCGCCGCCCCGCTTTTGGCTCCCCACTTTTTGCCCCCCCCCTGGAAAATTTTCTACGGACGCCCATGTATGCAACACTCCTGGACCCCAACCAAGTAACATGAACAATGACCATCTGTGATGGGTTAGCGTTGCTGGTCCCTGTTTATTGAACCTCTCATCTGTATTACATTTATGACTGCATGGCGGCAAAAAGCATTGCTATATCTGCACGCTTTTTGTCCTCATGCAAGGCCTGGGATGTTGTGTCTCAAAAAGCGTGGCCTTCTCCTCCTGCACCTCCTCCTGTTCCATCATGTGTTCTGCTGCTTGTGCTGGGTTAGCGTTACCAGTCCCTTTTCTTGGAAACTCTTCTCTGTATTACATTTATGACTGCATGGCGACAAAAAGCATGTTACCTGTGCAAAGAAACATTTTCCACATTTAAAAGACAGTTTTTCCTTTGAAACTTTACAATCAATTTTCTCAAAAACTATAAGCTCTTTTTCAAATATTTTTTTTCCTCTTGTACCCACTCCCAAGGTGCACATACCCTGCAAATTTGGGGTATGTAGCATGTAAGGAAGCTTTACAAAGCACGAAAGTTCGGGTCCCCATTGACTTCCATTATGTTCGGAGTTCGCCCGAACATCGCGGCGATGTTCAGCGAACGTTCGCGAACATCTAGGTGTTCGCCCAACACTAGCTAGCTCCACAGGGGTCCACTGAAGGGCTCCGGCACGGAGGCACCGCTGGGGAACAGAGTTAAATGCATATGGTTTATGATTTTGGTCTGGTAAAGGAAAACAATGTATAGCACAGCTATAAAATTAATATAGTCTTATTCGTTAAAATCTGCCCAATGTGCTGATATAAAATTCATAACAATAATCCATCCGGTTCTTGGTGAACGACCCTTCTTGGGGACAGGACAGCCTAATGCAATAATGCAAGATGTCATATTAATCTGTATTTTCTGACAAGTATGAATCTGCTCTCCACCTACATATGACATGTATAGTTTATGAGTTAGTGTTTTACAATTTAAGCTCAAAATCCTCCTAGGAGGAGGTGGACTGTCATTGGTGGGTAATTCAGAGGGGGCAGGCATTGCCACGCCCCCAAACCAGCTTCATCAAAAGCACATTGCCAGCAGGCGGACTTCAGTCCTCCACATCCCATCCTCACAAGAGCCTGCTGCTGCTGCTAACCAGAGGACCATGTGGTTAGCAGCCATCTTGGAATTGTAACATCTGCTTGGATTACAGAATATACCTAAAGGCCTATGATTCTGAAATCAAGGACTTTGCGTTTCTTTTCCCAGAGTGAAATATCCCCACACAGACTGCATTTCAGCTAAGTAAACCTTTCACAATTATTCCCTTTTATTTTAAGCTTTGTGTATATATGTGAATTAGTGTATGTGAATTTGTGTAATGCATTTTTGTTATTAAAATGTTTAAAAATTGTTTTACGGTTATGACCTATTCCTGAACATACACAATCATACTTACTCCTCTGAAAATGTTACCTTGTGTTCTAGAGTATCTGTAACGATTGGCCATGCAGATCGTGGTCGTTACTGGAACTAGACTGGCAGATCCACGATCTCTGCATGGCAATCGTTTTGGTTTAAACAAACTGGAAGATCACAATTGAAATACTGACGTCTGCACAACAGCGTAGAATAATAAATGTGTTTATTTACAAGAATGCACATACACATACAACCAATATGCATGCAATCGTACAAGGTGACCACTGTGACCCAATATCACCCTGACTAAACTAACTAATATTTACAGTGAATATGCAAGGGCACAGGTCACACAATATATACATATACCAAATATCAGCACACAGGAGTCTGGATCACACAAAATATACAGTAACACAATATACACAGACACATCTCAGCAGAATCAGCACACGGAAGAATAGTCGTACAAGCCAGGATCAATAATCAGAGAATACAGAGTACAAAGGCAGAAGACAGAGAATAGTCAGACTAGCAAGGATCAAATACCAGGAGTACAGAATACTGGAACAGAGTTCAGGAACACAGGACTTGATGGCCAGAGTCACAACTGCAGCGAGCAGACGAACGGAATGACCTAGCAATGTGCTGCTAGGAAGCCGGCCTTAAAGAGACACTGAAGCGAAAAAAAATATATGATATAATGAATTGGTTGTGTACTATGAATAATTACTAGAAGATTAGCAGCAAAGAAAATATTCTCATATTTGTATTTTCAGGTATATAGTGTTTTTTCTAACATTGCATCACTCTATAATATGTCCAGATTACACAACACTCAGCATTCAAAATGAGTCTTTCAGAGCAGTCTGTGAAGTAAACTCTTCTCTGCTAGAGGAAAAGTAAACAGTTCAATTACAGTTCAGATAATAAAAGTCAGATAACAGCCCTCTCCACGACCAAGTTGGTCGGAGAGCTTAATAGCTTTTTTGCATAGAGATAACAACTGGAGTTTCTCAACTCTTCCTGCACTGGAAACAATTAGACTGATGTATCTGATCTTAATGTTTTTTTTCTTAGCTGTACTACACATACAAATCATAATATCATCATTTTTTTTTTTCGCTTTAGTGTCTCTTTAAATATGCAGCACATTGCTCAAGTGACTGGCCAGAATCTTCCACAGTTCCATCTGCTGGTGAGCCGAGGAATTGCCCCACTCCCAGCAATATGGGAGCCATCTGCTGGTAGACAGTGGAAGTCCGCCTCAAGTTCCTCAGTGCTGCCACCAGCAGGATGACACAGGCACAGATCATCACAGTATCCTGTATTTATAACCTGTATGCTTGAATCAAGCACAGACAAACAGATCTGGTGCTGTGTGCTAATATATTTACAGTCATGTGCTGACTCACATGTGGTGGCAAGTATTTGAATTGTATGTGTGTGGCGAATCCTTTGGAGTCAGGACGCTCCTCTCGGCTAGTCGGTTCATAGACTGCGAATCCACATATGGGCATCTATGCGCAAAGTGAGAGCGAGACTGAGTTTCTGTCTCTGAGCGATTGACCCCGATCAAGGACCGGCCCGTGCGGTCTATGACTATATATATATATATATATATAATATATATATATATATATATATATATATATATATATATATATATATATATATATATATATATATATATATATATATTTTTTTTAACGACAACACTACACACAACACAATGGGCTTGATTCACAAAGCGGTGCTAACTGTTTAGCACGGATGTGCTAAACAATTAGCACGTAAAGTGCCGTTCACGGATTTTTGCGCGCGCAAAGTGCCGCAATTCGCGCTTCACGTGCTAACTGTTTAGCACACCCGTCGAGCCCATTGTGTTGTGTGTAGTGTTGTCTTTAAAAAAAAATAAAAATATATAAAGACAACACTACACACAACACAATGGGCTTGATTCACAAAGCGGTGCTAACTGTTTAGCACGTGAAGCGCGAATTGCGGCACTTTGCGCGCGCAAAAATCCGCGAACGGCACTTTACGTGCTAATTGTTTAGCACACCCATGCTAAACAGTTAGCACCGCTTTGTGAATCAAGCCCATTGTGTAGCTTGCACATGTCACACTTAAAGTGGTCAAACTTTAAAATAAAGCATTTTTTCCACAGTTTGCATAATGTCCTGGAGACATTGTGACCTAGACATTTATGGACAACTACAATCTTCCAGCTGCCTATATGTCCTACACAAGTAGTGTCAAATTTCTTAAGGTAATATTTAAGGGAACCTAAAATGAGAGGGATATGGGTGTTTCCGTTTAAACAATACCAGTTGCGGTGGCAGTCCTGCTGATATCTTTGTCTGCAGTAGTGTCTGAATCACACACCTGAAAACAAGCATGCAGCTAATCTAGTCTGACTTCAGTCACAGCATTTGATCAGCATGCTTGTTCAGGGGCTGTGACTAAAAGTATTAGAGAAATAGGATCGGCAGGAGAGTCGTGCAATTGGTAATATGTTACAGTAAACATTGATGACCAGTTTGTGTATGGAAGGAGGCCACATTGCATCTCAGTCATAAACAATAATTCAGACAAGCTGTTTCTCACTGCCAGGTACATTTTCCTGTGGTATGTTGTGTGCACTACCTTGACCACTTAGGTCTTTGAAGATTGGTGTGTCAGGAGAGGGATCTTGGGAACTTGCTGTTCTTTGAGACATAGGTGGTGGTATCCAACAACAACAAACAAGTGACAGTGCTCCAGGCTGCAAGCTGAAATGTAAGCCGACAGAGGCATGCAGAGCCCCACAGGAGGTAAATACATTGTCTGAAAGCGCTGCCACTTCCTCCTGCTGTACAAAATAGACGGTAGTATGGTTAGATAGTAGTGCAGGTCTCTGAGCTTAAGGTTGGAAAGTTGGAAATGAATAGTTGTGATGCTCATATATAGGTTGCCACTAATAAGGTGGCTGTACTGGGTGTCGGCATGGAGCAAGGATGAGCAGAAACTACGCCAGTGCAAATTTACGCATCGTACTTCGCATCTACGCATCGTAGTTCGTAGGTGAAGTTTCAAAACTACGCTTACGAATTTGCGCGTAGCGAAGTACCGCTACCCGTAGCTTACGCCCACTATGCGTAGGTAACATGTGTATTGTGTAGTGAACTACGAATGCATTACTCGCGTCTAATTTTCCGCATGTGGTTGTATGCTTGCAAATTTATGCATTGGAAAGGGGGATGTATGCATAGAAGAGTTCCCGGTATAAGCATTTAAAGAGGAACTAATGCGTAAAATTTTCTGCATGCGGGCGTAAGCATCCACATACACTACGCTTTGCATTACGCGCAATTGCGTATTTTAACGCGTAGTCTACGAAGTGCATACAAAACTAATATTTGATTTTGAAGCCGTAGTTTGGCAAAGCGTCATTGCGTAAAACTACGCGTAGTTCCAGCGTAGCGAAGTTGGCTGACTACGGCCATCCCTGGTATAGAGCAGAAGGTTGACCCATATGAGTCTGGCCATAATTGGGTGGGTCTTGGGGTTCTTTAGGTGGTTCTGGGGTGACAAATGTGTCTATAATATTAATCATAGCACGTTTGGCACACAATATTTTCTCACATGGGATTTTTTGGTAAGAAGGAACTAAACGGAGTTGAAATTGAATATAGGGGTCATTCAATTTTGCTCTATCTTCATCCATTTTTCCATATGGATTATTGCCTTCTAAATGGATGTTATTACTTTATGATCAAATTTAGACCTTGAAATTCCTCCTCTTGCACTACTTATGTTAAAGCATTGTCTATACCTATTGGATAGATTACATGAACATGGGGGACTGAAATGAGTGGATGAACTCTCTGGGGAGTGCAGAGAGATGTTCTCCTCCTCAGCTTCTTGCACAGATATAACACTAGTATCCACGGATGAAGGGTCTGTAAGGTCCACATCTGTACTTGTTTCTGTGGGTTCTTCAGCAAGTATATTGTCTTCAGTACTGTTAATAAGGGATAATAATAAATGTCACCTTGTTCTGAATAAGTATCATGGCTTCGTCACCGTCAGTCACCAGTGTCAATACTTATGGCCCAGTATCTGTATGTGGCTTGAGGAAGTCCAGAAATGCAGCAATTCTTTATGCTCTTAGATTTTTAGCTCCTGGGCTAATTTTTTTTTTATCAAGTTTTTGCTTCTCCAACTCCCTTTTAAAGTTACCACAAACATATTTCTATCTGGTTCTCAACTGTTCAACTTGAAAAAAATACATAAAATAAACAATTATGTTTATTGTTTACACTTGCAGATTATTTGCAACATGACGTATGCAGCACTACATTACTAATATGGGTTGTGGAAGTCCACTATCAAGAACATAGTTTTGGATACCTGCAGAAACATCTGGCTGGAACTGCAGTTGGACCAACGTCACATCCCTGGACCAGGCACTTGGCCTAACACCCGCTCATCTGCCTATCCCTACACCTTTACTTGCGAGGAGGCCTTTGCCCTTTCAGAAAATGTCATGAGGCCTTTTTCCAAAGAGCAATAACAGCAGCAGAAAAAAAAAATGTTTTAAAGCCAATGGGTACCGTTTAAAAAAAGAAAAAGTCAGATACTCACCTAAGGAGAGGGAAGGCTCGGTCCTAATGAGCCTTCCCTCTCCTCTCCCGGTGCTCTCGGTGCTGCGCTGGCTCCCCCGTTCGCGTCCGCCACCGCAGGGACTTCGGAGGTCTTCGGGAGCACTCGGGCTTCCGAAGACGGGCCGCTCCATACTACGTACGCGCGAGCGCGTCATAGAGGGCGCTCGCGCATGCGTAGTATGGAGCGGCCGCGTCATCAGGAGCCCGAGTGCTCCCGAAGGCTTCCGAAAGCGGAAGCAGGAAATTTGGGCGCATGAGGCAGGTGGACAAAAAGGGCGCCGCCATTCACTCCCATAATAAATATCGTTTAAATTGGCGCCCAACAGGAAAAAAGGGCGCCGGAGAAAAATAACGTTTTAAAAGCGGCGCCCGGAGACTTTTAATGTTTTATAACTGTTTCTCATGATTACACATTATTTAATGATTTATAATTTTTAAAACATTATTTTTAAACAAAAAACAGTACAATATTTTTTAAAACATTACTTTTAAACGAAAAACCGTACAATTTTTTTTTTTTTTTTCATTTTTAAATGAAAAACCGCACCATATTTTTTAAAAACGTTATTAATGCTTATCACAGGGGGGGTCTTATGTTTAGGCACCAACAGGGGGGTCTTAGGTTTAGGCACCAACAGGGGGGTCTTAGGGTTAGGCACCAACAGGGGGGTCTTAGGGTTAGGCACCAACAGGGGGGTCTTAGGGTTAGGCACCAACAGGGGGGTCTTAGGGTTAGGCACCACCAGGGGGGTCTTAGGGTTAGGCACCAACAGGGGGGTCTTAGGGTTAGGCACCAACAGGGGGGTCTAGGGGTTAGGGATAGGTACAGGGAGGGTTCTGTGTGAGAGTAGGGTTAGGTATAGCTTTAGTAAAATTCTTATTAATGTTTTATAAAACGTTATTAGAAATTTCAATTTTTAAACAGGGAAGATTAACGTTTTTAAAATTGCCGATTTTATACACATTATTTAATGATTTATAACTTTATAAAACATTATTTTTAAACGAAATATAACACAATTTTTTTTAAACGTTATTCATGATTATCTTTTAAAACCCTGCGCCCTTTTTTCCCGGCGCCCTTTTTTAACGTACGCTCCGAAAGCTCCCTTCGGCATGCGGAAGTGGCAGTATTTGACCGAACTGGTCGAATACTGCCACGGGGGATCCTGTGCGGGACCGGGCACCGGGAGAGGAGAGGGAAGGCTCATTAGGACCGAGCCTTCCCTCTCCTTAGGTGAGTATCTGACTTTTTCTTTTTTTTAACGGTAAACATTCACTTTAAACTAAGCAAAGGCAGGAAAGTGGTGGAATTTGCACCTTTTTTTTATCTTACCTAACAAGTGGGCCTTTTACCACTCTGCCATGCAAATGATACAAATATGTGCAGTGATTGTTGTGAGGACTACTTGCCTCCTACATAACTATGTGTGAACCATGGAAGGAAAGATTGTTGAAGAGGATGTCATCCCTCCCACATTTTAAAACTATGGTGTTGAGGAACCCAGAGTGCACTCATTATTACAGATCATATGACTCAATATTTCATAACTAGAGAGCGTGTTACAGGATCAGACTGGGCGTAGTACCGGTATTTTCCTTGGTGGGCCCCGCCTCCATGCCTGAAATGCAAGGCAGGATTTCTGGGAAGGCCCCCGAGGCTACAGCGGAAAAATACCTAGGGATTGGAACCTGAGGAGCCAGAATCTACACGAAATGTAGGAGACAGTGCACGTTTAAGACAAGCTGCTCAGGGCTTTTTAAAAAGAAGGTTTGCGCAGACTATAAAAAACAAACAGCACTTACCTGGGGCTTCTTCCAGCTCCTGGCAGTCGATCGGTGCCCTCGCCGCAGCTCCTCTCCCTCCCAGAGTCCAGCGGTGATGAAAGCCGACCTCGCCAGGTCAGCTTCTGTGCGCTCCACGGCGGGGGTCACGTGGTGTAGGGACGTCATCGGGTCTCTACTGCACAGGCGCAGAACTACTGCACCTGCGCAGTAGAGCCCTGATGACGTCACGTACATCATGTGACCCCCGCTGTGGAGCGCACATGAAGGCGACCCGAAAGCTGACCTGGTGAGGTTGGCTTATTCACCGCTGGACGCTGGGAGGGAGAGGAGCTGCGGCGAGGGCACCGATCGACTGCCAGGAGCTGGAAGAAGCCCCAGGTAAGTGCAGTTTGTTTTTTATAGTCTGCACGGATCTTCCTTCTAAGTCCAGTCCCAATGCCCTCCTGTATTAATGGAGTGTCAATAGTGATGGAAGAGCCCAGCGCTAAATAAAACTAAAGATCCTGCATGCTCACAACTAAACAGCAGTCACAATACCTGCTGCCGTGATATCCCTATGGTAGGTAATGTGAACAGTTTACTCATGGCCAGCAGGAATACTCAGTGAGAAGCTTGGATAAGTTTGGATCAGTGTGGAAGAGACCACGCGTGTGAGGAAAGGGATAATCCCCTGATGAAGGCAACAGCCAAAATCCGGATGGGAATTGTATTAACCTTGATGTGCTATTAAACAAGAAGCTTTCACGTAAGTGTACATGTGTATTCCGCAGTCTTTCAACTGTGGGCGCAGTCTGCACTATTGGTTCTTGTATTCTCTCGCCCCCACATCCAGGAGGCTCTAGCCTATGGCCTTTGGAACGCAGTGTGGAGCGCAGAGGGACTGATGTCATATCCGGTTGCCGTGTTTGGAACTAACAGGTGGTGGCGGACTTTCCTCACGTACGTGGTCTTTTCCACGCTGATCCAGACTTTATCCAAGCTCCTCACTGAGTATTCCTGCTGGCCATGAGTAAACTGTTCAGGGATGAGCAGAAAATACACCAGTGCGAATTTATGCATCGTAGTTTGCATCTACGCATCGGAGTTCGAAGGTGAAGTTTCAAAACTACGCTTACAAATTTATGCGTAGTGAAGTACCTCTATGCGTAGCTTATGCCCACTATGCGTAGTTAACATGTTACATAGTTACATAGTTACATAGTTACTTTGGTTGAAAAAAGACATACGTCCATCGAGTTCAACCAGTACAAAGTACAACTCCAGCCTGCTCCCTCACATATCCCTGTTGATCATAAAATCCCTGGATTAACATCATTGGCATTACCTAGTAATTGTAGCCATGGATGTCATTCAACGCAAGGAAAGCATCTAAGCCCCCTTTAAATGCAGGTATAGAGTTTGCCATAACGACTTCCTGTGGCAATGCATTCCACATCTTAATCACTCTTACTGTAAAGAACCCTTTCCTAAATAAATGGCTAAAACGTTTTTCCTCCATGCGCAGATCATGTCCTCTAGTCCTTTGAGAAGGCCTAGGGACAAAAAGCTCATCCGCCAAGCTATTATATTGTCCTCTGATGTATTTATACATGTTAATTAGATCTCCTCTAAGGCGTCTTTTCTCTAGACTAAATAAACCCAGTTTATCTAACCTTTCTTGGTAAGTGAGACCTTCCATCCCACGTATCAATTTTGTTGCTCGTCTCTGCACCTGCTCTAAAACTGCAATATCTTTTTTGTAATGTGGTGCCCAGAACTGAATTCCATATTCCAGATGTGGCCTTACTAGAGAGTTAAACAGGGGCAATATTATGCTAGCATCTCGAGTTTTTATTTCCCTTTTAATGCATCCCAAAATTTTGTTAGCTTTAGCTGCAGCGGCTTGGCATTGAGTACGATTATTTAACTTGTTGTCGATGAGTACTCCTAAGTCCTTCTCCAAGTTTGATGTCCCCAACTGTATCCCATTTATTTTGTATGGTGTTAGACCATTGGTACGACCAAAATGCATGACTTTACATTTGTCAACATTGAATTTCATCTGCCATGTATGTGCCCATATAGCCATCCTATCCAGATCCTGTTGCAATATAACACTATCTTCCTTAGAGTTGATGATTCTGCACAATTTTGTATCATCTGCAAAAATAGCAACATTGCTCACTACTGTATCCACTAGGTCATTAATAAATAAATTGAAGAGCACTGGACCCAGTACAGACCCCTGTGGGACCCCACTGCTAACAGTCTCCCATTTTGAGTATGATCCATTGACCACAACTCTTTGTTTTCTGTCCATTAGCCAGTTCCCTATCCAAGCACACAGACTCTTCCCCAGTCCTTGCATCCTCATCTTTTGCACCAGACTTTTGTGGGGAACAGTGTCGAATGCCTTAGCAAAGTCTAAGTATATCACATCTACAGCATTCCCAATATCCATATTAGCATTCACTACCTCATAAAAGCTGAGCATGTTAGTCAAACAGGACCTGTCTTTAGTAAACCCATGTTGATGCTGAGAAATAAGATTATTTTCTACTATGAAGTCATGTATAGTATCTCTTAGTAACCCCTCAAATAGTTTGCATACAACTGATGTTAAGCTTACAGGTCTATAATTTCCTGGATCAGATTTTTTGCCCTTCTTAAATAATGGGAAAACGTGGGCTGTACGCCAATCCACTGGGACTCTGCCAGTTGCAAGAGAGTCACAAAAGATTAGATAAAGGGGTTTATCTATAACTGAACTTAATTCCCTTAGGACCCGAGGATGCATGCCATCCGGGCCAGGTGCCTTGTCTATTTTTAATTTATTTAGTCTTGCCTTTACTTCTTCCTGCGTTAAGTATTTAATATTACAGTTAGAAGATTGAGACTCTTCCGCCTCTGTAATTTGCAACAGTGCTGTTTCCTTTGCAAAGACAGAAGCAAAGAACGCATTTAATAACTCTGCCTTACCTTGGTCATCCACCATTGAGTTCCCACCCTCATCCTTTAGGAGTCCTATACAGTCAACCTTTCTTTTTTTAGAGTTGATGTACTTGTAAAACTTTTTTGGGTTAGATTTGATATCCCTAGCGATTTGATTTTCAGCTTCGATCTTTGCCAGCCTAATTTCTTTTTTACAATTTTTATTGCACTCCTTATAATTGCTTAGTGCAGCCTCGGTCCCCTCCTGTTTTAGGACCTTATAGGCATTCTTTTTCCTCTTCATTTTATCTTTAACCTTTCTATTCATCCATAGAGGCCTTTTTTTATTCCTAGACATTTTGTTTCCATATGGGATATACATACTACAATATTGATTGAGAATACGTTTAAAAGCTTGCCATTTCCCTTCAGTGTCCTCCCCTTGTAGTATATTATCCCAGTTCACCAAACTTAGTGCCTGCCTGATTTGATTGAACTTTGCTTTTCTAAAATTCATAGTTTTAGTGGTCCCGCTGCCCCGTGGCCTATCAGTCACCAGATCAAACGTTATCATGTTGTGATCACTATTTCCCAAATGTTCTTGAACCTGCACATTTGATACATTATCTGGTCTATTCGAAATGATCAGATCCAGTAACGCATTCCCCCTAGTTGGTTCCGTTACCATTTGAGTCAAGTAATTGTCCTGTAGTGCTGCCAGAAATCTGCTGCTTTTACCAGAATGGGTAGCCTCAATACCCCAGTCAATGTCTGGAAAGTTGAAGTCGCCCATAACTATGACCTCATTTTTACTTGCCGCTTTTTCAATTTGCTGTAGTAATTGCAGTTCTGCAGCTTCATTAATATGAGGTGGTCTGTAGCATACCCCAATAAGCAATTGGCAACTTTTATTTCCACCATGAATATTTACCCAAACGGACTCCACATCTTCGCAATCTTCCTCCATCTCATCGTTGAGGACAGCTGTAAAAGAATTCTTAACAAAGAGACAAACCCCTCCACCTTTTTTCCCTGTTCTATCCCTCCTGAACACATTGTATCCTTTTAAATTGGCTATCCAGTCATGACTTTCATCCATCCATGTCTCGGTTATTCCCACAATGTCATAGCCTTTGTCATTCAGAATGAACTCTAGTTCATCTATTTTATTTGCAAGGCTCCGAGCATTGGTTATCATGCACTTTATATTTTTACCACCACATTTACCAATTTTGTTTACCTGAAATGGGCTACTTGAAGTTTTACCAACCTCCTTAATCTTTACACTGTCCCCACCCCCCTCTCCACCCCCCATAATGTTAGGCTCCCACTGTCTTTTTACCTTATCTTGTCTATATGTTGAGACTTTATCCTCCCGCCTCCCCCCAGATCCTAGTTTAAAATCTCCTCCAACCGTTTAGCCATCTTCTCCCCCAATGCAGCTGCACCCTCCCCATTAAGGTGCAGCTGCAGGTGTATTGCGTAGTAAACTACGAATGCGTTACTCGTGTCTAATTTTCCGCATGCAATTGTAGTCTTACAATTTTATACGTTGGAAAGGGGAATGTATGCATAGAAAAGTTCCCGGTATAAGCATTACAGAGGAATTAATGCGTAAAATTTTCTGCATACGGGCATAAGCATCCGCATACACTACGCTTCACACTACACGTAATTTCGCATTTTAACGCTCATCTACGAAATGCATACGAAGCAAATATTTGATTGCGAAGCCGTAGTTTGGCGAAGCGTAATTGCATAAAGCTACGCATAGTTCCAGCGTAGCGAAGTTGGCTGACTACGACCATCCCTGAAACTGTTCACAATACTTACCATCTAGATATCACGGCAGCAGGTATTGTGACTATTGTTCAGTTGTGAGCATGCAGGACATCTAGTTTTATTTAGTTCTGGGCTCTTCCATCACTATTGAGAAGCCAGAGTCACCCACGTCATTCATCCCAGCGCTCACAGTTTTCCTGTCTGTGTGTGTCCACAGCCGTCCGCATTGCTTGCACATTGTATCCTGTTGTTTGTGCAGCAGCTGGCTAAAAAGGAACGGAAGTTAGGAACAAGCAGTGGCAGCAGGAAGGAACAGTCTCTGCCACGCTGCTGGGGCTCACCGATTGCAGGTCCGAGTGAGACAGACCTCCATGTCTGGGCATAAACCAGGAGGGCTGTTACAGTTTTTTTTTACATTCCAGAGCTTCTGATGGCAAAGCAAGCATGGGGAGGGAGGAAGTGAGTGCTCAGCTAGATCGGGACTGTCACTGCTCACATGAGGAGAAGCAGGGCTTTCTCCAGTGCAGGGATGAAAGGCTGCAGGATTTGATAGATGTTTGGCTGAGAAAACCTTTTGTCATGTGACTGCATTCTTGTGAGTACCTGGCCTTGACCTCTGTAGCAACTCCCCTTCAAACCAGAAAGCTGCATTAGATAGTGGCTCATCTCTCCCCTCCCCCACTGTAGAGGGACTACATCTCCCAGCATGCACCCCTCCATAGAGGGAGCACAGATCCCAGCAGTCTCCTTCTCCACAGAGGGACCACATTTCCCAGCATGCCCCCTCTATAAAGGCACCACATCTCCCAGCATGCCTCCCTCCATAGAGGGACCACAGCTCCCAGCATGTCACCCTCCAAAGAGGGACCACAGTTCCCAGCTTGCCACTCCCACTCTTTAGAGTTCCCAGCATGCCCCTCCATAGAAGCACCACAGCTCCCAGTATGCTCCTCAGCTCCACAGGTCAGTGGTGGACCCCACTGATCTCCCCCAACATTCATAGTGGCCCCTGAGGGCCCTGCAGGGTATTTGCTCTTGGTTGCCCTCGCCTGCCCAGCCGGCTTGCTCCTCTGTGTGCTTCCATCTTTTCAGAGGCACGTTATCTCGGAGATGAGATAAGTAATGAAGCCCATAGACTGAGGGAGGAGTGTGCCAGCCAGACAAGTGAGTATGCTCCTCTGAGATTACTCTGCAGGAGCCCCAGGAATCACTATGCACATTATAGGAGCCCTGCCGTGGCTCTGGGGCCCTGTGGACACCCAGCAGGGGGGCATGCTGGCAGCTGTGTGCATTCCTGGAGGAAGGGGGGGTGGATTTGCTTGGAACTATTTGCATTTTCCACCTAGGGAAAGAAGGGGCCTGGCTAGCCCCTCAATTTCTACCTTCCCTTACCCTGGCTGACTTCTTTACATTGAACATCCCCTCCATCCTTTCATTTTTTATCCCATGCTGAGTCTGACTGATCTCTCCTCACCCTGGCAACCTCTTCAGTTCTAACTGCCCTTCTACAACCCCTTTTCCATTTGACCTTTTTATCCTGACTACCTGAACAGTTCTAACTGCCCTACTCCATTCATACATCTCCCCAGAGATGGGGAGATGTATGCTGTCCAGATTTGCACCAAAGTGTGATCAGGAAGGCAAGCCACTAAACAGATAGGCAGCTACGTTTCCCTGTTCAGATCAAGCAATATTACCATTTTGTTTTTATATAGTACTAACATCTTCTGCAGCATTTTATGGAGTAAATAGTCATGTCACTTACTGTCCTCAGAGGAGCTCACAATCTGTTACCCACCATAGTCATAGTCTAATGTCCTACTATATTATTATGTACTAGCTGACCCGTGGCGTAGCATACGCCGCATAAGAGGGTAGAGGGCAGGAAGGGGGTTTTGGGCACAGCGGAGGGGGGTTGCCCCCCCCCCCCCTCACCTGGGTCCCCCATGTGCACTCCCCCTCCAGCTTAAGCACAGTAACAGCTGCCACTATTAGTAAGAGGCAGTGGGCAGGGATGACTCACCTCTTCCGTGTTCCATCGTGCGTTCCACTGTCGTCACTTCCTGCAATGCCGAACACTGTATTGGTGTAATTTGCCTTTTTAGAACAGAAGGAAATTTGCAATAATTCAGCTATAAGTGAACATTTGTGGTTACCCACAATGCACTGCTACTAAATATGCAAATTACCCCTTTTCCCCCTTGGTAAGCCAAGCAAGCATCCAGAGCCACTGGTGTACAGCAAGCATATAGCTTTAAATTTTACACAGTCATATCAAACCCACATGTAGACAGCCTGTTTCAGACTTTTGGTCCTCATCAATACATGGCAGGGATTGATACAGCTGTATGAGCTAGGGCTTGGACCAGTACAACAGAGTAACCAAGCAGCTCAGGGTGCCCCAAACCACTCGGAATGTATAGGGGGATAAAAGGTACCAAAAAACCACCTACTAAAAAAAGCAAAGCTTGGTGTAATTTGCCTTCCTAAAACAGAAGGAAATATGCAATAATTCAGCTATAAGTGAACATTTGTGGTTACCCACAATGCACTGCTACTAAATATGCAAATAATTCCTTTTCATCCTTAGTAAGCCAAGCAAGCATCCAGAACCACTGATGTATAGCAAGCCTATAGCTTTAAATTTTACACAGCCATATCAAACCCACATGTGACAGCCTATTTCAGACTTTTGGTCCTCATCAGTACATAGCAGGGATTGATATGGCTGTATGAGATAGGGCTTGGACCAGTACAACAGAGTAACCAAGCAGCTCAGGGTGACCCAAACCACTCGGAGTGTATAGTGAGATAAAAGGGACCAAAAAGACCTCCTACTAAAAAAAGCAAAGCTTGGTGTAATTTGCCTACCTAAAACAGAAGGAAATCTGCAATAATTCAGCTATAAGTGAACATTTGTGGTTACCCACAATGCACTGCTACTGAATATGCAAATTATCCCTCTTTGCCCTTGGTTTGATATGACACTACTTCTTCTTCTTGCTTGGACCAGCCCCTTATTCTTGCTTGGACCGGCCCTGGGGGCAGGGCACTACTTCTTCTTCTTGCTTGAAGGTTGAGGCACTTACTCTATTATATATATAGATTTATATAGAACTGATCTTCTGCAGCACATTGCAGAGTACAGGTACATAGTCATGTCACTGACTGTCCTCAGAGGAGCTCACAATCTAATCCTACCATAGCCAGAGTCTAATGTCCTACCACGTTATTATAATGTATTCATATAGCATTGACATCTTCTTCAGCACTTTAGATGAGCTCACAATCTAATTCTACTATAGTCTGTCCTACGATACTATTATGTATTTATATAGCACTGACATCTTCTGCAGCACATTACAGAGTACATAGTCATGTCACTCACTGTCCTCAGATGAGCTCACAATCTAATTCTACTATAGTCTGTCCTACCATATTATTATTATTATTATTATTATTATTATTATTATTATTATTATTATTATCATTATTTGTTTATATTGCACTGGCATCTTCTGCAGCACTTTACAGAGTAAATAGTCATGTCATTGACTGTCCTCAGAGGAGCTCACAATCTAATCCTACCATAGTCTAATGCCCTACCATATTATCATTATGTATTTATATAGCACTGACATCTTCTGCAGCACATTACAGAGTACATAGTCATGTCACTGACTGTCCTCAGAGGAGCTCACAATCTAATCCTACCATAGTCATAGTCTAATGCCCTACCATATTATTATTATGTATTTATATTGCACTGACATCTTCTGCAGCACATTACAGAGTACATTGTCATGTCACTGACTGTCCTCAGAGGAGCTCACAATCTATTCCTATCATAGTCATAATCTAATGTCCTCCCATATTATTATAATGTATTTATATAGCACTGACATCTTCTGCAGCACTTTAAATAATTATACATAGTCCTATCACTGACTGTCCTCAGAGGAGCTCACAATCTAATCCTACCATAGTCATAATCTAATGTACTACCATATTATTATTATGTATTTATATAGCACTGACATCTTCTGCAGCACTTTACATAATTATACATAGTCATGTCACTGACTGCCCTCAGGGGAGCTAACACTCTAATCAATGTAATATGTATGATAACTAGGGCATTACTTTATAGTAAAGGAGCAGGGGTGTAGAAATAGGGGGTGCAGAGGTAGCGATTACATTGGGGCCCTTGGGCCAGAGGGGCCCTCCCTCAACTGCAGTATTAGCTCTCTATTGGTCCTGTGCTCATAATAATCACTTCTATAGAGACTTTGAATAGTGGTAACCATTAACAAGCTGTTCCCCATCCCCTTCTTGCACCTCTGACACTGTAGTTGCCATTGGCAGGTTTTGGTGAGTAACATCAATTGTTATGTATAGAGTTCTTGGGGGCCTCAATGTAAAACTTGCATCAGGGCCCACAGCTCTTTAGCTACGCCACTGTAAAGGAGGGGGACTCTATGCAAAGTTTTGCTGGGCAGCAGTGTCTCTGAATTACAATGCTGCTAAGATCAGGTACATTTGGCCCTGTCCATAATACATCATGTCACGCCCACCTTCCGGTGCATGGTTACGCCCTTGTTTCACCGCAATCATGGGGCACGTGGGCCCCAGGCTGAAATTTTTCTGGTGGGCCCCCAGTGTCCCAGTCCGGAACTGGTGTGTTATACAACTTTAGGGCTTGGGCACACCGATTGGGTTTTCAGGCATTTTTGCAGCTGCTTGCGGCTGCGGATACGCTTGGTCAACGTATTTCAGTGGGGTGGGTCACACCAGAGCGGGAGGCGTTTTGCAGAAACACTACTCCCGGGGTGAGGCATTTTTTGGATTTCTGAGGCGTTTCTGCCTCCAATGTAAAGTGTAGGAAAACCGCAAACCGCTCTGAAAAACGGCACTTCAGAGCGGTTTGCAGGCGTTTTTGTTACAGAAGCTGTTCAGTAACAGCTTTACTGTAACAATACATGAAATCTACTACACCAAAAACGCTTCACAAAACCGCAAAACGCTAGCTGAAACGTTACAGAAAAATAAGAAAAAACGTTTCAAAATCTGCTAGCATTTTGCGGATCTGCTAGCGGGTTTTGGTGTGCATCAGGCCTTAAAAAGCATTACTAACATTAGCGTTTTGTTTTTTTGTTTGTTTGTTTTGTTCTTTTTTTGTTTGTTTGTTTGTTTTTGTGTTTTTTTTTTTTTTTTTTTTCCATAAGCAAATCACTTGTCATTGTATGAATGCAGAATTGTCCACAATTTTGTTCAAATACATATATGCTTCAAAACACAGATGTTATTTTTTTCACTATTATTCATAAAAAAAACAACTCCATACATTTGTGGCTGGTTGCTAAAAATGACATAAGAAGAAGCGTTGATGCTAAAAACACACAGCCTCAGAAGGCACACATGTCTGTGTTTGTATGAGGCCTGCTTTAATAGTTATGCACAAGCCAAACAGTGTTGCCTTCCTCAGTGCAGATCATAGCATTACACAGGTGATCTATAAAAATAACACACTGATGCAAGCAAACATCAGATTAATGTCAGCATAAAGCAGCGTACACACGCCGGACTTTAGGCAACGACGGGTTCGTCGTTGCCTCCCGCTGGGTGGGCGTGCCAGCGACAGTCCGGCGTGTGTACGCTCTGTCGTCAGACTGATACGGCTGTTTCTGAGCGATCCGCCGGGCGGATCGCTCAGAAACAGCCGTATCAGTCTGACGACAGAGCGTACACACGCCGGACTGTCGCTGGCACGCCCACCCAGCGGGAGGCAACGACGGACCCGTCGTTGCCTAAAGTCCGGCGTGTGTACGGACCTTAAGAGTCAACTTACTTTTATCTGCTTTGGTTTGATCTGAACATTTGTCCCATTGGTGCTCAGAAAAGTCTGCCGCTATATCAGCCCACACCATAGTGGTCTTGGGGGTGTCTTTGTAGTCAGAATGTTTCTTGTCATATAATTCTGGGTGGTCCTGGATTTTGCTGATAGGCTCTTCCGTGCTAAAACAGCTTTTGCGACTCATCTTCAGGTTCTTTTCTGCCGTTAGCTGTCTCTGCATCACAGGAAGTGTAGGCTGACCCCGGAAACACTTCACATTTAAATGGTCACGGAACAAAAATTGTGATCGCAATCGCCGCATAAAGCAATATTGTAAGCGTTTTGCCCTTTTCCTACACCTTCCATTATAGCAAAATCGCCCCAAATATGGTGCAGGCAGCGCTTTTGTCAGCGGAAAGCAGTAAAACGTGCAGATATGAACAGTCCCATAAGGAATCATTGCACAAGCGCTTTTATGGGGATTTTCAAAATCATTGGTGCTGAAAAAATAGCAAAAACGTCCGAGGTGTGAACAAGGCCTTATGCAAACAATTTTGCACGTTGGCTTTACAGTAAGTTCAAGGAAATACAAATGTTTTTAAAATTCTGTTTTGATTTGCATTTTACACAGCATGAGATGAGAATGTTTATGGGATTTGGGTGGTTTCTTACATACACA
Source organism: Hyperolius riggenbachi (assembly GCF_040937935.1). Lineage (NCBI taxonomy): Eukaryota > Metazoa > Chordata > Amphibia > Anura > Hyperoliidae > Hyperolius > Hyperolius riggenbachi. The sequence continues at coordinate 39,997,685 of NC_090646.1, read as the reverse complement.
TTACTGGTGAGATTGCACAAATAAACACTGCTGAATCTGATCCCCTCCACTGGCTACAACAATAACAGTTGCATAACTCAGGTAAGAATAGAAAGTGTACCAGTTGTGTTGGAGATGTGGCCATCAGGACACGGGACACACTCATAGCAGCAAATGTGAGGGGAAGATCCAGACATTTTTTTGCTCCCAGGCAAGCAGGGGTCATTGCATAGAGATACTGGGGGCTGAAATCACACACACAAATACAAGTTCAAACACATTATTGTCATTGTGTAGCACAACAAAATTACTTTCCACACCAAATGTATACTTAAACACAACAGTCTCCATAGTAACATTAAAGGCCCTTGTTACAATTGCCTTGCAAGTTTGCATTGTATTACCCTGTTTGGCTGCAGGATAATGCAACGACAATGCAAGGCAATGGGACCGAGCACACTTACAGCATCATGTCGCCTGGGGGAAGTGCCTGGTTGGCCGTCGACATATGGTCTTGAAAAAGCCCTAATCGTGGGGGCGAAACAGTCATCAACTCTCCTCTGCACCTCAGACTGCTGTACTCTGTGCCATCAAGGCTATGATAAGTAGAGTTGGGCCGAACCTCCGATTTTAGGTTCGCGAACCGGGTTCGCGAACTTTCGCGAAAGGTTCGGTTCGCGTTAAAGTTCGCGAACCGCAATAGACTTCAATGGGGATGCGAACTTTGAAAAAAAAAAATAATTATGCTGGCCACAAAAGTGATGGAAAAGATGTTTCAAGGGGTCTAACACCTGGAGGGGGGCATGGCGGAGTGGGATACACGCCAAAAGTCCCCGGGAAAAATCTGGATTTGACGCAAAGCAGCGTTTTAAGGGCAGAAATCACATTGAATGCTAAATGACAGGCCTAAAGTGCTTTAAAACATCTTGCATGTGTATACATCAATCAGGTAGTGTAATTAAGGTACTGCTTCACACTGACACACCAAACTCACCGTGTAACGCACCTCAAACAGCTGTTTGTGTAGTGACAACCGTGCTGGACTGGTGCGCACCATGGCGAGAGTGCAGGTTTTGGTGGCTTTACAGCCCATATGGTCGCCTGGCTGATGTAGCTGAATGACGGAACAGTGACTGTCCAGCTGATCAAATTTGGTCTGACCACAATGAAGCAACGACCTTATTATCTTTTGTGTGCCCCCCGAGACACTCATCTAGGCGCCGGTCATTGCTTCATTGTGATACGCAAGCCCCTTCACCACGGCAAGGTAATGATCACGAAGGGGAATGGGCACATGTACATGCCTTTTCTTTTGTTGTTGCAGCTGCCCGCAGTGCAGCCAGAAAAATTAGGCAGGCATGTACACGCACCAGAAAAATTATTACAGCGGCCGCTGCTAGCAGCGGCCTAAAAAATTCAGCAATCCGCCTGGAGTCCCGGACCCTGTTGGTGGTGGCGGAGAAGGTAGTCAAGCGGCCTGCAGGCAGACATGCTGTGTGGAGGTACTGGGAGCGACTTAGTCTTCTTGGGGCAGCCCAGGCAGCCAGTCACACGGCGTGCAGGCAGAGATGCTGTGTGTGCGGGGACTGACTTAGTCTTGGGGCGAGCAGCAGCCCTCCGGGATCCATGCCTCATTCATTTTGATAAAGGTGAGGTACTTAACACTTTTGTGACTTAGGCGACTTCTCTTCTCAGTGACAATGCCTCCAGCTGCGCTGAAGGTCCTTTCTGACAGGACGCTTGCGGCAGGGCAGGAGAGAAGTTGGATGGCAAATTGGGACAGCTCTGGCCACAGGTCAAGCCTGCGCACCCAATAGTTCAAGGGTTCCTCATCGCTGTTCACAGCAGTGTCTACATCCACAATTAAGGCCAGGTAGTCGGCTACCTGCCGTTCCAGACGTTGGTGGAGGGTGGATCCGGAAGGGCTACGGCGAGGCGTTGGACTAAAGAACGTCCGCATGTCCGACATCACCATGAGATCGCTGGAGCGTCCTGTCTTTGACTGCGTGGACACGGAAGGAGGATTAGTGGCAGTGGTACCTTGCTGGCGTTGTGCTGTCACATCACCCTTAAAGGCATTGTAAAGCATAGTTGACAGCTGGTTCTGCATGTGCTGCATCCTTTCCACCTTCCGGTGAGTTGGTAACAGGTCCGCCACTTTGTGCCTGTACCGAGGGTCTAGTAGTGTGGCCACCCAGTACAGCTCATTCCCCTTGAGGTTTTTTATACGGGGGTCCCTCAACAGGCAGGACAGCATAAAAGACGACATCTGCACAAAGTCGGATCCAGTACCCTCCATCTCCTCTTGCTCTTCCTCAGTGACGTCACGTAAGTCAACCTCCTCCCCCCAGCCGCGAACAATACCACGGGAAGGTTGAGCAGCAAAAGCCCCCTGCGACGCCTGCTGCGGGTGTTCTCCTGCTGCCGTCCCCTCCTCCTCCTCCCCCAAAGAAACACCTTGCTCATCATCATCGAGTCTGACTCGTCTTCTGCACACGACTTCTCTTCTTCCTCCTCCTCCCCCCTCTGTGCTGCCGCAGGTGTTGAGGAAACAGCTGGGTCTGATGAAAATTGGTCCCATGCCTGTTACTGCCGTAACGTTTCCTGGTCACGCTCATTCGCAGCTTCATCCGCCACTCTACACACAGCACGCTCCAAGAAGTAAGCGTAGGGAATTAAGTCGCTGATGGTGCCCTCACTGCGGCTCACCAGGTTGGTCACCTCCTCAAACGGCCACATGAGCCTGCATGCATTTTCCATCAGTGTCCAGTTGTCGGGCCAGAACATCCCCATCTTCCCAGACTGTTTCATTCTACTGTAGTTGTAGAGGTAGTGGGTCACGGCTTTCTTCTGTTCTAGCAGGCGGGAGAACATGAGCAGGGTCGAGTTCCAGCGAGTCGGACTATCGCAAATGAGGCGTCTCACCGGCATGTTGTTTTTCCGCTGAATTTCCGCAAAGCGTGCCATGGCTGTGTAAGACCGCCTCAAATGCCCACAGACCTTCCTGGCCTGCTTCAGGACATCCGCTAAGCCAGGGTACTTTGCCACAAATCTTTGAACAACTAGATTCATGACATGTGCCATGCAGGGTATGTGTGTCAGCTTCCCCATATGCAAAGCGGCAAGCAGATTGCTGCCGTTGTCGCACACCACGTTGCCTATCTCCAGGTGGTGCGGGGTCAGCCACTCGTCCACCTGTTTCTTAAGAACAGCCAGGAGAGCTGCTCCAGTGTGACTCTCTGCTTTGAGACAAGACATGTCTAAGATGGCGTGACACCGTCGTACCTGGCATGCAGCATAGGCCCTGCGGAGCTGGGGCTGTGTAGCTGGAGAGGAGAACTGCCACTCAGCCAAGAAGGAGGAGGACAGCGAAGAGCATGTAGCAGGAGGAGAGGAGGTGGCAGGAGGCCTGCCTGCAAGCCGTGGAGGTGTCACAATTTGGTCCGCTGCGCCCTGCTTGCCATCGTTCACCACCAGGTTGACCCAATGGGCTGTGTACGTAATGTAGCGGCCCTGCCCGTGCTTGGCAGACCAGGCATCCGTGGTCAGGTGTACCCTTGACCCAACGCTCTTCGCAAGAGATGACACCACTTGCCTCTCAACTTCACGGTGCAGTTGGGGTATGGCCTTTCTCGAAAAATAAGTGCGGCCTGGCATCTTCCACTGCGGTGTTCCGATGGCCACAAATTTACGGAAGGCCTCAGAGTCCACCAGCCGGTATGGTAACAGCTGGCGAGCTAACAGTTCCGCCACGCCAGCTGTCAGACACCGGGCAAGGGGGTGACTGGCCGAAATTGGCTTCTTCCGCTCAAACATTTTCTTCACAGACACCTGACTGCTGCTGTGGGCAGAGGAGCAGGAAGCGCTCAAGGGCAGAGGCGGAGTGAAGGAGGGTGCCTGTGAAGGTGGAAGGGAGAAAGCGGCAGAAGCAGATGATGCACCTGAAGGAGGAAGAGGAGAAGGAGGGTGACTTTTCTTTTGTGTGCTGCTGCTGCTTTTGCTCAGGTGGCCATCCCATTGCTGTTTGTGCCTTTTCTCCAGATGCCTTCGTAAGGCACTTGTCCCTACGTGAGTGTTGGCCTTTCCACGGCTCAATTTTTGTCGGCAGAGCGAACAGATGGCTTTGCTCCGATCTGAGGCACACACATTAAAAAATTTCCACACCGCTGAGCCACCCTGGGATGTGGGCACTATGGGGACCTCAGCAGCTGATGCTGAAGGGAAAGTTGGCTGGCTGTACATAGGTGGCGATACATGGTGCCGGACACTGCCACCAGCTGTTTCTGATGAAGAGCTGCCCCAGCTTCTTTCAGCAACTTCTCTCCTCCTACTACTCTCTGACTCCCCCTCTGAACTGTCCCCCTCTTCATCTCCTCTATTGGGAACATACAGAGGATCCCTATCATCGTCATCATCGTAATCATCCTGCCCAGCTTCGCTTGCCTCAGACAAATCCAAACATGCACCATCAGTAGGTCCTTCATCCTCCTTACACGTTACATCCATAGTGTTGCCGCGTAACTCAGACATATGAGCTGGTGAACATTCATCTGGCCGTAACAACAATGGCTGTGCATCAGTGATTTCAACACTAAATAATTCTTGCGAAGTGTCAAATGCAGCGGAAGTGGTGCTAGTAGTAGCGCTGGTGGCTGAGCAAGATGAGGTGTTCTGTGTCGCTAAATACTCAACCACGTCCTGACAATCTTGGGAGGTGATGGGACGTGCCTTCTTCTGAGCACTGTACTGTGGGCCAGGTCCACACGAAATTACATTTACACGACCTCGCGCAGACCTGCCGGGTGGCCTTCCTCTGGCTCTGGCACTACCTCTTCCTCTACCTGTTTTGTCCATATCGGGTATGCACGGAGTGGTATATCACACTGCGTGCACTCACGTAGGTAGGTGGGTTCACTTAACTGCACAGGTATGCGCACTGATGCGGTGGGTTCACTGAACAGAACAGGTATACAGTGGCGGGTTCACAGAACAGGTATGCAGTGGCGGGTTCACTGAACACAACAGGTATGCAGTGGCGGGTTCACTGAACACAACAGGTATACAGTGGCGGGTTCACTGAACAGAACAGGTATGCAGTGGCGGGTTCACTGAACAGGTATGCAGTGGTGGGTTCACAGCACAGGTATGCAGTGGCAGGTTCACAGAACAGGTATGCAGTAATGGGTTCACAGCACAGGTATGCAGTGGCAGGTTCACTGAACAGGTATGCAGTGATGGGTTCACAGGTATGCAGTGGCGGGTTCACTGAACAGTACAGGTATACAGTGGCAGGTTCACTGAACACAACAGGTATGCAGTGGCGGGTTCACTGAACAGAACAGGTATGCAGTGGCGGGTTCACTGAACAGTACAGGTATACAGTGGCGGGTTCACTGAACACAACAGGTATGCAGTGGCGGGTTCACTGAACACAACATGTATGCAGTGGCGGATTCACTGAACACAACAGGTATGCAGTGGCGGGTTCACTGAACAGGTATGCAGTGGTGGGTTCACTGAACAGGTATGCAGTGGTGGGTTCACTGAACAGTACAGGTATACAGTGACAGGTTCACTGAACAGAACAGGTATGCAGTGGCGGGTTCACTGAACAGAACAGGTATGCAGTGGCGGGTTCACTGAACAGTACAGGTATACAGTGGCAGGTTCACTGAACACAACAGGTATGCAGTGGCGGGTTCACTGAACACAACAGGTATGCAGTGGCGGGTTCACTGAACACAACAGGTATACAGTGGCGGGTTCACTGAACATAACAGGTATGCAGTGGCGGGTTCACTGAACACAACAGGTATGCAGTGGCGGGTTCACTGAACACAACAGGTATACAGTGGCGGGTTCACTGAACAGAACAGGTATGCAGTGGCGGGTTCACTGAACAGGTATGCAGTGGTGGGTTCACAGCACAGGTATGCAGTGGCAGGTTCACAGAACAGGTATGCAGTGATGGGTTCACAGCACAGGTATGCAGTGGCAGGTTCACTGAACAGGTATGCAGTGATGGGTTCACAGCACAGGTATGCAGTGGTGGGTTCACAGAACAGGTATGCAGTGATGGGTTCACAGCACAGGTATGCAGTGGCAGGTTCACTGAACATGTATGCAGTGATGGGTTCACAGAACAGGTATGCAGTGGTGGGTTCACAGTACAGGTATGCAGTGGTGGGTTCACAGAACAGGTATGCAGTGGTGGGTTCACTGAACAGGTATGCAGTGGTGGGTTCACAGCACAGGTATGCAGTGGTGGGTTCACAGAACAGGTATGCAGCCAGCCAGGAACAAGTTAAGCCTAACTAATCTTTCCCTGAGAGACAGTCTGCAGCAGCTCGCCCTACTCTCACTAACGCAGGCAGCACACGAGTGACCGTAATGGCCGCCGTTGCCTGCCTTATATAAGGGGGGGGGGTGGGGCTCCAGGGGCTAGTGTAGCCTAATTGGCTACACTGTGCCAGCTGACTGTGATGTAGAGGGTCAAAGTTGACCCTCAAGGTGCATTATGGGGCGAACCGAACTTCCGCAAAGGTTCGCCAGCGGGACGCAAACTCGAACCACCGAAGTTCGCGTGGAACCGTTCGCCGGCAAACCGTTCGGCCCATCTCTAATGATAAGTATATGGGGTTCTTTTTTATCATACCAGTTGTCTTATGAAGATATGGAATGAAAGATGTGGACGTTTTATTGATATGGCGAGTAGCTCCTGGAATTATTCTATTTGAATACAAAGTTTTTAGAAGCCACAGCTTAGCAACTCACCTGTTCATTAGTCCATGCGGTCTCACCTTCATTCCTGCTGGCCACATCTTCTCAGTGACCTTGAGCATGTTATTACTTAAAGGACTTCCGAGGCCAGAACATAAATGTAGTTTTACTTACGTGGGACCCCAGAGAGGCCCGGAGTTGTGAGGAGGGACACAATGGGCCTGATTCACAAAGCGGTGCTAACAGTTAGCACCGTGGTGAAAAGCCCTTTATCACGCCTAAACTCTGTTTAGGCATGATAAGTTTAGGTGTGATAAGTTTAGGTGTGATAAGTTTTTAGGTGTGATAAGTTTAAGTACCAACTGGGCTAGCACCGCAGTGCACAGCTGATCAAAAGTTTTGCGCTAGCAAAGTCTGGTGCACTTTGCATAGAGTTTAATGGCGCTGCTTTGCGTGCGGGACTTTGCGTGCGATCTAAACTTATCTAAACTTAGCATGCCTAAACTTATCATGCCTAAACTTATCATGCCTAAACTGAGTTTAGGCATGATAAAAATGGTTATCACGCCTAAAGTCTTTAACTGGGTTATCACCGCTTTGTGAATCGAGCCCAATGACTTCTAGGGGCTGGATGAAGCCCTAGGGAAAACTACACTTATTTTCTGGCCTCGGAAGTCCTCAAATAACATGTGCCAGGTTACTGAGAAGAGGCCCCCATATGAGGATGAAGATGCGAGCGCACAGGCTAATGGAGCAGTGTGACAACTAGTCAGACAGGTGAGTTGTTATGCTGTAGCTGGCAAAAACTTTGCAGAGGCCCTGGGTAGCAAAAGTCAGGGGGAACATTTTCAGGGGCCTTGGGGTCCGGGAGCAAAATAAAGTTTCATGGGATGAAGACCTGGGAGATTCAGCAGCCAGCCCGGCCTCCCTCAACGCGTCACTCTCCGGACTCCTCCTCCTCATTCAGTCACTGCATAGTGCCGCCCACTGCCAGCCACCCACACTACCACCGGACACAGCAGGTACTTCTTGAAACTTTGTTATGGGGAAGCGGGCAGAGGGGGGAGCGCTAGCGGAGGGGGTGGGGGGAATTTCCGACCCCCCCCGCGATCGGGGCATGCTCACCCCTTATGCCTGCGACCCCATAGGGGGGCCGTATTCGGCTGAACAGGGCCCTGTTCGGCCGAACAGGGGCCCTGTTCGGCCCTGTTCGGCGGCCATTAGAAGTTCGGGGCGAACCCGAACTTAAAAGGCCGAACACCATCAGGTGTTCGGCCGAACGCGAACATCACCCGAACAGGGTGATGTTCTGCAGAACCCGAACAGTGGCGAACACTGTTCGCCCAACACTAGCCCTGAGGATGAATTTACTGTTGAATGGAGGAGTCAGGTGGGGACTCAGGGGGTCTCCAGGTTACTTTTGCTCCAGGGCCTTATTGTAGCTATAACCATCCCTGATCACACGATGGTTCCAGTTACCTAAGACTTACTCAACTAAAGAAGAAGTCAGGAGAGAAGCATCTCTGTTCATTGCAGCTGTATGCAAAGCGCACAAAAAGACAGTGGCCTATTATCAATGAGTCACTAGAGTCTACCTATGTGTTGTGTTCCAACTGAGTGTGACAAGCTATAGAAGTAACCTACTGGCATTTCATACATTTGTCTCTAAGTGATAATTCAAATTACACTGACTCAAACTTTATGCTTGCAATTACCTCAGAATAATATGGATAGAATGAAGGGCTCCATTACTGCCCAGATAGGGGCCAACTCTTTCTTCAATTTCAGATTGCTGTACAGTATATACAACTAAAATGACGGGTGGGGGGACTCTACCCACCAGCTCTGCTAGATGAATAACATTTAACTTTAATTGAATCTCTAAATTTCCTGATCGTTTTCATCTCTTTCTCTTCACAGGTATGTGTTTATTCCATCTACACAAGAATTTTATGGATCACCTCTGTGCCTGTGTATGTGATAATCCCATCTACACAAGAATTCTATGGATCGCCTCTGTGCCTGTGCATGTGATTATTCCTTCTACACAAGAATTCTATGGATCACCTCTGTGCCTGTGTATGTGATTATCCCATCTACACAAGAATTCTATGGATCGCCTCTGTGCCTGTGTATGTGATTATTCCATCTACACAATAATTCTATGGATCGCCTCTGTGCCTGTGTATGTGATTATCCCATCTACACAAGAATTCTATGGATCACCTCTGTGCCTGTGTATGTGATTATCCCATCTACACAAGAATTCTATGGATCGCCTCTGTGCCTGTGTATGTGATTATCCCATCTACACAATAATTCTATGGATTGCCTCTGTGCCTGTGTATGTGATTATCCCATCTACACAAGAATTCTATGGATCGCCTCTGTGCCTGTGTATGTGATTATCCCATCTACACAATAATTCTATGGATTGCCTCTGTGTCTGTGCATGTGATTATTCCATCTACACAATAATTCTATGGATCGCCTCTCTGCCTGTGTATGGGATTATCCCATCTACACAATAATTCTATGGATCACCTCTGTGCCTGTGTATGTGATTATCTCATCTACACAAGAATTTCATGGATCGCCTCTGTGCCTGTGTATGTGATTATCCCATCTACACAAGAATTCTATGGGTCGCCTCTGTGCCTATGTATGTGATTATCCCATCTACACAAGAATTCTATGGGTTGCCTCTGTGCCTGTGTATGCTGTGTATGTGATTATCCTATCTACACAAGAATTCTACGGATCGCCTCTGTGCCTGTGTATGTGATTATCCCATCTACACAAGTATTCCATGGATCACCTCTGTGCTTGTGTATGTGATTATCCCATCTACACAAGAATTCTATGGGTCGCCTCTGTGCCTGTGTATGTGATGATCCCATCTACACAAGAATTCTGCAGATCGCCTCTGTGCCTGTGTATGTGATTATCCTATCTACACAAGAATTATATGGATCACCTCTGTGCCTGTGTATGTGATTATCCCATCTACACAAGAATTCTATGGGTCACCTCTGTGCCTGTGTATGTGATTATCCCATCTACACAATAATTTTATGTATCACCTCTGTGCCTGTGTATGCTGTGTATGTGATTATGCCATCTACACAAGAATTATATGGATCACCTCTGTGCCTGTGTATGTGATTATGCCATCTACACAAAGGTTCTATGGATCACCTCTGTGCCTGTGTATGTGATTATGCCATCTACACAAGAATTCTATGGATAACCTCTGTGCCTGTGTATGTGATTATCCCATCTACACAAGAGTTCTACGGATCGCTTCTGTGCCTGTGTATGTGATTATCCCATCTAGGGATGATCAGAAAGAGCAAATTCCATTCCGCTGGAATTTGCGGATTCTGCTAGCGCTTAATTCCGTCGCTATGAAAATTCCACCTGATTTTTGCGAAATTCCGCGGAATTCTGGATTCCAGCGGAAAAAGTAAAGAATCGCAAATTGAACCTTGTTTATGCTAAATGGTAACCCATAGAAGCTATTGATTGTTCCCTTAGTCCTTTTTCTCCCTTCCTCCTTCCTCTATCCTCCCGGAGGGAAGAGGAGGGTCTTGTCTTCCAGGGAATTGTAGGATTTCAAAAGCCAGCTTACATACATTGACCAGGAATCGAACCCAGGTCTAGTGCTTGGTAGGAAGCTCTCCTCAACACTATACCACCACCAACACTACATGCTGAAGCCAGCCTAGCATGTACCATTATGATATATCCAAGAGAAAAATTAGCTTGCTTAGGGATTTGTAGGATGTCAAAAGTCAACTCACATACATTGGCCAGGAATCAAACCCAGGCCTACCGCTCTGTAGGCTGCTATTCTAACCATTGTACCACCAACACAACACACTACAATGCTACATGCTGAAGCCAGCCTAGCATGTACCATTGTGATATATCCAAGAGAAAAATGAGCTTGCTTAGGGATTTGTAGGATGTCAAAAGCCAACTCACATACATTGGCCAGGAACCGAACCCAGGCCTACCGTTTGGTAGGCTGCCATCCTAACCATTATACCATCAACACAACACACTACAACGCTACATGCTGAAGCCAGCCTAGCATGTACCATTGTGATATATCCAAGAGAAAAATGAGCTTGCTTAGGGATTTGTAGGATGTCAAAAGCCAACTCACATACATTGGCCAGGAATTGAACCCACTACAATGCTATATTTTCTTGGCATGTGTGACTTGGAACGTGTCACTTGGCACGTGTCACTTGGCACTTGCCACGGGTCACTTGGAACGTGTCACTTGGCACGTGTCACTTGCCACTTTGCACATGCCAAGTGCCAAGTGACACATGACACGTGCCAAGTGACACGTGCCAAGTGACAAGTGACACGTGCCAAGTGACAAGTGACACGTGCAAAGACAAAATACAAATTTCACTAGGAAAATGTAACCTGCAGCCATTCTTACACTGTTAATAGTAGGGTTCTCAAACTTTGCACAATTGGTCACTGGGTGACTGGGATTAATATTCAGAAAAGTGGTTGGAGCCTACAAAAGACAATCAAAATTCACCCACTGATTTTCGAGGGAAATATTTCATTGCTGCCAATCTTGCACTGTTAATGACACAAGCCTCAAACCTGGTACAGTTGGTCATTGGGTGAATAGGGTTCAAATTGAGACAAGGGGGTGGAGCCAAAAACAGCCAATCAGATTTGTTTCATTTTAATGCAAATTATTGAAGCCACATACCGCAAAGCTCACAAACTTGCTCATTGAGTTATTGAGTAATTGTGTTGTAGGGTTAGGAAAAGTGGGTGCAGCCAACACCAGCCAAATATATAACCGGGCAACGCCGGGTCACCAGTGGGTGTAGACAAATACAAATTTTACTGGGAAAATTTAAACTGCAGCCATTCTTACACTGTTAATGGCAGCGGCATAGCTAAGGAGCTGTGGGCCCTGATGCAAGCTTGAAAATTGGGGCCCCCAAGCACTCTATACATTACAAGCACTCTAAACAAATACAATTGATATGATGCACCGAAATCTGCCAATGGCAACCACGGTGTCAGAGGTGCAAGAAGGGGACGGGAACAGTTTGATAACAATTACCACTATTCAAAGTATCTATAGAAGTGATAACTATGAGCACAGAACCAAGTGAGCTAATACTGCATTTGAGCAAGGACCCCTCGAGGCCCCTCTGGCCTAAGGGCCCTGATGTGGTCGCAACCTCTGCACCCCCTATTGCTACGTCCCTGGTTAATGGTAATCTGCCTGTCTAGCTTGGATCGCACTTGCCTTGCGCTAGTGCTGTGGATCCTTCTGTTCTGTCTTCCTGGATCGCACTAGCCTCTTGCGCTAGTGCTGTGGATCCTATCTCTCACTTATTCCTGTTTTCGTGTATCTGTCTTGTCTGCTACGAACGCTTGCTGGAGGCTCGGTGAGGTAACCGTTAAGCAAGCGCTCGTGTCCTCTGTTTCATGTTTGTCTGTCGGTGGTTAGTTAGGCGTGCTTGTCTCTGTTGTGCTTAACATGCGGAGACTGCGCATAAACGCGTGCACTGTTGCGAATGAGTGCGGTGTTCGCGTTTAGTTAGCATTTGTTATTTTCCTTATCTCCTCATTGTATATTTGCTGTGCCTTTGCTACTCTCGTGCTCTTCCTTGCTGTAGCCTTGTGTCACCTCTGGCAATCGCCTCTCTCGCGATTGCGTTCCTACTTCATATCTGCTGTTGTATGTGCACCGTCGCGGGTTGGCGACTAGATTGGGGCACATACATACATTCTGTCCCTGTGCTCATTCTCATCCGCAATCGCTTCTCTTGCGATTGCGTTCTCACTTGGTGTCCACCGTCGCAGGTTGGCGGCTAGATTGGTGGACATACATACATTCCTCATCTGTGCTTATTCGGTCTTGTGTCGCTGTTAGCAATCGCCATCTCTGGCGATTGCCTTCTCACTTTATCTTCATGGTTGTGTGTTCATCGTCACAGGGTGGCGACTAGTTTGGTGGACACACATACCCTCTGTCGCTTTGATCTCTCTCTTTCAGGGCTATCTTGCCCTGCGTTTCTTCCCTTCGTACAATTCCTGTCTGGCGTCTGTGGCAGGGCAGAGGAGCTGTTCCTCTGCACTCCACAGCTCCACCTGTCAACAGGAATTTCCCTCTACAGGTGCATTGCACCTTTTGCTGGGTTCCCTCAAATTATACGCTTGTGGAGGATTTCCGCCGTGTCAGCGCACGCCTTGTGCACTGAACACGGAGAGAATTCCACAATCGTTACATCAGATCTGTGACCAGAAAATCTTTCCACACCTCAAGGGGAAGTTGAGCCAGTTCCTGCCTCCTGCAGGAGGAGACCCAGCGCAACAAATAAGGAGCTTGCAGCAGGCCCTTGTTGAGCGCTTGGAGGAAGCCTTCCCCCAGCCTTCCACCCCCACTGTCCAGCCAGCACAGAGGCAGCAGCAGGTGCCTGCATCCAGCAGCAAGCGCACCACAGACCTGCTGTCGCTCAGCAACGAGCTCTACAGGACTGTAGAGGCTCCAGCAGTGACTAGAGAGGAGGTGCATGCAGCAGCATCCTCCTCCGGTCACAGCCAGCGCCTGTCCCACATGGTGGCTGACTACATGGGGTCCTACAGCGGGCTTGACAGCGATGACCCTGTTGATCCCATGGAGTATTGGGTCAAGCGCCTGGAGATCTGGAGCGAGCTGGTGCAGTACGCCCTGGAAGTGCTGTCCTGTCCCCCTTCCAGCGTGCTGTCCGAGCGCTGCTTCAGTGCAGCTGGGCGTGGTCACCGAGAAACGCTCACGTCTGTCTCACAAGTCTGTGGACAGACTGACATTTCTCAAGATGAACCAGGCATGGGTGGAAGGCGAGTTCCTGGCCCCTGTTGTTGGTAAAAGGGGGACATGAAGTGGCTCCCGGAAAACCATCGTTAATATGCCTTACCACCCTTTACCACCTCCTGGCTCCTGCTCACTAAGCCAGCCTGGTTCACTTTGACTATTACGTCACCTGCAGCCACACATTTTACACCTACAGTGGGCTGCTGTGTACTGCCCTTCTGCTGTCTGTCTGTGTTTCTTACTACCAGGGTACACAGAATTACCTTCTGCTGCCACTCTGCTACCAGCTATTACGTCCAACAATAGCTATATGTGTAATTTGCTGTAAGAAAAAAATAAATAAATAACAAAAAAAGGTTTAATTTTTCTGAGGTGCCCGGGTTGAAAACTGTGTTGTCCCAGTTGTGTATTGGACACATGATGTGGGATTCTTGACCGCTGTCTGGGACCTCATGCTGTGTATTTACGGCCTGGTACCACCGCTAGGTACCACAGCCTATTATGTCTCGCTGCCTGCCTCATTGACTGCCTGCTGCCACACACTCATCCTCCTCCTCCTCCTGCTGCTGAATTTACCTCCTGCTGTCTGTGTGTTTCCACTGCCAGGGAGCACATACAATGGCGCTTCCACCATGCGCCACCAGCTATTTATTACGCTCAAAAATAGCTGCATTTCTTTAAAAATAAAAAAAATATATATACTTTTTAATACTTTGTGATATTATTTTTAGAGGTGTCCGGGTTGAAAACTGCGATGTCCCAGTTGTGTATTGGACATGATGTGGGCTTCACGACCGCTGTCTGGAACCTCATTGTCACGATCGGTGTAACACAGAGAGAATCTGATTATTGGTGATCTGTAGTATCCCCAAAAATGCAGATATATACCTGATTACTGATGATCTGCAGTATCACCGATAATCAGATATATCACTAACCTCTGGAAACCTGAGTAATATGAGTGTTTGGTGTAACAGTAATACTTTGAGGGAAATACCTGAGGAACAGGTATCAGGGCAGTAGATAATACTGTTCTGGAGAACAAGTACCTTCCAGTAACCTGGGACTCTCCCACAGGGAGGAGCCAGGCTAGGGGTAGGAAGGGCCAGATCGAGAGTGACACCAAAGGCAGGATGTCACTGATTGATTGCTACATCTTCAGACACCGTTGACCCTTCCACCGAAGGAAGAGATGTTGCCCAGCAGTGGAGTCTAAGCGCCCACGGGTCTTCACTAACACCCTCCGAAGGGAATGCTAGACTGCGCTGCTTAGTGTTCACCAGGTCACTGCTGGGATAATCTCAGCTGCTGGTTGAGAGAACGGTGACACCTCGCTGTGGAGTTCTCAGGAGACAGAATCCGGGACCAACCGAGTCGGGGCGGCAGGCAGTAGCAGAGTCCAGTATCCAATCCGAGTCAGGGCAGGCAGCAGGCAATAGCAGAGTCAGTATACAATCCGAGTCAGGGCAGGCAGCAGGCAATAGCAGTTTCCAGTATACAATCCGAGTCAGGGCAGGCGGCAGGCAATAGCAGAGTCCAGTATACAATCCAGGTCAGGGCAGGCAGCAGGCAATAGCAGAGTCCAGTATACAATCCAGGTCAGGGCAGGCGGCAGGCAATAGCAGAGTCCAGTATACAATCCAGGTCAGGGCAGGCAGCAGGCAGTAGCAGAGTCCGGAATCAGGCAAGAGGTAAGTATCAAGGGGAGCAGAACAGGAGTAGTCAGGCAGGCCGGGTCGAGATCAGGAGTATCAGTAATAGAAGCAGGGCTGGTCAGCAGGCAGAGCGTCACCAGGAACCACACTAGCTGTCAGAACGAACAGCACCTGTTACAGGGGAAGACTGGCCTTTTATACTGTGGCCACAGCAGATTGGTGCCAACGTACGCACGCCACGCGTGTGCAGACGCAAACACAAGGCTCCGCGCATGCGTACGTAAAGCCGCGTTCGGTCACGCGCACGCGTACGCACGCCCCCAGCCACAGTATTCAAACTGCCGTCAGAGACGCGCGCGTGCGCGAAACAGGAAGGACGCCGCTGACGGGAGCTACGAGCGTGAGTATGACATTGATCTGTGAACTATCTCAACACATGGACAGACAAAGTACAAAGACAGGAGACTGATTCGGTAATCCTAAGGCACGCAGGGTTTGGCAACAGAGTATCAGAAATGTGAGGTACCGAATCAGAGATCAGAAGAGTGGTCAGGAAAGCAGAAAGTCATAACAGATAATAAACAATGCCTAGTCTTGGGTGTGAGCTCCGTGATCATCAACACCCTGGAACTAGTCTGATATATAACAGAATGGTAATACAGATCCCTAGTCTTGGGTGTGAGGTACTTGATCATCAACACCCTGGCACTAGTCTGAAGTATAACAGAATAACAACAACACAGATTCTGACAAAAGGTCTGAGTGCTTCCACGTAGTGATCGCAATGGCAGACAACCAGAGAATGACCAGCACCCAGTATATATAGTCAAGCGCTCTCCAGCACCTCCCCTAAGTGCTGGACCAATGGGAACTGGTAAAATCGTCAGCTGACCGACTTGGTCAGCTGACTCCCTTCTGGCTGTCATAAAAGTTCTGCCTCTCAGCGCGCGCGTGCGTCCTTCTGAATCTGTGTGGACTATCAGTCCCAGCCACACCAAACATGTGTTGTATAGCACCCGCCGCGCTGGACGCGGAACCAGCCGCACCGCTATCAGAGCATGCGGCTGTTTCTCCGCGTTCAGCCATACTGGTAGATGCAGGCCTACGCATGCAACCCGCCGCGTTGGATGCGGAATCAGCCGCCTTGTTCTGAGCACATGCGGTGGCTTTTCCGCGTTTTCTCACACTCATGCTGTGTATTTACGGCCTGGTACCACCGCTAGGTACCACGGCCTATTATGTCTCGCTGCCTGCCTCATTGACTGTCTGCTGCCACACACTCATCCTCCTCCTCCTCCTGCTGCTGAATTTACCTCCTGCTGTCTGTGTGTTTCCACTGCCAGGGAGCACATACAATGGCGCTTCCACCATGCGCCACCAGCTATTTATTACGCTCAAAAATAGCTGCATTTCTTTAAAAATAAAAAATGTATACTTTTTAATACTTTGTGATATTATTTTTAGAGGTGTCCGGGTTGAAAACTGTGTTGTGCCAGTTGAGTATTGGACATGATGTGGGCTTCACGACCGCTGTCTGGAACCTCATGCTGTGTATTTACGGCCTGACCCAACGCTAGGTACCACAGCCTATTATGTCTCGCTGCCTGCCTCATTGACTGCCTGTTACCACCAGTGCTGCTCGGATACCCCTTTTCAAAATCCGGATCCGATTCGGATCCGGATACCCCGCTATCCGATCCGGGTCGGATATCCGAATTCAAAATTTTCTGATCCGAATTCGATTCGGATATCCAACCCTAGTATCCGACCGGATTTGGATATCCGGGTTTAATCCCGGAAGTGGCCTTTAAATTGCTTTAAAAAGGTTTTTTAGGGTATATGAGGCATGTAGCATCATAATTTTGAAAATGGAAACACTGATGATGTGGGGACTTAAAATCCCCCCCCCCCCAAAAAAAAAATGGCTGTCAATCAACATCAGAGTGGTATCAGGAAGTGGTCGTACTGCCGCAGTTGGGGCCTCCCCACAACTCGGACAGCACAGACACCTCCAAAAAAAATTACACAGCTATTGTGTTTAAATAGTTGATCATGGCACTGTTGTAGGTACCACGGCACAGTAAAAAATTAGGAGAGGTTCCAGGAAGCGGTCGTACTGACGTAGTTGGGGTCTCCCCACAACTTGGACAGCAGACACCTCCAAAAAAATTACACAGCTATTGTGTTTAGATAGTTGATCATGGCACTGTTGTAGGTACCACGGCACAGTAAAAAATTAGGAGAGGTTCCAGAAAGCGGTTGTACTGACGCAGTTGGGGCCTCCCCACAACTCGGACAGCACAGACACCTCGAAAAAAATTACACAGCTATTGTGTTTAGATAGTTGATCATGGCACTGTTGTAGGTACCACGGTACAGTAAAAAATTAGGAGAGGTTCCAGAAAGCGGTTGTACTGACGCAGTTGGGGCCTCCCCACAACTCGGACAGCACAGACACCTCCAAAAAAAATTACACATCTATTGTGTTTAGATAGTTGATCATGGCACTGTTGTAGGTACCACGGCACAGTAAAAAATTAGGAGAGGTTCCAGGAAGCGGTCGTACTGACGCAGTTGGGGCCTCCCCACAACTCGGACAGCACAGACACCTCCAAAAAAATTATACAGCTATAGTGTTTAGATAGTTGATCATGGCACTGTTGTAGGTACCACGGCACAGTAAAAAATTAGGAGAGGTTCCAGGAAGCGGTCGTACTGACGCAGTTGGGGCCTCCCCACAACTCGGACAGCACAGACACCTCCAAAAAAATTACACAGCTATTGTGTTTAGATAGTTGATCATGGCACTGTTGTAGGTACCACGGCACAGTAAAAAATTAGGAGAGGTTCCAGGAAGCGGTCGTACTGACGTAGGTGGGGCCTCCCCACAACTTGGACAGCAGACACCTCCAAAAAAAATTACACAGCTATTGTGTTTAGATAGTTGATCATGGCACTGTTGTAGGTACCACGGCACAGTAAAAAATTAGGAGAGGTTCCAGGAAGCGGTCGTACTGATGCAGTTGGGGCCTCCCCACAACTCAGACAGCACAGACACCTCCAAAAAAATTATACAGCTATAGTATTTAGATAGTTGATCATGGCACTGTTGTAGGTACCACGGCACAGTAAAAAATTAGGAGAGGTTCCAGGAAGCGGTCGTACTGACGCAGTTGGGGCCTCCCCACAACTCGGACAGCAGAGACACCTCCAAAAAAATTACACAGCTATTGTGTTTAGATAGTTGATCATGGCACTGTTGTAGGTACCACGGCACAGTAAAAAATTAGGAGAGGTTCCAGGAAGCGGTCGTACTGACGTAGTTGGGGCCTCCCCACAACTTGGACAGCAGACACCTCCAAAAAAAATTACACAGCTATTGTGTTTAGATAGTTGATCATGGCACTGTTGTAGGTACCACGGCACAGTAAAAAATTAGGAGAGGTTCCAGGAAGCGGTCGTACTGACGCAGTTGGGGCCTCCCCACAACTCGGACAGCACAGACACCTCCAAAAAAATTACACAGCTATTGTGTTTAGATCAGCGCTGTCCAACTGGCGGCCCGCGGGCCGCCTCCGGCCCGCTAGGCCTCCAGCTGCGGCCCGCTCGTCTCCCTGAGTTGCAGTCATGGCTTCCGCTATAGGCGCCATGCCTGCAATCTCAAAATGCGCACTTTCCCGTGCCCCCGCTGGCCTTCATCAGCACTGTCCTCTCCCGTGTCCCCGCTGGCACTGCCTTAGCTCAGACCTCACAGATCGCGGCGACTGAAGAGAGCAGAGTGCGCATGTGTAGTACCCGCATACACAGAGTACTTCACATGCGGACGTGACTTCATTTGTCACTTCCGCATGTGAAGTTCCTCCGCGCGGGTGCTATGCGCACTCTGCTCTCTTCAGTCGCCGCGATCTGTGAGGTCTGAGCTGAGGCAGCGCCAGCGGGGACATGGGAGAGGACAGCGCTGATGACAGGTAACGGGGACTGGACACCTCGCTATCTAACTTGGGGGGCACCTGTCTCTAACTTGGGGGGCACATGTCACTATCTAGCTGAGGGGCACCTGTCACTATCTAACTTGAGGGGCACCTGTCTCTAACTTGGGGGGCACATGTCACTATCTAGCTGGGGGGCACCTGTCACTATCTAACTTGGGGGGCACATGTCGCTATCTAGCTGGGGGGGCACCTGTCACTATCTAACTTGGGGGGCACCTGTCTCTAACTTGGGGGGCACATGTCACTATCTAGCTGGGGGGCACCTGTCACTATCTAGCTGGGGGGCACCTGTCACTATCTAACTTGGGGGGCACCTGTCTCTAACTTGGGGGGTACCTGTCACTATCTAACTTGGGGGGCACCTGTCACTATCTAACTGGGGGGCACCTGTCACTACCTCAGCTGGGGGGACACCTGTCACTATCTAACTGGGAGGCACCTGTCACTACCTCAGCTGGGGGGACACCTGTCACTATCTAACTGGGGGGCATCTGTCACTACCTCAGCTGGCCACACCACAGCATCACCGCCAGCCCGGCCACAGCATCACCGCAAGGCCTTTCAGCCCACACATCATCCCCAATCCAGCCAAAAACACTATTGCCAGGCACAGCAGCCAGTAGAGGAGAATTTAAAAGCCAGGTGAGAGGTGTCAACCATATTAAGGGGGCATTCTGCCTATTTATGTGAAATGCTGTCTATTTATGTGCCTCATGATTGCTGAATTTGTCTTCTTGGGTGCCTCATGATTTGTTGGGGGCATCATGATTGCTGAATTTGTCTTGTTGGGGGCCTCAAGATTGCTGAATGTGTCTTGTTGGGAGCCTCATGATTTGTTGGGGGCCTCATGATTGCTAAATTTGTCTTGTTGGGGGCATCATGATTGCTGTTGCCACTTTGCGATAAAGTGAGTTTTGGGTTGCAGTTTGGGCACTCGGCTTCCAAAAGGTTTGCCACCACTGTCCTGATCTAATGTCCCACATTGCTAACTTCATGTAAATTTGTCTCCACCCGTGGCCACACCCACATTCTGGTCCATGGCCACACCCATTTTTCGGACGCAGAACGGTAGCCTTGTATTTCAGCGCGCGCAACTTCAATGACCTCTTGAATTGCATTTTGTGGGGATCTGCTGCCAATTGCATTGCATTTTGTGGAAAGTGCAGCCAATCTAATTGTCCTTTAATTGCATTTTTTTTTACTGGGGGGGGGGGGGGGGTTGGGGCTGCGGCTCCAGCAAGAACCTTCGGCCCTCCACCATGGGGTCAGAAAAATGGCCCTCCATGCCCATGAAGTTGGCCAGCACTGGTTTAGATAGTTGATCATGGCGCTGTTGTAGGTACCACGGCACAGTAAAAAATTAGGAGAGGTTCCAGGAAGCGGTCGTACTGACGCAGTTGGGGCCTCCCCACAACTCGGACAGCACAGACACCTCCAAAAAAATTATACAGCTATTGTGTTTACATAGTTGATCATGGCAGGTACCACGGCACAGTTCAAAAAATAAGAACCTGGCTTCATGAAGATGGAGTCAGCAGGTTGTGGTGGTAAAGGGTGGTGAAGCAGGCATAGTGATTACCACTCAGCCACTTCATTTCCCCATCTTGCCAACAACAGGGGCCAGGAACTCCCCAACCGCCCAAGCCTCGTTCATCTTTAAAAAAGTCAGTCTGTCCACAGACTGGCCTGACAGACAAGAGCGTTCTCAGTGACCATGCCACCGGTAGTGTTGGGCGAACACCTAGATGTTCGGGTTCGCGAACGTTTGCCGAACATCGCCGCGATGTTCGGGTGTTCGCGCCGAACTCCGAACATAATGGAAGTCAATTAGGACCCGAACTTTCGTGCTTTGTAAAGCTTCCTTACATGCTACATACCCCAAATTAGCAGGGTATGTGCACCTTGGGAGTGGGTACAAGAGGAAAAAAAATATTTGAAAAAGAGCTTATAGTTTTTGAGAAAATTGATTGTAAAGTTTCAAAGGAAAAACTGTCTTTTAAATGTGGAAAATGTCATGTTTCTTTGCACAGGTAACATGCTTTTTGTCGCCATGCAGTCATAAATGTAATACAGAGAAGAGGTTCCAGGAAAAGGGACCGGTAACGCTAACCCAGCACCAGCAGCAGCACACGTGATGGAACAGGAGCAGGCGCAGGAGGAGAAGGCCATGCTTTTTGAGACACAACAACCCAGGCCTTGCATGAGGACAAGAAGCGTGCGGATAGCATGCTTTTTACCGCCATGCAATCATAAATGTAATAAAGATAAGAGGTTCAATAAACAGGGACCGGGCGTCAACGCTAACCCAGGAGCAGCAGCAGACGTGATGGAACAGGAGGAGGCGCAGGAGGAGAAGGCCACACTTTCAGGTGCAACTCAGGCCTTGCATGAGGACAAAAAAATGTGTGCGCAAAGCAATGCAATGAGTAGTTTTTAGGACACAATGGGCTATTCGGAGGAGCTATTCCCACCCCCACAATCTTCTACCTGTGAAAGGTCAATGGAACAGCCACAAATGTTGTGCCCGGATTCACAACCTTTTTCTGTGGAAAATGCACCTCGCACTGAAATGCAAGGCGAGGCCGAGGATGAACATGACGTCAACAACTCAACATGACGCAAAATGGGGGCGGAACAGAAAGCTGCTTTCAATGTTTTGAAGGCCTTAATTGCCTCCGGTGGCCACTTAGATGCATCATTCATCACACCCAAATCCCAGAGCAATGTGTGCAGGAATTTGAATCGCAGGAGGTGTACCGAGATCATCTGGACAAGTGACCAAGTGACCAAGTGACAAGTGACCAAGTGAAAAGTGACAAAGTGACCAGTGACAAAGTGACAAAGTGACAAAGTGACAAAGTGACAAGTGACAAGTGACAAGTGACAAAGTGACAAGTGACAAAGTGACAAGCGACAAAGTGACAAGTGACAAAGTGACAAAATGACAAAGTGACAAGTGACAAAGTGACAAAGTGACAAGTGACAAAGTGACAAGTGACAAAATGACAAAGTGACAAAGTGACCAGTGACAAAAGTGACAACTGAGAGGTTGTTCTGGGGAGCTCCACTGCACTCAGTCGCATATGAGGAGAGGTCTCGTCGGGACTGCTGATCCTCCTCAGCTTGCTCAAAGCCTTGAGGGTTCCTGAAGATCCTCTGCTTGGAGTTCGCCGGGGTTCAGCTTGGTGTCGGGGTCGGCGGCGTCCTCCTCACTCCAACGTGGCAGATCTTCTGTTGAAGGAAAAAAAAAAAAACATTGTTAAAAGTCCAGTACCGCTTCTGAAGGACTCACCAAGAGATGCAGGAGCGCTTTAATCTAGCGCACCATCGCTCGCTGGGTGATGTCCCTCCCTACGCGCTGGAATTCTATGCTGCACATGCTAGCACGCTTTTGCGCAGTGCCGAGGCGCATTCCAGCAGCTAGCTACCAAGCTTCTGTGGATCTGATTGGGCCACCATGTTGGATCTCTGCCAAGTCCTCCAAAATTTTGAGCAATCCACGTTGCGTGACTGAGCAGTGACAACTCTACAGTCAGCATTACAATACCACTGCTGTGTTTACTGTATAAATCAATGTTGAAGATGGAAACCGCTGGCATGATGCAAGTGGGGGATTCTGAAGATGAAAACGATCAGCGTGATGATACCAACATCAGGCAACCTGCCTCAGGAAACGCTGGTCCCAGCTATGACAAAGAACAGGACGAGGAACAGCTGGAGTTGGAGCAGGAATTGGATGCCCCCACTGCCGAGGGACAGAGCGGTGCACGTTGGACTTCCACAATTTAGCGGGAATGGACAGCAGAAGAGGAAGAAAGTGATGCTGGTGACGAATATGGTGCATCACAACAATCACAACGCTCACAAGAACATGAAGACAGAGGAGTCTGGCAGGACTCTATGGCACACATGGCTCAATTCATGCTAGACTGCATTGAACGCAGCCCGCGCATTATTCACTATTCATTATTATTCATTATTCTGGAATCTGGACAACACCAATTACTGGGTTTATACCCAGTTTATACAAACAAAATGTTAAAAAACTGATTGAAGAAAGTGTCAGACAGGTCAAAAATGGAACAATTCCAGCAGGCCCTTGAGGATGGAGACTTTAGAGAGGAGATTGACATCCTCCTCCTTCTCTAGCCAGTTGTACGCCGACAGACTGACTTCAGCAAACCCAGGAGGACCAGGAGGGCAGCAAAGAACACAAGCTGCTGCTAGTGCCGAAAAGGGAATGGTATTGGCAGTGTCCTTGGAGTGGGAACATTTTCTGACACCCATGCAGCAGCCCACAGAACAGCAATCGGGCAGTTCCACGTCCTCCAACACCAATCGCCTGGAGAAGATGGTCAAGGTCCAGGACTACATGTCAGATGGCGTAGCTGTGTTGAACAATCCATCTGCAGACAGACGGTGAGTGTGACAGGCAGCACAGAAGGACCATGGCAACTCACTCATAGTACCACAGTTTGATAGTGCTGCCCAAAAAATTATATGGATCCGTGGACCCGGGCACTGCGGGCACTACTGGGAAGTGGGAACGCAGATTTTAGTACCTAAACACACGATACAACATGTTTTCCGGGGTCGGACTCTGAGGCACATACAGATGGTCCCGATCATCATCCTCATCATACAACTCTTCTCCTGAGTCTGACCCACCCACCACCTCTGCCACCCCAACATCCCCAGACACAGACCCCTCATCGTCCTCAACATTAACTTGGGATGCTGGCCTGAGCCAGACCTCCTCCTCCACATCAGGCCCCATCATCTCCTCAATGGCAGCCCTCATTAATCGCTCTGGCGACGGACCGATGGACACAACGTTCTCCTCCGGGGAGGGCTGCTGCTGACCACTGGCTGCTGGGGTGGATGTTATAGCTTGCGTGGGGCGTTGGCTGTTGCTGTTGTTGGGAGTGCTGCTCACAGCGGAGGTCTCTGAGGAACTCATGGTGAGCTCATATAGTGGTTGGCGGTGAGTGGAGTATTACACACTGACTGGCAGAGTACGCAATGCTATATAGTCTGGCTGAGTGGTGTACACAGAGTGGCAGTACACACAATGCTATATAGTCTGGCTGAGCGGTGTACACAGAGTGGCAGTAAACAATGCTATATAGTCTGGCTGAGCCGTGTACACAGAGTGGCAGTAAACAATGCTATATAGTCTGGCTGAGCGGTGTACACAGAGTGGCAGTACACACAATGCTATATAGTCTGGCTGAGCGGTGTACACAGAGTGGCAGTACACACAATGCTATATAGTCTGGCTGAGCCGTGTACACAGAGTGGCAGTACACACAATGCTATATAGTCTGGCTGAGCGGTGTACACAGAGTGGCAGTACACACAATGCTATATAGTCTGGCTGAGCCGTGTACACAGAGTGGCAGTAAACACAATGCTATATATAGCGTGGCTGAGCGAGGTACACAGTGGCAGTACACAATGCTATATAGTCTGGCTGAGCCGTGTACACAGAGTGGCAGTAAACACAATGCTATATATAGTGTGGCTGAGCGAGGTACACAGTGGCAGTAAACAATGCTATATATAGTGTGGCTGAGCGAGCGGTGTACTACTGTTCCCAGCAGCGACACACAATGACTGGGGGGGACCCTGGCTAGCGTGGCTGGAGAGCGAACTACCCTGCCTGCCTACCCAAAGCTAAACCCACAGAGAAATGGCGGAGATATGAAGTGGTTCGGGTATTTATTTACCCGAACCACGTAACCGTTCGGCCAATCAGAGCGCGTTCGGGTCCGAACCACGTGACCCGTTCGGCCAATCACAGCGCTAGCCGAACGTTCGGGGAACGTTCGGCCATGCGCTCTTAGTTCGGCCATGCGGCCGAACGGTTTGGCCGAGCACCATCAGGTGTTCGGCCGAACTCGAACATCACCCGAACAGGGTGATGTTCTGGAGAACCCGAACAGTGGCGAACACTGTTCGCCCAACACTAGCCACCGGCCGCACTGAAGCACCTTTCTGACATAACGCTGGAAGGCGGGCAGGACAGCACTTCCAGGGCGTATTGCGCCAGCTCGTCCCAGATATCCAGGTGCTTCACCCAGTACTCCAAGGGGTCCACAGGGGTGTCAGTGTCAAGCCCGCTATAGGACCCTATATAGTCGGCCACCATCCGGGTCAGGTGCTGGTTCTGGCTTTGAGAGCCGGATGCTGCTGCAGGCACCTCCTCTGTAGGCAGTGGTACTGGTGTGGCATAGAGCGCCTTTGTCAGAGACAGCAGGTTTGTTGGGCGCCTGCTGATGCTGGATGCAGGCACCTGCTGCTGTGCTGGCTGGACTGAGACAGCAGGGGGGTGGGAGTTCGGGGGAAGGCTTCCTCCAAGCGCCGAACCAGAATCCGCTGCAAGTCCCTGATTCGGCGCACAGGGTCTCCTCCTACAGGCAGGAACTGAGCCAGCTTCCCCTTCAGCCGTGGGTCCAGCATCAGGGTGATCCAGATGTCCTCCTGAGCACTCATCTGCTTCACCCTTGGGTCTTTGTGCAGGCACTGCAGCATGTGCACTGCCATGGGGAAGAGGGCTGCCATCTCTGCTGACCTATCATCTTCTGCACCGCTGACAGTGCTGTCGTCCTCCTCTGATTCCGGAGCCTCATCTTGCTCTCTCCACCCCCGCACTACTGCAGCTGCACTCCGCTGTGCCCCCTCCTCTTCAAGGTCAGGGACCTCCAACTCCTCCAAGTCCTCCTCCAACTCCTCCGAATCCTCCTCCTGCTGCACAGAGATGGACTGCGAAGTTTGCTGCTGCTGCTCCTGCTGGATCAAGGCTTCCTCTCCCACTTTCAGCAGAGCATCGAGGGCCTTGTCCAGCATGCACACAATGGTCACCCACTCACACAGCGACGCATGGTCCCGGCTGACCATGTTGGTGGCCTCCAGGAAGGGTACCAGCACAAAGCACACCAGCTGCATTTTTCCCCACTCAGCAGGGCGGATGATGTCTGGGAGGTGGGTGGTGCCGGTCCCCAACTAGTTGGCATCCATGGTGGCTCTGGCCAGGTACAGGTTGACAGCCCGCCTCTGTTCAACCAGACGTTCCAACATCGCCAGGGTGGAATTCCAGCGTGTTGGAACATCTATAATGAGCCGGTGCTGTGGGAGGTTCAGCTCCAGCTGCACGGCTGTAAGGGTCGCTGTGGCACTACCCGAGCGGCAAAAATGACCCACCGTTTTCCTTGCTGCTCCCAAAAGAGTGTCCATCCCCTGGTAGGTGTGCAGGAATTTCTGCACCACTAGGTTCAGGACGTGGGCCAGACAGGGGATGTGGGTGAGGTTTCCCCGCTGGATGGCAGCAACCAAGTTTGCCCCATTGTCGACCACCACCTCTCCGACTCTGAGGCCTCTGGGGGTCAGCCAACTCCTCTCTTGCTCTCGGAGCTAGACCAAGACGTGGTCTGCCGTCAGCTTGTTCTTGCCCACCGTGACCAGCTGCAGCAGCGCTTGGCAGTGGTGGGCCTTCACGCTGCTGCTGAGGCGGGGTTGTTTTGCGGCGGATGGAACCGGATCAGAGCTAGAAGCTGCTGCACTTCCCCTGACCCTGCTGTGGGGTGGCACCACCCACCGGGGTGATGATGCTGCTGTCTCCTCTTCACCCCCTTCCACCAAACTGACCCAGTGCGCGGTGAAGGACAAATAGCAGCCTGTCCCGAACCGGCTGCTCCATGAGTCCATTGTCACATGGACGAGCGCACCAAGCGCATTATCCAGCCCACGCTCCACGTTGGCCTTCACAAAGAGGTGCAGTGCTGGGATAGCCTTGCGTGCGAAGTAGTGCCGGCTGGGGATTGGCCAATCCGGCGCTGCGAACTGCAGGAGCGCACGCATCTGGCTCCCCTCCTGCACAAACGAGTACGGGAGGAGCTGGGAGGACATGGCCTGTGTCAGCAAGCCCTTCAGTTGGCGTATGCGACGGCTGCCGGGAGGCTGAGCCCTGACCACAAAAGAGTCACTCAGCAGGGTCTGGTGGTGGGGGCGTTTTAGGCTTGCACGGGAAGCTGAGGAGGGAACAGAGGAGACCACTGAGGAGGACTGGCTGCCTGAACAGGCCTCAGTGTCAGCAGGAGTGGCAAAGCTGGTTATAGTGCTCTGACCTCTGCAAGGGCCAGCGCCAGCTTCCTTCAGCCTTTTGAATTCCTGATGCTCAGGTTTGTGCTTATTGCCCAGATGGTTTATGAAGCTGGAGGCAGAGGCGTAGCTAGGGTTTTCAGCGCCCGGGGACAAAGACTATTAATGCGCCCCCTAAGGTGAAGGGTCGTGACCAAATGTGGGCGTGGTTATGGGTACTCCACATTTGGTCACGCCCCTTCAAATGTACATGGAGGTTAGCAGGCTCACGCTCACCCACCCTCCCTCAGTATGTACCTTCCAGCATGTTCCAAGACAAATTCAGCAATCATGAGCCCCCCACCCCCATCAAGACAAATTCCGCAATCATGAGCAAACATGAGGCCCCCAACAAGACAAATTTAGCAATCCTGAGGCCCCCAACAAGACAAATTCAGCAATCATGAGGCCCCTAACAAGACAAATTCAGCGATCTTGAGGCCTCCAACTAATCATGAGGCCCCCAACAAGACAAATTCAGTAACCATGAGGCCCCCAACAAGACAAATTCAGCAGTCATGAGGCGCATAAATAGACAGCATTTCACATAAATAGGCAGAATGCCCCCTTAATATGGTAGACACCTCTCACCTGGCAGCAGTTCCCCAAAATACACTCAATCTGACAGCAATGCTTGCCCAAAAATAGGTAGCCCCAGGTCTATAGGTGTCCCCAGAATAGGTGGCCAGCAGTATAGATGTCCCCAGAACAGGTAGCCAGGGGTAGAGATGTCCACAGAACAGGTAGCCAGGGGTATATGTGCCCAGTATATGTAGGCAGGGGTATGTGTCCCCAGTATATGTAGCCAGAGGTATATGTGCCCAGTATATGTAGCCAGGGGTATAAATGCCCAGTATATGTAGCCAGGGGTATATGTACCCAGTATATGTAGTTAGGGGTATATGTGCCCAGTATATGTAGGCAGGGATATATGTGCCCAGAGTAGGTAGCCAGGGGTATATGTGCCCAGAGTAGGTAGCCAGGGGTATATGTGCCCAGAGTAGGTAGCCAGGGGTATATGTGCCCAGAGTAGATAGCCAGGGGTATATGCCCAGTATATGTAGGCAGGGGTATATGTGCCAAGAGTAGGTAGCCAGGGGTATATGTGCCCAGAGTAGGTAGCCAGGGGTATATGTGCCCAGAGTAGGTAGCCAGGGGTATATGTGCCCAGAGTAGGTAGCCAGGGGTATATGCCAAGTATATGTAGGCAGGGGTATATGTGCCCAGAGTAGGTAGCCAGGGGTATATGTGCCCAGAGTAGGTAGCCAGGGGTATATGTGCCCAGAGTAGGTAGCCAGGGGTATATGTGCCCAGAGTAGGTAGCCAGGGGTATATGCCCAGTATATGTAGGCAGGGGTATATGTGCCCAGAGTAGGTAGCCAGGGGTATATGTGCCCAGAGTAGGTAGCCAGGGGTATATGCCCAGTATATGTAGGCAGGGGTATATGTGCCCAGAGTAGGTAGCCAGGGGTATATGTGCCCAGAGTAGGTAGCCAGGGATATATGTCCAGTATATGTAGCCAGGGGTATATGTGCCCAGAGTAGGTAGCCAGGTCAGGTGTCCCCCTCCCCAGCAGGAGGGGAGCAGCGCAGAGAAGAGCTGCTCTCCCTTCCTCGCTGTCCCCTCCAATGTCCGGGTGGCTCAGGCTGGCAGCGGCGGGCGGAACTTACCTCCATCTCGTCGCAGCGCCGGATGGATCTGCCACTACTCTGGTCTGGTCCAGACCAGAGCAGCGGCTGCGCACTCGAACTTCCGGCCGGCGCTGGAGCGAGACGGAGGTGAGTTCCGCCCGCCGCTGCCAGGCCAGCCACCCGGACATTGGAGGGGACAGCGAGGGAGAGAGAGAGCACCTAAGGTGAGGGAAGGAGGGGGAATATGGCCCCCCTTCCCCACCGTCCGCACAGCTCTCCCTCTTCTCTGCGCTGCTCCCCTCCCCTCCGCCGCAAAAAAAAAAAAACCCCGCAGCTCAGCCAGGCTGAGGGCGCCCTCGGGGACCAGGCGCCCCGGGGCACTTGTCCTACCCCGACCCCCCCTAGCTCCGCGCCTGGCTGGAGGTGCCATAAGTGGAGGGGTGAGACCCTCTGCTCAGCTTCACATGGCATAATTTGCACGTTACAAACTTGCTATCCAGTGAGGGCAAATGGAAAAACTGCCATATTGGGGATTGGCGTTTTCTCTTACGTGGCTCAGAACAGGATGCTGCTGTGGATTTTCTCCCGGTGGTGGTTGGGACCTGGGGTTGAGTGGTGCGGCTGGTGGTAGTCGTGCCACTGACAGATGGAGCAGCAGCCTGCGGGTCACGTATTCCATGCCCACTGCTGCTCCTGCCAATCCCTGCAATGCTCAACCTGCGTGCCAGACCCACTGACTCCTCCTCCTCAGAGTCAGAGCTGACATGCCCCTCCGGTCGCTGGTAGTCCGGGTCCTTCACCTCATCATCAAACTCCCCTTCGTCAAACTGCTGGGATGATGAGCCCGCCTCAAACTCCTCTTCTGCTGACACATCATGGACGCCCCCCCCCCAACAATTACTGTCAACATCTCAGACTCTTCTGTAAAGCCAATTTTGCTGAGAATATTTTCTCTAGGGCTAGGGCTGGTGGTGGTGGCCTCACTGTCACTGGCTTGCTCCTCGTCATGCGCCATCTGCTGCATCACAGACGCGGCGTCCTTCTCCTCCAATCTGCGCCGCTGACCCTGCTTGAAAATTGACGCAACACGCTGCTGCGTCTCTGCAGCGTGACTGCCAGTGGGTAGCAGCGGAATGACTGATGCGGCACAACTGCTGCCAGAGGCCGCAATGTTGCTCACTCTCCTTTTGGCCTTGCCCCTCCCTTGGCTGACACTGCCAGTGCCAGACATAGTACAAGACTCACTGATGAGTTGACGTCACAGATGATGTGTGTGGGGTACTTGGTGCACTTTTATTATTGGCGGCGGGCTTGGAAATTATCAGCAGATTGACAGACAGGAGCAGAGTACAACAACTAAACACACTGACACTGCTCACTCAGCGGCACAGCAGCAATAATCTGTAGTACTAGCACTGCAACTACACAATATAAAAGTACAGTATAATAGCAGCCCAGCCAGCAGCAAGGAGCCTGGAGTGTGTGCACACAGACACAGCACACACAAAGACACAGGACCTAGTAGCAGGCACAGGCAGCTGCTGCAGCTGAAAGACTGACTGACTAGACTGACTGACACTAACAAATTACACAGACTAGCTAAGCTAACTACAACACAGTAAAACAGTAAAACCAGAAGGTGTTTTAGTGTTAAAATGCTGGGTTATCACTGGGATAATGCACTTGCTTCAGCCAAACACACTGGACAAGCTATCACAGTGGTAGTCACAAAGCAAGGATGAGATTCTTAACATGGCCCCCTCCTTATATAAAGGAGGGACTGGCTAAGGTTCCCCTCTGTGATTGGGTGCTTGGGCTTAGGCTGGGAGCGCTCTGATTGGCTGAATGACGTCATGGACGTCATCTCCATGGTTACAGTACCCAGATTCGGATATCCGACCGGTATCCGCGGATATCCGGGTTATGCAACCAACTATCCGCATAGAGCTATCCGTATTTCCGTCCAGATATCCGGATCCGATCGGACAGGCCTAAAAAGTTCGGATATCCGAGTCTACTCGGATATCCGGTATCCTGATGAGCAGCACTGGTTGCCACACACTCATCCTCCTCCTCCTGCTGCTGAATTTACCTCTTGCTGTCTGTGTGTTTCCACTGCCAGGGAGCACATACAATGGCGCTTCCACCATGCGCCACCAGCTATTTATTACGCTCAAAGATAGCTGCATTTCTTAATAAGAATAATAATAATAAGAGATAGAAAAATAAAAGGAAAAAGAAAAAAAGAAGAAGAAGAAGAAGAAGAAGATACAGTACTGAACAGAACTTTGGACACACCTTCTCATTGAAATTGTTTTTTTTTTTTTAAAGGAACATCCCCACATAATCACTTGCTGTTGTTACTTGGAAAAAAGGATGTTTCTTGCATCATTCACCCCCAAAACAAGTGTTGGAAGCTATTTAAGGCCAATTCGAATAGTCAGCTCAAATAATGAGCTCGAATATCGACTCAAATAGTGAGCTCGAATACCGAGGTCGAATTGAATAGTAAAAAAATATGCGACTCGAATATTCGACCTAACTCGAATAATTTACTATTCGAATTCGACCTAACTCGAATAATAAAAAGGGGTATCCGAGCATTCCTGATTTGTAGAATGTCAAAAGCCAACTCACATACATTGGCCAGGAATCAAACCCAAGTGCACAGAGAGAGAAGTCGCACACCACTAGTGAGGTGCTGAACCAATATTTGTAATCCACAAAAAATTCCAGAGGGTCCGCACACTCTAATGTACCATGTCCTGTTTATTCAAAACGTGACACACCATTCCACAACCAACAAGTCGTTTCGGGGCCTCATGGGGTCCCCTTTGTCAAGGCTACAGTACAGAATGGTGTAGCCTTGACAAAGGGGACCCCACGGGGCCCCGAAACGACTCGTTGGTTGTGGAATGGTGTGTCACATTTTGAATAAACAGGACATGGTACATTAGAGTGTGCGGACCCTCTGGAATTTTTTGAGGAATCAAACCCCGGTCTTCCACTTGGTAGGCTGCTATCCACACCATTATACCACCTACACTACTGTAACATTTGTAGCGGCAGCTGCGGCGAACAGCACCACCGCCGCAGCTGCCTCCGTGCCCCTGCCTGTCCCTCCGGCGTCTAGGACGCCGAGGACGGGACTGTCAATTGCCCATAAGGTCGCTGTCTCGCGCGGGCATGCGCACAGACAGGACCTTTATGCTAGGAGGAGGCTCGTCAGCTGACCAGCTGGTCGGCTGACATCAGAGGAGACTCATGGCGCCCCGGATTGGCTGATTGCAGGGGGTGTGCCTGTGAGGTCTCCTCTGCTTCTTAAGCCTTCGGGCTTCAGTCATTCCCTGTCTGCTGTTGTGAATACAATGTGTTAGCACTCAGACCTTAGTCTAGTATCCGGTGTGCTTTGATCTGGGAGGAAACCAGGGATTTCACACAAGACTAGGATTATTGTATATGATTGTATTGGTTACCTGTGTATGACTCTGGCTAAACTCTGACTTCGCATTCGCTTACTGATTCTGTACTTCTGCCTATCTGCCTATAGTTCTGAACTTCTGCCGGTTTACTGATTACTCTTCTGCCTCACGATTCTGTACTGACACTTACCTCTCTGTTGCCGAACCTTGCCTGTCTGACCACTCTCCTCACTAGTGGGCCCTAGCCACTGGTGAGGTGCTCTATACCTTTCCAGCCCCTCTGGGAAGGTCTAGCCTAGCTACTTTTCGGTTCCTGTTTAACTAGTTCCTCGCCAGCCCCTCTGGTAAGGACCAGTCAGCCTATTTCTTATATCCTCCTAGTCAGACCTTTCCAGCCCCTCTGGAAAAGGTCTGTGTGATTATTGGTCTCTTACCAGCTCCCCTGGTATAGACCAGCATTATTATTTTCTGTACTCTCGCTGTTAGTACCTTCTCCAGCTCCTCTGGGAAGGTTTGATCAAATCTATACAGTCAGCATATTGATAGTACCTTATCAGCTCCTCTGGTAAGGTCTCGCAAAACTATTAAAGTTATGGTTGCACCAAACACTACTCACACAGTCTGTGTTAGCTATACTGGCATTATTGGTGATTCTGCAGATCACCTGATAATCTGGCATAGTGTCTGTATTATTGGTGATACTGCAGATCACCTAATAATCAGACATCTGATTTATAACACCCAACCGTTACAACTACATGCTGAAACTTCTTGGAGAAGACTTACTTCCTCCCTCCAAAAGACACACATACATCCCCATAAAATCATTCAACAGCAATTGCGTGCACAGTCTTTGTGGTACACAGTCTCTGTGGCACAATTGGTTAGCGTGTTTGGCTGTTAACTGAAAGGTTGGTGGTGCAAGCCCACCCAGGCATGGCCTAGACTTTTGTGTTCAACAGTTGTCCGAAGAGAACTCCAGATAGCCATGTAGATTCATCTCTCTCTCTCTCTCTCTCGTAGGGATGGTCACCGCATTCCGTGGAATTGTATTTTCCACAATTTTGAGCGGTAATTGGTCATTCCATTCCGTTTGGTCGGAACGGAATTGCTTTTTCAACCCAGCGGAATTCTGAAATTGTCTGTGAAATTCTGCCAGTATCCGTTGATGGTTTTAAGCTGAAAATTCAGTTCAATGGCATCAATTCCTAGAGAGAGAGAGAGAGAGCTCATTTTTCTCTTGGGTATATCACAATGGTACATGGTAGGCTGCTTCAGCATGTAGCATTGTAGTGTGTTGTGTTGGTGGAATAATGGTTAGAATAGCAGCCTACCATGCGATAGGCCTGGATTTGATTCCTGGCCAATGAATGTGAGTTGGCTTTTGACATCCTACAAATCCCTAAGCAAGCTCATTTTTCTCTTGGATATATCATAATGGAATGAAAACAAAAACTGCACGTACTCAACCACGTAGTGGAACCTGTGCACTGCGTAGCAGGATTGACGGCACAACAAAAATCAACCAATTAGCAAATAAATAAGTGCCATCACTCTTCAGGTTATGAAAAATAGAAAAACCCTTTATTTGTGAAATTGACACGAAATGGGAAACCTTAAAACCAATTAAAAACTCTGGAGCGCTCCAAAAACAGACATACCGCAAACCCACTCTCAAACTGCCAGCCTCACAGGGGTACCGGTACCACCACTGAATAACTACCCTGCGGGAGGGGGGAGCAGAGCGGGGATGCAGACCGTCTGTGAAGTGTCAACTTCCTGCTGTAGGGAATGAATATGGCTGTGTAATAGAAGGTACTGACAAAGGGCAAGTGTGTAATCTTCACCCGCTGCCGCGGGACTTACCACTCTTCATCCAAATGTCGTCCTATAATTGTTGCTGTGCGCACAGAGGACACTGTAAATTTTTCGCCGGGCCTCAATCCGTAAGGAGAGGTATCCGGCCACATGAATCCAAGGGCAAGCCAGCAATGCCTCTATTAAGTTCCAGCACGAGACACTCCGGAGGCTCCAAGTCACACATGCGGGATTGCGACCCCGCCCACCTACGCGTTGCGTCCGCCCTCTACGGACTTCAACTGGGTGTGGCTGGTTACATTGTAACACTTCCCCCTTTATTTCCATGTCAAGCCGGTCCCTCCTCCTCCATCACTTCCTCTTCCGATTGTAAGATACAGCATCACGGAAGTTGAGTGTACAACACAGAGTGCGCTGACGTGGGGCAGACACAGACTTCCCATTACAACAGAGGTAAGGTGGGAGCCAGATTCTTCCTCAATATTAGATCAAAGTTCAGCATGCTAACGCCAGATACTTCATATTAAGCCCATCATATATTTAAATTTTATAAACAGGATTTTAGAGGTAAGGTGCAAAGTCCAAGTCATTATTTAGGCCAGCAGGTTCAAGAGCATTTAAAATGTAGATCCAGCGGCTCTCCTTCTGTAGCAACGTCTTCTCTCTATCTCCTCCCCTTCCCTTATCGGGCAGTTTGTAGATACCCCTAAATTTCAGGCCATTAGGGTCACTCTTATGTGCTGCTCCAAAATGCTCTGCTACAGTGCTCCTAAATTCCCCATTTTTCTGTTTACCACATCTAATATCACTTAGATGTTGTCCTATGCGTTTCTTTAGCGCTTTTGTAGTCATACCTACATATATCTTTTTATATGGGCAAGTAAGCTGGTATACAACCCACTCAGACCTGCAATTTATGAAGCTCCTAATTTCCCACTCTCTGTCCCCCATAGAATTCAGAAAGGTCTTTGTCACATCAACATGCGCACACACCGAACAACCTCCACACCTGAACATACCATTAGGGGCCCTACCTCCTAACCAAGTGCCAGCAACTTTTGCCGTCACCTGGGAATGAACCAGGGTGTCACGTAAATTCGGTGCCCTGCGGGCCACCATCAAGGGTCTTTCACCCACTATTTTGGACACCTCAGGGTCAGTTTGCAGGACCCCTGCAAACTGACCCTGAGGTGTCCAAAATAGTGGGTGAAAGACCCTTGCCGTCCCAGGTGACGGCAAAAGTTGCTGGCACTTGGTTAGGAGGTAGGGCCCCTAATGGTATGTTCAGGTGTGGAGGTTGTTCGGTGTGTGCGCATGTTGATGTGACAAAGACCTTTCTGAATTCTACTGGGGACAGAGAGTGGGAAATTAGGAGCTTCATAAATTGCAGGTCTGAGTGGGTTGTATACCAGCTTACTTGCCCATGTAAAAAGATATATGTAGGCATGACTACAAAAGCGCTAAAGAAACGCATAGGACAACATCTAAGTGATATTAGATGTGGTAAACAGAAAAATGGGGAATTTAGGAGCACTGTAGCAGAGCATTTTGGAGCAGCACATAAGAGTGACCCTACTGGCCTGAAATTTAGGGGTATCTACAAACTGCCCGATAAGGGAAGGGGAGGAGATAGAGAGAAGACGTTGCTACAGAAGGAGAGCCGCTGGATCTACATTTTAAATGCTCTTGAACCTGCTGGCCTAAATAATGACTTGGACTTTGCACCTTACCTCTAAAATCCTGCTTATAAATTTAAATATATGATGGGCTTAATATGAAGTATCTGGCGTTAGCATGCTGAACTTTGATCTAATATTGAGGAAGAATCTGGCTCCCACCTTACCTCTGTTGTAATGGGAAGTCTGTGTCTGTCCCACGTCAGCGCACTCTGTGTTGCACACTCAACTTCCGTGATGCTGTATCTTACAATCGGAAGAGGAAGTGATGGAGGAGGAGGGAACGGCTTGACATGGAAATAAAGGGGGAAGTGTTACAATGTAACCAGCCACACCCAGTTGAAGTCCGTAGAGGGCGGACGCAACGCGTAGGTGGGCGGGGTCGCAATCCCGCATGTGTGACTTGGAGCCTCCGGAGTGTCTCGTGCTGGAACTCAATAGAGGCATTGCTGGCTTGCCCTTGGATTCATGTGGCCGGATACCTCTCCTTACGGATTGAGGCCCGGCGAAAAATTTACAGTGTCCTCTGTGCGCACAGCAACAATTATAGGACGAC
The DNA here is from genome assembly GCF_040937935.1 of Hyperolius riggenbachi. NCBI lineage: Eukaryota > Metazoa > Chordata > Amphibia > Anura > Hyperoliidae > Hyperolius > Hyperolius riggenbachi. The sequence goes on along the minus strand of NC_090646.1, from coordinate 39,961,249 downwards.
ATTTGGATGAAGAGTGGTAAGTCCCGCGGCAGCGGGTGAAGATTACACACTTGCCCTTTGTCAGTACCTTCTATTACACAGCCATATTCATTCCCTACAGCAGGAAGTTGACACTTCACAGACGGTCTGCATCCCCGCTCTGCTCCCCCCTCCCGCAGGGTAGTTATTCAGTGGTGGTACCGGTACCCCTGTGAGGCTGGCAGTTTGAGAGTGGGTTTGCGGTATGTCTGTTTTTGGAGCGCTCCAGAGCTTTTAATTGGTTTTAAGGTTTCCCATTTCGTGTCAATTTCACAAATAAAGGGTTTTTCTATTTTTCATAACCTGCAGAGTGAGGATATATCATAATGGTAATATAACTGAAAGGTTGGTGGTTCAAGCCCACCCAGGGACGGCCTTGCCTTTTTTGTTCAACAGTTGTCCAAAGAGAACCCCAGATAGCCATGTAGATTCATCACTATCTAGTACAGAGTGGTGCAGCGGAAGTGTGCTGGGCCCATAACCCAGAGGTTGATGAATCGGAACCATCCTCTGCTAGGCATGATTTTATTTTTGCACCTCGCTTTATTGCATGGGCGAAACGGTTTCCATAGCCCTGTAAGAGAAAGTGTAGCAGTAGCTGTGCGCACTTTCTCTGTGGTGCAGTCGGTATGTGCGTTTGGCTGTTAACCAAAAGGTTGGTGGTTCAAGGCCAACCAGGGACAGCCTTGTATTTTTTGTTCAACAGTTGTCCAAAGAGAACACCAGATAGCTATGTAGATTCAAGGTATATCACAATAGTACATGCTAGGCTGGCTTCAGCAGGCAGTGTTGGTGGTATAATGGTGAGCATAGCTGCTTTCCAAGCAGTTGACCTGCGTTTGCTTCCTGGCCATCAGGGATGCTCGGGTAGTACTTTTTAAAATCCGAATTGATTCGGATCCGGATATTCAGATATCCGGATCCGGTTCGGATGTCCGAATCCGAACTTTTATCCGCATAAATGCGGATATCCGAATGCATTATCCGCGGATATCCGAACTATTCGGATATCCGAATAGAGAAACCGGAAGTGCCTTTTAAAATGCTTTAAAAGCATTTCTAACCTTTATAAACACCTTCTATCCTCTTTCCCTCCACTCCTTGTCTCGTCTTCCAGGGATTTGAAGGCTGTCAAAAGCATGCACACATACATTAGCCTGGCATCGAACCCAGGTCCACTGCTTAGAAGGCAGCTCTTCTCTGTGCTATACCACCACTGGCCAGGAATCAAACCCAGGTCAACTAACATTACAGGCTGAAGCCAGCCATTTCACTCATCTCTTCAACTACAAGAAAGGCCCAGGAGTAGTCTTAGTTACCATAATATCTATGTTACGGCAGGGCCCTTATTACACTTTCTCTTACAGGGCTATGGAAACTGTTTTGCCCATGCGATAAAGCGAGGTGCGAAACTGAAAGCATGCCTAGCAGAGGATGGCTTCAATCCATCAACCTCTGGGTTATGGGATCAGCACACTTCTGCTGCACCACTCTGCAGTCTGCTTACATTTGTATACAAGTTTAATATTCAAGTTTAAGAGGTGTACATTAATCCCTTCACAAAACACAAGGCCATCCCTGGGTGGGCTTGAACCAACAACCTTTCAGTTAACAGCCAAATGCACTAACCAAACAAGCCACAGACACTGTGCACGCAAGTGGTGTTAAATGGCTATCTGGGGTTCTCTTAGGACAACTGTAGAACACAAAAGGTAAAGCTATCCCTGGGTGGACTTGAACCACCAACCTTTTGGTTAAGTTACTAGCCAAATGCACTAACCAATTGAGCCACAGTCACAGCGCACACAAGTGCTGCTAAATTGCTATCTGGGGTTCTCTTTGGAAAACTGTTAAACACAAAAGGCAAAGCCATCCCTAGCAGGAAAGGTTGCATGGCCACCAAGCTTTTCATCCTTCCCACCCTTGCCCTGGAATCTTCCAGACTTCAAATTGCTGTCCTTTGCTGTGTGTGTTACACCAGCATCATCCAGGGGGGCACATGATCTTTCTGAAATCTTGAATTGAAGCCTGTAAGCAGTATCACCATGTGCCCCACTGCTTTCATCTAGAAAATTAGGCAAATAAGCTCATTTTTCTCTTGTGTATATCACAATGGTACATGCTAGGCTGTCTTCAGCATGTAGCGCTGTCAGTAGTATAGTGGTGAGCATAGCTTCCTTCAAAGCAGTGGACCTGGGTTCAATTCCTGGCCAATGTATGTGAGAGAGCTTTTGACAGCCTACAAATCCCTGGAAGGTAAGATCAGAGAGAGAGAGGAGTGTGTGGTGTTGGGCCTATTTTGCACCGAACCTGTTATCCGGATTCGGATATCTGGCAAATACACGGATATCCGGATCATGGGTGAAAATATCTGCAGATACCTATCCGGATTTTTAAAAATTTTTAATCGGATAGCTGAAAAAAGTTCGGATATTTGGGATATCCGAAATTCGTATGAGCATCCCTGCTGGCCATGGCCAATGTATGTGAGCTGGCTTTTGACATCCTACAAATCCCTGGAAGACAAGACAAGAGAGGAGGAGGAGAAGGAGATCGCAACCGAATCCGAATTTTCCCCAGACCCGAATTCGAATGTACCCGAGTCAAATTTTGGTACATTCGAGCAACCCTGGTCAAATCTCACAAAATTAGCTGCATGCTTGTTTCTGGTGTGATTAAGACACTGCTACAACCAGATAGATCAGCAGGGCTGCCAGGCACCTGTTCTTGCTTAATAAAGTAGATCAGAGATAAACTTTTACTCATTGCATAGTTGTGTTCTTTTCAAATAGTTTATAGGGCATTCCTCAAGCCAAACATTGTTTTTGTTTTAATACCCTAATGCCCTATAAACTAAACAAGCCTCGCCCACAGCTCCTTTTGTGCCTTGGCACTCTCAATGTAGCAAGGGCTTATTATGGGAGCTCAGTCTGGGCAGGAGGAGGGGGAGGTATTACTATCCAGAGATTTCAGAGGCAGAGGGGAGGAGGGAGGAGGAGATGGGAGTGGACTTTTCACAGGCTTGGGCTGGGGATGCTATCAGCTTGCCTGTGTAATGTAACAAGCAGAACATGGCTGCCCTCATTGTATCACAGGAAGGAATAATCATAAACCGTTGAAGCTGTTTGCAGCGAGTGTTGCTGTGTAAACTAAATTTTAGATAAGATATATAGACAAGTTACTTTTATAGTTAGTTTTTCATCTCAGATCCGCTTTAAAAGGAAATAAATATGGCAGCCTCCATATTCTTCTCACTACAGTTGTCCTTTAATTGTGTAATCACTATTCCCAGTTCCTCATTGGCTAATTAGACCTCCTTTCTTGTATATAAAGAGTCCTCTGACATGAGACATTTACAGAGGCGCTTGGCTGAATTACAGACCTGTCTGATAAGTCCCCTATACTTTTTTTGCCTTTCAAATAAAGTTTTATACTATGTGTTGATCACTATACTTGTGATGTATGCTACCTGGCCATGTTTGGTTTATAGGATAGGTGCCCTATATGTATATGTAGGTTTATGTTCCTTTTGTATATATAGTTATATATGCATATAATTATGTATGCATAGTGTTACCATCATGCTACACATGATGTATGTACTTCCCCCCTCCCTCCCCCCTCCCCCCATCCCCAGCCCAGGCCCATTATGTATTTTTCCTAATTTTCCCTCCCCCTACCCTCCTACCATATATCATCACCTATATTTTGGTTATATTAATTTGAATACATCAGTGAATTATACACCATTGCTACTTTTATCAATGTTTGTATGCAAGCCTCACTTAGCCATGCCTTCTGTCTTCAACGTACAGTATATGTTCCATATATGCTTCATCCCTATTGCCTGAAGAAGCGGGGTCAATCCTGCAAAATGCGTTGTATGTTGTTTTGTTTCTTTTAGTGTATACATAAACTGCTTTATTGATATTAGATCAATATTATCTTGTGTCTGCTTGGAGGAGGTAGGTAAGTACACCACTGCCTCCTCTATTTTTAAACTGTTTAGATACTTTTATTTTTTTTTGAACCTCTGTATATATATAACAATATACCAACATGTATAACCCACAACAAAAGTTAATGTATGCATACAGACAATTTATTCTAAAACTCTATAGAATTTTTTAAGACTTGCATAGTCTAATTAGTATCTACTGTATACAATTATCTTGCTTTATTTTCAAGCAAACCTATTTTTGTGTTAAGTTCGGGTCTACACAAAATTATGTAACATTTTGGGAAAAAAATACAGCCAAGAAGTCCAGCACTTGACGCCATAATAGCGAACACCTGCACAGCCACCATGTATTTCCCTTTAGTGCTCAGATAGGCCGGGATCATGGCAATCCAGACACTGCAGAACACCAGCATGCTGAACGTGATGTACTTGGCCTCATTAAAGCTGTCCGGTAATGTCCTGGCAAAAAATGCTATCATGAAACTAACAGCTGCCAGAATCCCCAAATATCCCAGGACAGAGTAGAATCCAATAACTGACCCTTCATTGCACTGAATGACCATTATGTCCTGAAAAGAGTGAGTATCTTCTTCCTGGAATGGAGGACAAGTAGACAACCAAACAACACAGATTTTTATTTGCACAATTGAACACACAGATATTACAGAATAGGATAATTTGTTTCCCATCCATCTGTTCCAGGAATTCCCAGGCTTGGTGGCTTTAAAAGCAATACAGACAATGATACTTTTAGCAAGTAGAGAAGAGATGGCTACTGAGAAGATGACACCAAAAAATGTCACACGCAGCCTGCAGGTTACATCTGATGGACGACCGAGGAACAAGAAGACACAGAGGAAGCTCAGCATGATGGAGACCAGGAGAAGATAGCTCAGGTTCCTGTTATTAGCCTTAACAATAGGTGTGTCTTTGTAATGTCCAAAAATCCCCAATATCAAACAAGTCAGAAGACTACACAAAATAGAGCCAGATGAATATACTGCAGAAATTGTATCATCAGTGTAGGAGAGAAATACCACCAGTTTTGGAACACAGAGATCCTTCTTCTCATTTGACCATTCTTCATCTCGACATTTCATGCAATTTTCACTGTCTGTAGGCAGATATAAAGAAACACAATCAAGATTAATTCCTAGGAAAGAATTGTGTCTTCATAGTATTGGTAAGATACAGGAACCCCGGAATTCTCATTTTGAAATAAGGGAACAATCATTTTTTTTAATTGCTCTGGCAGCAAGTGACCTATGGAAACATAGTTGGAGTAGATTAGACACCGATAGAATAAACATTTTCATTGGTGCAAGAGAATGCAATAAAATGAATGAATGCCCATAGCAATAGTCTATGCCTATGACAATGAGCTTTTATGTGTGCATAATGCTAGGAAAGTTTGGGCCATATATTAACCTCCTTGGCGGTAACCCCGTGTGTGACACGGGGTAAGCCGCCGGAGGGTGCCGCTCAGGCCCTGCTGGGCCGATTTTAATAATTTTTTTTTTGCTGGACGCAGCTAGCACTTTGCTAGCTGCGCCAGCACTCTGATCGCCGCCGGCCCCTTTGCGATCGCCGCTATCTGCTGCGGCGCGGGCCCCCCCCCCCTCCAGACCCCAGCGCTGCCTGGCCAATCAGTGCCAGGCAGCGCCGAGGGGTGGCCCGGGACTCCCAATGACGTCCCGACGTCAGTGACGTCGGTGACGTCATCCCGCCCCGTCGCCATGGCGACGGGGGAAGCCCTCCAGGAAATCCCGTTCTATGAACGGGATTTCCTGATCGAAGCGGGCGGGGGGGGTGCCGCTCAGCAGCGGCTATCATGTAGCGAGCCCTCGGCTCGCTACATGATTAAAAAAATTTTTTTTAAAAAAAAACCTGCTGCGCTCCCTCCTGGCGGTATTTTTCATACCGCCAAGGAGGTTAATAGCCATGATTAGCATGCTAACTGCCTTGTGCCCGCTATTTGTTGCCACCATTTGTATAACCAAGATTGAGCTTTCGTTATTGGAACATTTCTGTTTTTGGCATCAGAAATTGACCGTACTACCAAGTAAAATCACGAAAATGGGAAATTACACTGTTGCGTTCCATGTGAAAGTTGGCTTCAGAAACAGAAATTTTCAGTAAAAGCTTTCAAAACCTGGGTTGGGAAGTGGAACTTGAAAATTGGGTTCCAAAAGAAAAAAATTCAGCCTGTGAGAATGTCAACAAAATGGCCATTGGAGACTCCCTGGTCCTGGGGGTACCAGGGCACCAGGATATCCCCTCTCCTGATTCCCTGGATTCTTGAGTGATGCGGAAATTGGTCCCTCTGTAATTCTAGCGTACGCTCCAGATACAGGGGATTACCCAACGACCATTTTGTTTGAGTCAGTGTGTGCTAAAAATTCTTGTTTCACAAGCCAGCTTTTGTGTTTCCAGCCAATGCAATAAAGATGGCAAAGGCTGTCTATGGTCTTTCAGTGTAGGGAGTTTATCATAATCGGTGGGTGCATGGGACCTCCTCAGAGGATACTGGCATGGGATCACTTCTGACTGTGGATACTGGCGAAAGATTCTCCAAAGGTATTTCTGGTTAATTTAGAATGAAAAAAGGACTTTTTTTTTGTCTGTGTTTTTATTTCTTTGTTTTAACTCTATGTGTAAATGTGTAAGGAGTACGTCAGTACCCTTATACCCATTTCACCTGGGGAGAGGACAGACATATGGGAGACTGCTTGTTAACCACTTGCCGACCAGGGGAATTTTCACTGATCGGTGCTGCGTGGGCTCTACAGCCCGCAGCACCAATCAGCAGTGCAGCAGGGCGATCAGACTACCCCCCTTTTTTCCCCACTAGGAGGATGTCCTGCTGGGGGGGTCTGATCGCCGCCGGCCATTAGTGGGTAGCGGGGGGGGGGCTCCTCAAAGCCCCCCTCCGCAGCGTTTTGTGCGCTCCCTCCCTCCCCTTACCTCCCTCTCCCTTCCTGGGCTGCGCAGGACGGATATTCGTCCTGCGCATTGTGGGATAGGCTTCAGCCTATCATATGCCGGCGATCCCCGGCCAATCAGAGGCCGGGGATCGCCGATCTGACTTACGACGCTGCTGCGCAGCAGCGCCGTATCATGTAAACAGCGGGGATTTCTTCCCCGCCTGTTTACATTTTGCCGGCGAGCCGCTATCGGCGGCTCTCCGGCTGTTCACGGAGACACCCTCCGTGAACTGACATGGAAAGGCGTAACCCGCAGACGACCAGCTTACGCCAATCGGCGTTAGCTGGTCGTCAAGAGGTTAAAGGGTACCCCAGATGCCACCATGACCCCCCCTGGGCATCAACAGCTCCCACCAGTAGGGCACCAGAGGTGGGGAAAAGCATTTTGGCCATAAATTGGACAAGGGCTCTGGAGAAGGGGGAAGGCTAGACTGTCCCTCTCTTCCAGTGTCCCCCACCCTACTGGCTGGTATAGCTCAGGGTGTGGATCCCCATGCAGTTGGGGCAGCATATTATGGCTATCCCAGCCTGCATGGGTGACAAGGGGCTTGGGACGGGGACCACATGCTGTCTGTTTTCATTAAATGAATAACATTTGAACACAGAACTCAAAAGTTGGAATGCAGAGCAGTGTACCAAAGCAAAGTGCTATTTTACAGTTTAAAAATAATTTTTTTTATGTGAAACTTTAAAATCAATTTTCTTAAAAACAACATGATCTTTTTACAAGAATATGTTTACCATGTTCCTATTGTTCTCTCTAACATATGTACCAATTTTGGTGACAATAGCATGTATGGGGGCTTTGCTATTAACCACAGAAATCAGCACCATTGACTTAAAAAGAAAATGCCATTAGAACACAAAAATCGGATCACTAAATTTCAGTATTGCATGCGGAACACTGAATTTCATCAAAAATGACTAGCCCTATTTATAGGTGGCCCAGGGGCCTACTATTTTATCGGGGACCTCGAGTGCCCACATTTCCAGTTATTATGATCACGGCTTGTATATCTCTGCAACTACTTTGTATATTTCTAAGATTTTGCTGTTACTGCACCATCACCGACCCTGTATGTGCCAAAAATAATTCTGGGTACAACCACCATTGTACTTGGCAAAATAAATGATTCTGCTCTGATTCTGATTATAGCTGCTAATCCCGGCTATTAACGTGGGCACCTATGGCGGTGCCCAATCTTCCCCAGTGAATCCGGCACCTGATAATGGGTGCTTGGTAGCTGCAGTTAGGTTAGGGCTAGGCAGAGATAGGGGTGTGGATATCTGCGGGGTTACTGCAGGGGGAGACCGGTTATGGTTAGGCATCTGTTTGGGTTTGGTTAGGATTAGGCATTGTTGGGGGGGGTCAGTTAGGGTTCGGCATTGGTTGAGGGGATTGGTAAGGGTTAGGCATCAGTTGGGAGGGTCAGTTAGGGAGAGGAATTGGTTGAGGGGATCGGTGATACTTAGGTATCGATAGAAGGGGGGTTGGCTTACAAATGAAGAGAGGATAAGCGAGGTGCTGGCAGCATGGTGACGCAGTGAGAGGGACGCTTTAACACGCCCCCTCACCAGGAACTAACTAGCGAGCTGCCACGTGTGATGCGGCGGCAGTTCTTTTGAAGCTTTGTCAGGAGAAGTTTTGCTACTCTTCTGTCGGTGAGGCAGATTGGAAAGTCTGCTGGAGAGCTGAGGAGAGCTGCGGAAGCACAGATGTGCGCATTGCCTGAGAAATAAAGGTGGGATAGCAGTCCCTGTGTGCGGTGGAGTGGAGGAGGTTGGAGTTGGAGGACAGCAGGATCTGGTGCGACAATCCAGAAAGGCTGTGGTATTGCTTGCGAGGTGACTTCTGGTGAGGATCGGTAGACAGGCTAAGTGTGAGGATCGGTGCGATTGGCCAGAAGCCTTATCAAAAGAAATGACACGTGGAAGAGGAAAAGGAAAGAGTGACAGTAGTCCACAGACAGTGGACATAAGGAGCTTCATGGAGGTGAAGTCTGGTGAGCCTGCTGGAGTGGGAGAGAAAATGGACGAGTCTCTTGCTGATCCACCTGGTGGTAACATGGGAGCAGAATTTGTGTCAGTTAAAAGCCCTGCAAGGAAGAGGAAACGTTAGCTGGAGCTGAGTTGGAAAAGGAGGAGGAGGAAGATTGGTGTGAGCGGGTGAGATCTTTGCCAACTTTGTCTGATATGGAGGGCTTGATTGAATGATTGGAAAGATCGTTTCATAAGGAAATGATGGATATTAAAAATGAGGTGGTGAATATTGGTCAAAGAGTAGAGGCAGTGGAGGCTAAGGAGGAGAAGGTGGAACAGACTGGATCTGATTTGACTTCTAAAGTGAATTTACATGACAAGAAATTTGATGAATTGCTGTCCCAGTTGGACGATTATGAAAATCAGAATCACAGGCAAAATATTAGAATAAAAGGGCTCTCAGAAGCTGTTAATGCAATTGATTTAAAAGATACAGTTTCAAAGATTGTCAGCATTGTTTTGAAAAGTGACAGACTATTTGAGATTGATAGAGTGCACAGATCTCTAGGTCCTAAAAAAATGATCCTAAAGGTCCAAGGGATGTGATCTGCAGACTTTTGCCTTCTTCTGACAGGGAGGAGATTATGTTTAAAGTCAAAGGAAATGGTTTGATTAATTTGGATGAGAGCGTAATTGACTTGTATCCGGATCTCTCCCGGAGAACTTTATCACTTAGAAGGACAGTGAAACCCTTGTTAGAGGAACTAAGGAAAGTAGGAGCAAAGTATAAGTCAGGTTTTCCGTTTAGTCTAAATGCAAGTCTGAATGGAAAATCTGCAATTCTGAGATCCAGAGATGATCTGAAAAAGTTTTGTGAGACTTTAATGATACAGCTGGTGGACTTTGAGGACTGGAGAAGTGCTGGTCTTAATGTCTCTTTTTCACAGCAGGATAGGTGGCAGAAGAAAAAATAATAGTTTTTTTTTCTATCCCTGTATAGAAGACAATGTATAATTGATTAATAGATGTATGATAAGGGAGAGTTAATTAGGTGGAAGATGTTCCTGGTGGGGGGGGGGGGGGGGGGGGGTGATGGGAGGTTGCTGCTGGTTCTCCTCAGACTTCCTTTGGGAGATTCTCTATGGCACATGTGTCGAACTCCAGGCCTGGAGGGCCAGATCCATGCCAGTGTTTAGGATGAACTGGGAAAGTGTGGAATGTGTTCTACCTGATGGACCACACCTTTCCTGATTCAGACCCATCAGTTCATTTGAGCTCTGTCAAAAATGTGTGAGGATCTCGGCCCTCGTAGGACCGGTTTGACATACCTGCTCTATGGGTTTGGATATTAGGAAGAACTGGGTTCTTTGTAGGGATGCTCATTCAGATTCCGCGGAAAGCAATTTCCGAAATTCCGATCGGAAATTGCATTTCCGCATCGGAATGCGGAAATCGGTAATGCAAGTGCCGTAGGCGGATTTCCGCCGGAAATCATTGAAATTTCAGCTGGAAATCGTGGAAATTCCGATCGAATTTAACATCGATTTTCTCAAAAACTATAAGGTCTTTTTGAAAACTTTTTTTGCATCTTGTTCACAAGAGTCTGTCCCTGAAAGTTTGGTGTTTCTAGGATTTAAGGGGGCTTTGCTATTAACCGCTAAAGTCGGATTTTTACTGTAATGTAAAATTCAGAAAATCTGCATCTGCCTATTTTCTGCATTTTCATTACAGTAAAAGTCCGTCGACTTTAGCGGTTAATAGCAAATCCCCCGGAAGTCCTAGAAACACCAAATTTTCCGGGTTTATTAAACAGAATCTTCTGAATAAGAAGCAAAAAAAGTTTTCAAAAAGACCTTATAGTTTTTGAGAAAATTGATGTTAGATTCGAGTGGAATTTCCACGATTTCCGGCGGAAATTCCGCATTGGAATGCGGAAATTGGTAGCGGAAAGCGGAATCGGTAATTGGCAATGGCGGAATGCGGATTTACCGCGGAATCGGAAATTGGCATTCCGACCATCCCTAGTTCTCTGGAGGGGGTGACCTGAGAGGATAATAGGGTTTTTTGTTTGTTTGTTTGTTTGTTTCTTCTTTGTTGTTGTTTTTTTCTTTCTTTTTTTGTGTAGTTTTTTTTTTCTTCTTCTTCTCCTTCTGCTTTCCTCAAACTAGATAATGGATTGTGGGTAAGATGTCTCAGGGGGGTGATAATATAAGAATTTTCTCCTACAATGTTAAAGGTTTAGGTTCTCCAATTAAGAGAGGAAAATTATGGATTGAGTTGCATAGAATCAAGCCTCAGATTCTCTTTTTACAAAAGACTAAAATGCCGAATATGCCCTTGTCTATGTTTGATAAATATTTTTTTTTTTTCAAATTCACTGATTAAAAAGACTAAAGGGGTTGCAATTGCGATAAGTAAGAATTGTCCTTTTATTTTTTAGGATAAGAAGAGTGATGAGATGGGCAGATTTTTTTTTTTTGAAGGGTCAATTATTGGGTCAAATTTATACCTTTACCAATGTTTATGCCCCTAATGGGTCTCAGGCTACCTTTTCTAGATCAGTTTTTGAACATTTGGAGGGGTTTAGGGAAGGGTGGGTGGTTTTTGGTGGAGCTTGTAATTGGGTCTCAGATCCTAAGATGGATGTGTCATCGTGTTCTAGGTCCTTTTTGTCAGTAGCTAATAAATCAATAAAAAGGTTTATTGAGAGTCTGCATCTTATAGATGTGCGGAGAGTATTTCTTCCTTCTGTGAAGGATTATTCTTTTTCCTCAAATGTCCACAAGCTATATACTAGGATAGATATGCTAATTTTGGATCAGTTTTTTGTTTTTGGGATAGAGCTAGGGGGGCTTATATAGGAAGTATTACCATCTTGCGCCTGTATGGTATTATTTGGACCCTATCGTAAGAAATAGGTGTGATTGGTATTGGAGACTCAATTGCAATCTTCTAGATGATATAGAAATTAAAGGCAGGATTAAAATTACATTAGTGGAGAATTTTGATGAAAACGAGTTTGAAGGCATGGACAAGGGCATAGTATGGCAGGACCATAATATGACAGTGGTAAATTACAGCTTTATTGTCGGAATTAAGGATTTTGGAATTGGATCATAAGGGTACACTGGATCAGGAACAGGGGTGCTCTGATACCCCTTGTTAAAATCCAAATTGATTCGGATCCGGATACCCAGATATTCGGATCTGAATCGGATATCCAAATCCAAAGGTTCTGATATCTGCGTAGATGCGGATATCCGAACGCATTATCCGGGATATCCAGGTGGATTTGGATATCCGGATAGTAAACCGGAAGTGCATTATAAATTGCTTCTAAAACGTTTTTTGAGGTAAATGATGCATGTAGGGGAGTTAAAAAATGCAAAATAAAAAAATGGCTTTAAATTAACATCAGGAGTAGGTTCCAGACAGCGGTCGTGCAGCCCACATTGTATCCAAAGTCCAACCACACAACTGGGACATCACAGTTTTCAGCTCAGATACCTCCCAAAAAATTACACAGCAATTGTGTTTAGATAGCTCACCATGGCACCTAGTGTTGGTACCACGGCACACTTAAAACATTACAAAGGAGAGGTTCCAGGAAGCGGTCATACTGTCGTTGTTGGTTCCTCCCCACAACTTGGACAGCACAGGCACCTCCAAAAAAATCAGACAGCAATTGTGTTTAGATAGACCATGGCACCTAGTGTGTTGGTACCACGGCTGTAAAAAAATTTTTGAACCAGGCATATGACTCAAGACGGAGCCTGGAGATGGTGGTAAAGGGTGGTAAGGCAGGCACAGTGATTTCCAGCCACTTCATTTTCCCCTCTTGCCAACAACAGGGTCCAGGAATTCACCTTCCACCCAAGCCTGGTTTATTTTCAGAAACGTCAGTCTGTCCACAGACTGGGTGGACAGACGAGAGCACTTCTTGGTGACCACGCCACCGGCTGCACTGAAGCACCTTTTGGAAAGCACGCTGGAAGGGAGACAAGCAAGGACTTCCAGGGTGTACTTCGCCAGCTTGCCCCAAATATCCAGGTGCTTGTTGACCCAGTAGTCCAAGGGGTCCACTAGGGTGTCGCTCTCAAGCCCGCTGTAGGACCCCATGTAGTCTGCCACCATCTGGTCAAGCGCTGGTTCTGGCTTGGATAGCCACATGCTGCTGCTAGCACCTCCTCAGTCGGCAGCTGTACTGGTGTGGCGTACAGCACCTTTGTAGCACCTTTGTGAGAGACAGCAGGTTTGATGGGTGCCTGCTGCTGATGGATGCAAGCATCTGCTGCTGTGCTGGCTGGACTGTGACAGCAGTGGGGGAAGTCTGGAGGAAGGCTTCCTCCAAGCACCGAACCAGAGACCGCTGCAAGTCCCACATAGAGATGGCCCGAACGGTTTGCAGGCGAACGGTTCCAGATGAACTTTGGATGGTTCGCCTTTGCCGGCGAAGGTGAACTTTCCTGGAAGTTCGGTTCGCCCCCATAGTGCTCCATTAGGGTCAACTTTGACCCTCTACATCACAGTCAGCAGGCACATTGTAGCCAATCAGGCTACACTCACTCCTGGAGCCACTCCCCTTCCCCCCATATTTAAGGCAGGGAGCGCTGGCTATTACACTCACTCGTGTGCCTACATTAATTAGAGAAGGGCAAGCTGCTGCAGTGCAGACTGTCTCTCATAGCTAAAATAGCACCCCACAACAGCTCTTTTGAGAGCTAATGTTGATATTGTGATCTATTTTTTTTTTCTGAGTTAGATCAGTGGGGATCTAACTGCCACTTGTGTTGCATAGACAGCTTTTGTATTTCATACTGTGTGTGTTACACTGCCAGGCCCAGTACATTTAGTGACTACCTGTGTCAGCTGCACATTGTAATACCCATTACTGCACTTGTGTTGCATAGACAGCTTTTGTAATTCATACTGTGTGTGCCGCTGCCCGTTGTTATAAATCACCTTTTTGCTTCGACACCAGCAAACTCATTATCAAGAGTTTGCAAACATGACTCCTCACACAGCAAGCAGGAGATAGACTTTTCTCAGGCTTCTTCAACGTTTAAGGAGTTTATTCAGGAAACAGATATACAAAAAGATACAGTTCATCACACCCTAGCAAAGCCAATCTTCATGTTTCAATCCTTGGCGTTACAGCTTCTTGGTTAACTCCCTGCTGGAGTCAATCAGGTCTTCTTTTGCCTACTCTACGTTACTCTAGACTACCTATGTACAGCATACATTATATCAGATTACAGAAAGGAATGACATACTTAGATGTTCCAGTCAGCATTAAATTAGAAAAGCATAGCAGGAATCAGAGAGAGAATGCCCTCTGTCCGCCCGTCCCGCATCTTTAATAGCGGATAGGAAAGAGTTAAATGTGACATCATCTTTGCCACGACTATTAGCTTAGCCCCCTCGTGGTGTCATAATACACACCTACTCGATTAATATTTAATGTCACTGTGAGAAAGCGCGGAAGCGCAGCCGCCCGCTCTCAGAGCGGGGCGGCTGCTTCTGCATCCAGCATGGCGGTGCCGCGTGGAGGAGCCACCGCACGCCGCATGAGCTGTGGTGGAACGCGGAAAAGCCGCCACATGTCCTGACAGCAAAGCAGCTGCTTGCATGCGGCGGCGTGTGCTTGGTGTGGCTGGGTCTGTTAGTGCACCTAGACAGATGGAGAGCTATGCACGCGCGGGCCTGAATGCAGGACCTTTATTCCAGCAAGGGAAGTGTCAGCTGATCAGGAAGGTCAGCTGATTCCTGCAGGACTCATGATTGGCTGAATGGTTCGGGCTGGGGCAGCGGAGTCCAGCAACTATATATTCTGCTGCTTATTCAGTTGCTGGTTGTCTGGCGTTGCGATCACATACGTGGGAGCACCCAGATCCGTAGTCAGATCCGCAAGTGTGCCGGGACCAGCTGGAGCTGTAATCCTACACTTAGCTAGTTTCTGTTGATAGCTTAAAGAGAATCTGTACTCTAATATTCTTACACTAAAAAGCATACCATTCTATTCATTATTTTCTCCTGTGCCCCTCTGTGCTGTTTCTGCCACTCTCTGCTGCAATCCTGGCTTGTAATTAACAGTTTTAGGCAGTGTTTACAAACAAACGAACCAGCTTGTAATAGGCTCAGCTAAGCATAGTGTGCGAGTCATTCAAAGTATGCAGGGGGCCTGCAGAGGGTGTGTATCGCTTCTACCAATCACAAGCAGCCCTGCACATTCCACACAATCAAGCCTTAGCCTGACAGACAAGACAGAGGAAAGATACATTGATTTATTACAGAGACAGTGCAATTAGGAAAGACTGCAGTAAGCCAGAGCAGATTAGAACAGGCATAGGAACTTTTAGGATAGAAGAACTAAGGCTGAAAAATTTGTTACAGAGTCTCTTTAAAGTACTAGTTTGATTGTGATTATCTGTTATGACCTTTTGCCTGCCTGACTATCCTCCTGAACTCTGATCTTGTACCTCAATATTTCTGATACTCTGTTGCCGAACCCCGGCTCGTCCTTAGACTCTGCTTCTGCCTACTGATCTTGTACCTCGATATTTCTGATACCCTGTTGCCGAACCCTGCCTGTACCTGACTCCGCCTTTGCCTCTTGATATTGTACTTTATCTGTCCGTGTGTGTACGACCTGGCTTGTCCGACCTCGAGAACCGACCTCACTGTTGGAGGCGGTTCCCCGTTCTATCAGTGACACTTCCTCCAGAGTGTTACTTTTAGACAATCCTTCCTACTCTCAGCCTGACTCCTCCCGTCTTGGAGAGTCCAGGTCTTCGGAAGGAATCCGTGCAGTATACCTTACTGCGCTGAGGCTTAGTCCTCAAAGTGTTACTGTTACACCAAACATTACACTCTACTCAGGTGAACAGAGGTTAGCTGGTATATCGGATTATCGGTGATACTGCAGATCACTTATAATCTGGTATACATCTGTATTCCCAGTGATACTGCAGGTCACCGGTAATCAGATCCTCTCTGTGCTTCACCGATTGTTACAGTCACCTTTCCTATACTTACTGGAATTTGGTATTTTGGTAAACACGGCCTATGTTTACTGTTCCTGTGGTGTACGTGTTGAGGTCAGAGTAGGCCGATGGCCTTCTTTTAGGAACATGTTCTCAGTATCTGCGTGTATCCTCTGCTACACGCAGACCCTGAGAGGCCTCTGCCTGCATCACAAGAAACTCTATCTATTTTAAAGACATACACTGCGGACAAGCCTTTTACATAAAACTCAGGCCAAGTAACTGAGGCCTACTTAAATTATAACAATCCCCCTAAAATGGCTTGATCCGCAGATCCCAGCTTCTGAACCCACCAGTACCTGGTTTCTTTTCTTTATGTTTCACTTTTCGATGTTCGTGCTCACACAACTTCTCTGCTCTCGGCGGTTATCCCTGGAAGAGAGAGAGCAAGACCTCTTGGTCTTCCTGTAACCAGGCTCTCTGGGAATGCCCTACTTCTAAATCCCTCTATACCACATGCTCAGCATTTGCGTCACTTGCGTATCACTCACAAACTTGCATGACCACAGAAAAGTGAAACTCGTTTGTTTGTTACACAATGGAGCAGTGCCAGGTGCCTTCTAAAAGAGGGCCTTTATACAATCAGTTCCATCACCGGTACTACTAAACCTATACCCGTAACCCTGTATATCCCTTAATTTGGAAATATTGGTTCATGAGATTGTTTATGAGGCACCAATCTCTTGACCAGGTTAATTTGTTTTATGTAATTTTAACACACAACCTCACCTGGATAATGATGCCTCAAGTTGTCATCCCCATCCAGACGACCAGTGGGTGTAGAAAGAACTTTTGAACTGCAGAGGCCCAGTCCGAGTGTCCCTGGAACATCGCCAGAAACCTTTTCCACCAGGTCAGACTGGAACTCACCTGCTTATTTTTGTGTTCTACCTTGTTAAGATCACCTGGATCATGGTGAAATCTTACCTCTAACTTAGTGTACTGTTTGTTTAACCTTTGTAACAAAATGTGGTCGTCTTGGGTCAAAACCTGTTCCCCTTTGTCCCATGTCGTGTTATCTTTCAGGATGGGAACTTCACGTGAAACTTGGAACTTTAGAGTTCTCTTAACCATTTGGGAAATAACGTCATCAAACCTGGATGACTGGATCCATATGGGATCTCCGCTCACACAATATGTTCCCCTTGACGGATCCCCCTTCTCGGAACAATTATGCAAATGTACCTTAAATGTGTCCATAGACCTTTTGTTAAAAAAACAAACCTTTCCTTCAGCCACCGGAACTATCGGTTTGGCTTCAGGGTGGATCTTTTGAAGGGTAGCCTCGCATTCTGTGTTATTGAGCCAGCAGGCTTCTTCACTAAATTTGGCTTGCCCCGGCCACCACAGGTACCTCTGTGAGAATTGCCCGCATGAGGACAACTCTACTCGTTTCACCTCCCCGTCTAGCACCAAAAAAGGTTGACCTCTCAGGTCCTGGTGTAAGACATGTGTTGAGGTGGGAACTAAGGAAGTGGCGGTGCCTAAAGGAATGTTGCACCATTTCCATTTGTTCACCCAAACATCTCGAAGCTTCCATGCAAAAGATCCTTCTGCAGAAAAATCAATGTACCTCCCCTTGTCCAATCTCAGTTGCACAGGATCTTTTAGCATCTCCCTGACAAAATATGTCCCCAACTGTCCTGATTGGACCTCTTCCCCCCTTATGTCCTGAGGCACAATATGTACCCGAGGTCGGGAAGACTGTACTCTCTGCAATCTTTCAATTAAGAGTACGTCTTCACTTACCCAACTAGCATGAGGATAAGCGGCTGCATATGGACTGTGTAATATCGTCCCCTGTGGTGACCCGTGTAGTGTAAATGGGGTTCCCTGTGTTGGCTTTCCCTCCCTCGGGCCCGCTCTCCCCACCCTCTTTGTCACCTGGAAATGTGGCTTGATCTTGATTTTTACTTCTTGTTTCGAGAACCACCAACCCTCGGCTTTCCAGCCTTTACGTGTGTATAGTTGTTTCAGAGGCACTCTCTGTTGGTAGTCCCAGAATGTGATGTTGTCCCCTGCGTCTCTCTGGTAGGAGAATTGACGCCTCCTGCTCAGTCCTCTCCAATCATTCCAGCGTCAAATGCCTGCATGCAGATCCCTGAATGCCCACTTGGTAGGTAGTCAAATGGCAAACACTGTACTGATGCATTGTCATACATACTCTGTAAATGGCAATTCTATCATCTGTATAATTGCCCCATGAACTGCTACCAGTTCTGTTCTGTGCTAAACTGAATCAGAGCTGGAGAAAAGAAGAGAAAGAGAAAAAAAAAAAATATATATTTTTGACCAATCGGTGGGCGAGGAAAAACACGCTAACAGCCCAGCAATGACATATTTGTCAATCTCTGGTCCTGTCCCTGACACAAAAAAAAAAAAAAAACGAAACAAACACTCTGCAGTCGCAGCGAGTACACCTGGATTGGTCAACTCCTTTCTTTCTCTCTTTCCTTTCCCCTTCTCCAACTATGCACTGTCCCCCTATCTCTATGGGGAACACATGCTGCACCGCACGTTAAGGTGCCTCACTTAAAGGAATAATCCCCTAAGCAACCCCGTACCGATACTTCCCTGATCTGCGCAGCACTTGCAAATCACTCCCTGGGGACTACCTGATTTATACGTGTTTTCCTAGCTGGGAAACACTACCTCTCCGTGACCCTGCAACTTGCTTGGCTCACGTATGCGGACACTCCCTGTGCCCAGACTTCTTCTGAGGAAATCATCTGGAAGCCGAGAAACTCAGTAGAATCTCTCTTCTGTCCCCATTCTGGACCCCCCTCCCACCAGCTTCTTCCGTGCACGGCGCCTTGTGCACAGCTGTGATGTGGGATGTAGGATCCCCCCAGCACATCCACCCCCCTGCCATCGGGGCGTGCCTATCCGTGGGTGCTTCCTGCCCCCTCCCCTCCTGATACATCATGAAGATGGGAGTGGCTTTCTCAGAATTACGACGCCATGTTGAGTCATGGCATGCCAGCCAAGATAGCTGCTATCAATCCCCTGTAGCAACCTCTTAATCCTATACACATTAGGAAAAAAAACAGTTAGAACATACAATGCATATGCACACTAACAAGAAACAGACCAATAGCACAGCAGTTTGAGAAGTTTCCTTTCTTGGACATGTAGACGGAGGGAAAAAAAAACATGCACTCCACCCCGTGCACCCAAACTCTTTCCACAGAACTCCGATCTTATGACGGCTGAAAAAAAACATCCTGAACAAAAAGAATACTCCACAACTACACCAAAACTTCAAAAAGCCGAATGAAATCCTCCCCCCTATTTTATAGCCTACGAGGGAGACACTAGCTGTCACTATATCTACGTCAAACTTTACTCATAGCATAAACCTTTGCCTGGAATGCGGAGTGACAAAACTGAACAAATCTTCCAGCTGTTAGCAGATATCCGCGGACACAAACCTTAACCGTGCTTCCTTCAATCTCTAGAGAGGGGGGTGGGAGGATGCACTGTATTGGCCCCCCTTCCCACTAAACCTACGCTCTGCGATCCGCAAGAAAAAAACAATAAAACCCATGACACTGAATCATGCTGAGATTACAGAAACATCACATAGCACTAACTAATAGCACTGAACTGGAACCAGTTTTCTCACTCTTCTGGGCTCTCGTTACACTAACAGTCCTTCTCTATTTCTCACTCTAACGCCGCTCCCCACTATCCACCATCTGCTTGACAGAGCACAAGAGAAAAATAAACACCGCTGGCATCCCTCCCAGCCCAGAACTGCCCAGAGAGAAAACAAAACTATATACGCTATAACTGCTAGCTGCTACCAGCATAACACAGAAAGATAACACACAGCTGGGAAAAAAACACTGTTAACATATCACAGACCACAAACATTGCTACAAAACCAAATAAACGAAACGCTATACTTGCCTGGCTCTACAGACGTGTACCGACTACCAATCCGATCAGCTGACGGCAAGTTTCTTTCCACGAGTCGATGGACCTCGGTGAGCGTTTTCTGAGCGTTCTCTCAGCGGATTCTCCGGTCCCGAAGGTAACTTGCTCAAAACCTCTGCCTGGGATACCTCACCACGGAATACTTTGTTCGGCTAGATTGCGTGTACATCACAACCCAAATAAAACAGGTCCATGACTCGCCGCTGATGATTACTCGGATTGCAGTCCGTGTGTTGGCCTCTCTAGCGGCCTCCCACACACCACTTATCCTCTTGATAAGCTTTCCAGTCCGCGTCAACTCCGCTTGTGTCGCTGTGGAATATCTTGAAAACTTCGGCCCCTGGCCCCTGTCTGCCTGTTTCGCTAGACAGCGAAGGGTTTCAGCACCGCTGTTATAAATCACCTTTTTGCTTCAACACCAGCAAACTCATTAGCAAGAGTTTGCAAACATGACTCCTCACACAGCAAGCAGGAGATAGACTTTTCTCAGGCTTCTTCAACGTTTAAGGAGTTTATTCAGGAAACAGATATACAGATAGATACAGTTCATCACACCCTAGCAAAGCCAATCTTCATGTTTCAATCCTTGGCATTACAGCTTCTTGGTTAACTCCCTGCTGGAGTCAATCAGGTCTTCTTTTGCCTACTCTACGTTACACTAGACTACCTATGTACAGCATACATTATATCAGATTCCAGAAAGGAATGACATACTTAGATGTTCCAGTCAGCATTAAATTAGAAAAGCATAGCAGGAATCAGAGAGAGAATGCCCTCTGTCCGCCCGTCCCGCATCTTTAATAGCGGATAGGAAAAAGTTAAATGTGACATCATCTTTGCCACGACTATTGGCTTAGCCCCCTCATGGTGTCATAATACACACCTACTCGATTAATATTTAATGTCACCTTTCCTTTACTTACTGGAATTTGGTATTTTGGTAAACACGGCCTATGTTTACTGTTCCTGTGGTGTACGTGTTGAGGTCAGAGTAGGCCGATGGCCTTCTTTTAGGAACATGTTCTCAGTATCTGCGTGTATCCTCTGCTACACGCAGACCCTGAGAGGCCTCTGCCTGCATCACAAGAAACTCTATCTATTTTAAAGACATACACTGCGGACAAGCCTTTTACATAAAACTCAGGCCAAGTAACTGAGGCCTACTTAAATTATAACACCCGGCCCAGCTCATTCAGTGACTACCTGTGTGTGTGATAGGCAGCTGCACATTGTAATACCCATTACTGCATATACCTAGCTGTTGTGTTGAGTGAACCCACCTACATCACACCTACAGCACCTGCTGTATATACCTACACCTACAGCACCTGCTGCATATACCTAGCTGTTGTGTTCAGTGAACCCACCTTATCACTGCATATACCTAGCTGTTGTGTTCAGTGAACCCACCTCATCACTGCATATACCTAGCTGTTGTGTTCAGTGAACCCACCTCATCACTGCATACACCTAGCTGTTGTGTTCGGTGAACCCACCTCATCACTGCCTATACTTACCTATCTTTTGTGTTGAGTGAACCCACCTCATCACTGCCTATACCTAGCTGTTGTGTTCAGTGAACCCACCTCATCACTGCATATACCTAGCTGTTGTGTTCAGTGGACTCACCTCATCACTGCATATACTTACCTAGCTGTTGTGTTCAGTGAACCCACCTCATCACTGCATATACTTACCTTTTGTGTTGAGTGAACCCACCTCATCACTGCATATTCCTAGCTGTTTTGTTCAGTGAACCCACCTCATCACTGCATATACCTACCTTTTGTGTTAAGTGAATCCACCTCATCACTGCATATACCTAGCTGTTGTGTTCAGTCAACCCACCTCATCACTGCATATACTTACCTACATTTTGTGTTCAGTGAACCCACCTCATCACAGCATATACCTAGTTGTTGTGTTCAGTGAAACCACCTCATCACTGCATATACATACCTACCTTTTGTGTTCAGTTAACACATCTCATCACTGCATAAACCTACCTTTTGTGTTGAGTGAACCCACCTCATCACTGCATATACCTAGCTGTTTTATTCAGTGAAACCACCTCATCACTGCATATACTTACCTACCTTTTGTGTTCAGTTAACCCATCTCATTACTGCATAAACCTACCTTTTGTGTTGAGTGAACCCACCTCATCACTGCATATACCTAGCTGTTGTGGCAAGTGGTGTCATCATTGTCCGCCATAACAGATTCTCGTTAAAGGATTTAAAGTTAATTCATTTCAAATACAGCAGGGCCTCAAAAGTCCTCCTCCTGTATTGTTATTGTTGGTCACTACCTTTTGTGTTGAGTGAACCCACCTCATCACTGAATATACCTAGCTGTTGTGTTCAGTGAACCCACCTCATCACTGCATATACTTACCTACCTTTTGTGTTCAGTGAACCCACCTCATCACTGCATATACCTACTTTTGTGTTGAGTGAACCCACCTCATCACTGCATATACCTAGCTGTTTTGTTCATTGAACCCACCTCATCACTGCATATACCTAGCTGTTGTGTTGAGTGAACTCACCTCATCACTGCATATACTTACCTACCTTTTGTGTTCAGTGAACCCAACTCATTACTGCATATACCTAGCTGTTGTGGCAAGTGGTGTCATCATTATCCGCCATAACAGATTCTCGTTAAAGGATTTAAAGTTAATTCATTTCAAATATAGAAAGCCCTCAAAAGTCCTCCTGTAATGTTATTTTTGGTCACTAACTCAGGACGTGCATGCCATTCCTGCTGCCTTCCTTGGATGTATGGTGGTAGCCGTTCCTGCTCCTTTGCCCACAGCGTGCCTGCTGCCTTCCTTGGATGTGTGGTGGTGGTAGCCGTTTCTTAGGCTCCCACTCCAGACCGGAATCGAACCAGGATTACCCCTGGTCAGTCACCATGGTACTGAGAAAGTACCATCAACAGTTTCACACAGTTGAATGAATGGCAGACATGCCCTCCATAACACATTATTGGCAAATGCCTTCAAATTGGTTTGTCTTCCGCTGGGTCAAGGGTCTATCTGACCACAGATGCCTGGTCTGCAAAGCACAGTCAGGGCAGGTACATTACTTATACAGCATGGATCTCAGGCTCCCACTTCAGACCAGAATCGAACCCTGATTCCCCGGCCATTACCCACTGGTCACAATGACAGACTTGCCCTCCAGAACAGATTCTCGTGAAAGGCAAGTGGTGTCATCATTGTCCACCATAACAGATTCTCGTTAAAGGATTTAAAGTTAATTCATTTCAAATACAGCAGGGCCTCGAAAGTCCTCCTCCTGTATTATTATTTTTGGTCACTACCTCGGGACGTGCATGCCATGCCTGCTGCCTTCCTTGGATGTGTGTGGTGGTATCCGTTTCTTAGGCTCCAACTCCGGACCGGAAAAGAACCAGGATCCCCGGCCATTACCTGTGGTCACTCACAATGGCAGACTTGCCTTCCATAAAAGATTCTCACCTCCTTGAGGAGGAGACCAACCTGGTTAATCGCAGTGAAGGCACCATCAGACTTGCCCTCCATAACAGATTGTCGTTAAAGAATTTAAAGTTGATTCATTTCACATTCACAGCAGGGCCTCGAAAGTCCTCCTCCTGTATTCTTATTTTTGGTCACTACCTCGGGACGTGCATGCCTGTCTGCTGCCTTCCTTGGATGTGTGTGGTGGTAGCCGTTTCTTAAGCTCCAACTCCGGACTGGAATAGAACCAGGATTGAGCGTCACATGCTAATAATGTGACACTTGGTGTAATGGAGCGCACACTCAGCACAGAGGAGACAGAGGGATCAGCGTGCTTCTGAGCCGATCGCTATGTGCCGGCCAGAAGTGAAGAGGGGAGGACATACTGCACACACAGGGCGCAGTATGTCCGGGTGGGGGGTCAATCAAGTCGCCGGTCCCGGGATCAATATTACACTAACGGCGGCAGACGGAGGGGGGCAGGAGGAGATAATGGTATATACGTTTAACCCCCCCATACACTGCAGCAATCTTTTTTTTCAGCTGTGGTATCCTTAAATTTCAAGGAAATACAAATGTTGTTAAAATTCTGTTTTGATTTGCATTTTACACAGCATGAGATGAGAATGTGTATGGAATTTGGGTGGTTTCTTACATACACATTACTGGTGTAATTACACAAATAAACACAGCTGAATCTGGAATACTTCTCTGGCTACAACAATAACAGTTGCATAACTCAGGTAAGAATAGAAAGTGTACCAGTTGTGTTGGAGATGTGGCCATCAGGACACGGGACACACTCATAGCAGCAAATGTGAGGGGAAGATCCAGACATTTTTCTGCTCCCAGGCAAGCAGGGGTCATTGCATAGAGATACTGGGGGCTGAAATCACACACAGAAATACAAGTTCAAACACATTATTGTCATTGTCAACACAGCAAAATTACTTTCCAATACAGCACCAAATGTATACTTAAACACAGCAGTCTCCATAGTAACACTAAAGGCCCATTTTACACTTGCCTTGTAAGTGTGCGTTGTGTTACCCTGTTTTTGCTGTAGAGTAGTGTTGGGCGAACACCTAGATGTTCAGGTTCGAGAACGTTCGCCGAACATCGCCGCGATGTTCGGGTGTTCGCGCCGAACTCCGAACATAATGGAAGTCAATGGGGACCCGAACTTTCGTGCTTTGTAAAGCTTCCTTACATGCTACATACCCCAAATTTGCAGGGTATGTGCAACTTGGGAGTGGGTACAAGAGGAAAAAAAAAATATTTGAAAAAGAGCTTATAGTTTTTGAGAAAACTGATTGTAAAGTTTCAAAGGAAAAACTGCCTTTTAAATGTGGAAAATGACATGTTTCTTTGCACAGGTAACATGCTTTTTTTCGCCATGCAGTCATAAATGTAATACAGAGAAGAGGTTCCACGAAAAGGGACCGGTAACACTAACCCAGCACCAGCAGCAGCACACGTGATGGAACAGGAGGAGGAGGCGCAGGAGGAGAAGGCCACGCTTTTTGAGACACAACAACCCAGGCCTTGCATGAGGACAAGAAGCGTGCAGATAGCATGCTTTGTACCGCCATGCAGTCATAAATGTAATAAAGATAAGTGGTTCAATAAACAGGGACCACGCGGCAACGCTAACCCAGCAGCAGCAGACGTGATGGAACAGGAGGAGGCGCAGGAGGAGAAGGCCACGCTTTCAGGCGCAACTCAGGCCTTGCATGAGGACAAAAAAATGCGTGCGCAAAGCAATGCAATGAGTAGTTTTCAGGACACAATGGGCTATTCGGAGGAGCTATTCCCACCCCCACAATCTTCTACCTGTGAAAGGTCAATGGAACAGCCACAAATGTTGTGCCCGGATTCACAACCTTTTTCTGTGGAAAATGCACCTCGCACTGAAATGCAAGGCGAGGCCGAGGATGAACATGACGTCAACAACTCAACATGATGCAAAATGGGGGCGGAACAGAAAGCTGCTTTCAATGTTTTGAAGGCCTTAATTGCCTCCGGTGGCCAGTTAGATGCATCATTCATCACACCCAAATCCCAGAGCAATGTGTGCAGGAATTTGAATCGCAGGAGGTGTACCGAGATCATCTGGACAAGTGACCAAGTGACCAAGTGACAAGTGACCAAGTGACAAGTGACAAAGTGAAAAGTGACAAAGTGACTGACAAAGTGACAAAATGACAAAATAACAAAGTGACAAGTGACAAAGTGACAAAGTGACAAAGTGACCAGTGACAAAGTGGCAAGTGACAAAGTGACAAGTGACAAAATTGACAAAGTGACAAGTGACAAAGTGACAAGTGACAAAGTGACAAGTGACAAAGTGACAAAGTGACCAGTGACAAAGTGACAAGTGAGAGGTTGTTCTGGGGAGCTCTACTCCACTGCACACAGTCACATATGAGGAGAGGTCTCGTCGGGACTGCTGATCCTCCTCAGCTTGCTCAAAGCCTTGAGGGTTCCTGAAGATCCTCTGCTTGGAGTTCGCCGGGGTTCAGCTTGGTGTCGGGGTCGGCGGCGTCCTCCTCACTCCAACGTGGCAGATCTTCTGTTGAAGGAAAAAAAAACAAACATTTTTAAAAGTCCAGCACCGCTTCTGCAGGACTCACCAAGAGATGCAGGAGCGCTTCAATCTAGCGCACCATCGCTCGCTGGGTGATGTCCCTCCCTACGCGCTGGAATTCTACGCTGCACATGCTAGCACGCTTTTGCGCAGTGCCGAGGCGGATTCCAGCAGCTAGCTACCAAGCTTCTGTGGATCTGATTGGGCCACCATGTTGGATCTCTGCCAAGTCCTCCAAAATTTTGAGCAATCCACGTTGCTTGTGACTGAGCAGTGACAACTCTACAGTCAGCATTACAATACCACTGCTGTGTTTACTGAAGAAATCAATGTTGAAGATGGAAACCGCTGGCATGATGCAAGTGGGGGAATCTGAAGATGAAAACGATCAGCGTGATGATACCAACATCAGGCAACCTGCCTCAGGAAACGCTGGTCCCAGCTATGACAAAGAACAGGACGAGGAACAGCTGGAGTTGGAGCAGGAATTGGATGCCCCCACTGCCGAGGGACAGAGCGGTGCACGTTGGACTTCCACAATTTATCGGGAATGGACAGCAGAAGAGGAAGAAAGTGATGCTGGTGACGAATATGGTGCATCACAACAATCACAACGCTCACAAGAACATGAAGACAGAGGAGTCTGGCAGGATTCTCTGGCACACATGGCTCAATTCATGCTAGACTGCATTGAACGCGGCCCGTGCATTATTCACTATTCATTATTATTCATTATTCTGGACAACACCAATTACTGGGTTTATACCCAGTTTATACAAACACAATGTTAAAAAACTGATTGAAGAAAGTGTCAGACAGGTTAAAAATGGAACAATTCCAGCAGGCCCTTGAGGATGGAGACTTTAGAGAGGAGATTGACATCCTCCTCCTTCTCTAGCCAGTTGTACGCCGACAGACTGACTTCAGCAAACCCAGGAGGACCAGGAGGGCAGCAAAGAACACAAGCTGCTGCTAGTGCCCAAAAGGGAATGGTATTGGCAGTGTCCTTGGAGTGGGAACATTTTCTGACACCCATGCAGCAGCCCACAGAACAGCAATCGGGCAGTTCCACGTCCTCCAACACCAATCGCCTGGAGAAGATGGTCAAGGTCCAGGACTACATGTCAGATGGCGTAGCTGTTTTGAACAATCCATCTGCAGACGGACGGTGAGTGTGACAGCACAGAAGGACCAAGGCAACTCACTCATAGTACCAAAGTTTGATAGTGCTGCCCAAAAAATTATATGGATCCGTGGACCCGGGCAGTACTGGGAAGTGGGAACGCAGATTTTAGTACCTAAACACACGATACAACATGTTTTCCGGGGTCGGACTCTGAGGCACATACAGATGGTCCCGATCATCATCCTCATCATACAACTCTTCTCCTGAGTCTGACCCACCCACCACCTCTGCCACCCCAACATCCCCAGACACAGACCCCTCATCGTCCACAACATTAACTTGGGATGCTGGCCTGAGCCAGACCTCCTCCTCCACATCAGGCCCCATCATCTCCTCAATGGCAGCCCTCATTAATCGCTCTGGCGACGGACCGATGGACACAACGTTCTCCTCCGGGGAGGGCTGCTGCTGACCACTGGCTGCTGGGGTGGATGTTATAGCTTGCGTGGGGCGTTGGCTGTTGCTGTTGTTGGGAGTGCTGCTCACAGCGGAGGTCTCTGAGGAACTCATGGTGAGCTCATATAGTGGTTGGCGGTGAGTGGAGTATTACTGATCCCAGCAATATACACACTGACTGGCAGAGTACGCAATGCTATATAGTGTGGCTGAGCGGTGTACACAGAGTGGCAGTAAACACAATGCTATATAGTCTGGCTGAGCGGTGTACACAGAGTGGCAGTACACACAATGCTATATAGTCTGGCTGAGCGGTGTACACAGAGTGGCAGTACACACAATGCTATATAGTCTGGCTGAGCCGTGTACACAGAGTGGCAGTACACACAATGCTATTTAGTCTGGCTGAGCGGTGTACACAGAGTGGCAGTACACACAATGCTATATAGTGTGGCTGAGCGGTGTACACAGAGTGGCAGTAAACAATGCTATATAGTGTGGCTGAGCCGTGTACACAGAGTGGCAGTACACACAATGCTATATAGTCTGGCTGAGCGGTGTACACAGAGTGGCAGTACACACAATGCTATATAGTCTGGCTGAGCGGTGTACACAGAGTGGCAGTACACACAATGCTATATAGTCTGGCTGAGTGGTGTACACAGAGTGGCAGTAAACAATGCTATATATAGTGTGGCTGTGCGAGGTACACAGTGGCAGTAAACAATGCTATATATAGTGTGGCTGAGCGAGCGGTGTACTACTGTTCCCAGCAGCGACACACAATGACTGGGGGGGACCCTGGCTAGCGTGGCTGGAGAACGAACTACCCTGCCTGCCTACCCAAAGCTAAACCCACAGAGAAATGGCGGAGATATGACGTGGTTCGGGTATTTATTTACCCGAACCACGTGACCGTTCGGCCAATCAGAGCGCGTTCGGGTCCGAACCACGTGACCCGTTCGGCCAATCACAGCACTAGCCGAATGTTCGGGAACGTTCGGCCATGCGCTCTTAGTTCGGCCTTGCGGCCGAACGGTTTGGCCGAGCACCATCAGGTGTTCGGCTGAACTCGAACATCACCCGAACAGGGTGATGTTCTGCAGAACCCGAACAGTGGCGAACACTGTTCGCCCAACACTACTGTAGAGTAATGCAACAACAATGCAAGGCAATGGGCCGAGCACACTTACAGCATCATGTCACGTGGTGCGTGGTGGAAGGGCCTAATTGGCCACTGACCCGCTGCAAAGTCAACAGCATGTTACCATCTCTGCTGTGTCGCTGCAGAAGTCCAAAAGTACGTCACTAGGATTCCCAGGTTTCACCATCGTAATCACGTCATTCTAGGCATGTGTGCCGCACTGCCACCACCAACGTATTTACATTTTCTGACATGTAAGGCAATGGGCTACTCATAAAATGTAAATACATTGGTGGCGGCAGTGTGGCATGCATTGTCTTCCTCCAACTTGTGCTTCCCTGTATTTTGTTACCCAGGGCCCCAGCAAAGTTTTTGGAAGACACAGCATAGCTATTGACATGTTTATTAGTCCACGCACTCTCACCTTCATTCCTGCTGGCCACATCTTCTCAGTGACCTTGAGCCTGTTATTTCTTATAGGACTTCCAAGGTCATAAAATAAATGTAGTTTTACTTACGTTGGACCCCAGAGAGGACCGGCATTGTGGGGAGGGACACAAATGATTTCTAGGGGCTGGAAGAAGCCCCGGGGAAATAAAACTACATTTACAGTGGGTTGCAAAAGTATTCGGCCCCCTTGAAGTTTTCCACATTTTGTCACATTACTACCACAAACATGCATCAATTTTATTGGAATTCCACGTGAAAGACCAATACAAAGTGGTGTACACGTGAGAAGTGGAATGAAAATCATACATGATTCCAAACATTTTTTACAAATAAATAACTGCAAAAGTGGGGTGTGCATAATTATTTGGCCCCCTGAGTCAATACTTTGTAGAGCCACCTTTTGCTGCAATTACACCTGCTAGTGTTTTAGAGTATGTCTCTACCAGCTTTGCACATCTAGAGACTGAAATCCTTGCCCATTCTTCTTTGCAAAACAGCTCCAGCTCAGTCAGACTAGATGGACAGCGTTTGTGAACAGCAGTTTTCAGATCTTGCCACAGATTCTCGATTGGATTTAGATCTGGACTTTGACTGGGCCATTCTAACACATAGATATGTTTTGTTTTAATCCATTCCATTGATGCCCTGGCTTCATGTTTAGGGTCATTGTCCTGCTGGAAGGTGAACCTCCGCCCCAGTCTCAAGTCTTTTGCAGACTCCAAGAGGTTTTCTTCCAAGTTTGCCCTGTATTTGGCTCCATCCATCTTCCCATCACCTCTGACCAGCTTCTCTGTCCCTGCTGAAGAGATGCACCCCCGAGCATGATGCTGTCACCACCATATTTGACAGTGGGGATGGTGTGTTCAGAGTGATGTGCAGTGTTAGTTTTCTGCCACACATAGCGTTTTGCATTTTGGCCAAAAAGTTCCATTTTGATCTCATCTGACCAGAGCACCTTCTTCCACATGGTTGCTGTGTCCCCCACATGGCTTGTGGCAAACTGCAAACGAGACTTCTTATGCTTTCTGTTAACAATGCCTTTCTTCTTGCCACTCTTCCATAAAGGCCAACTTTGTACAGTGCATGACTAATAGTTGTCCTATGGACAGAGTCTCCCACCTGAGCTGTAGATCTCTGCAGCTCGTCCAGAGTCACCATGGGCCTCTTGACTGCATTTCTGATCATCGCTCTCCTTGTTCGGCCTGTGAGTTTAGGTGGATGGCCTTGTCTTGGTAGGTTTACAGTTGTGCCATACTCCTTCGATTTCTGAATGATCGCTTGAACAATGCTCCGCGGGATGTTCAAGGCTTTGGAAATCTTTTTGTAGCCTAAGCCTGCTTTAAATTTCTCAATAACGTGATCCCTGACCTGTCTTGTGTGTTCTTTGGACTTCATGGTGTTGTTGCTCCCAATATTCTGTTAGACAACCTCTGAGGCCCTCACAGAGCAGCTGTATTTGTACTGACATTAGATTACACACAGGTGCACTCTATTTAGTCATTAGCACTCATCAGGCAATGTCTAGAGGCAACTGACTGCACTCATATCAAAGGGGGCCGAATAATTATGCACACACCACTTTGCAGTTATTTATTTGTAAAAAAAATGTTTGGAATCATGTATGATTTTCGTTCCACTTCTCATGTGTACACCACTTTGTGTTGGTCTTTCATATGGAATTCCAATAAAATTGATTCATGTTTGTGGCAGTAAGGTGACAAAATGTGGAAAACTTCAAGGGGGCCGAATACTTTTGCAACCCACTGTATTTTCTTTCCTCGGAGGTCCTTTAATAACATGTGCCAGGTTACTTCATCCCATGTGAGGATGAAGATGCGAGCGCACAGGCTAATGGAGCAGTGTGACAGCCGGTAAGACAGGTGAGTTGTTATGCTGTAGCTGCCAAAAACTTTGCAGGGGTCTTGGGTAGCAAAAATCAGGGGGAACATTTGCAGGGGCCTTGGGGTCTGGGAGCAAAATAAAGTTTCTTGGGATGAAGACCTGGGAGGATCAGCAGCCAGCTTGGGGGCCCTGAGGATGGATTTACTGTTGAGTGGAGGAGTCAGGTGGGGACTCAGGGGGCCTCCAGGTTACTTTTGCTCCAGGGCCTTGTTGTAGTCATAACCAGCCCTAATCACATAATGGTTTCAGTTACCTAAGACGTATTCAACTAAAGAAGAAGTCAGGACAGAAGCATCTCTGTTCATTGCAGCTGTATGTAAAGCGCACAAAAAGATAATTGTCTATTATCAATGAGTCACTAGTGTCTACCTATGTGTTGTGTTCTACTGAGTGTTGCAAGCTATAAAAGTAACCTATTGACAAGGTTGCTCGTCACAAGCTCGTGATCATAAGTAACTCGTGATCACGAGCAGTGGTGCTTACCGAGAAGTCATGATCACGGGTTAGCCGTGGACCATGAGCATTTTTCCAGTATTCAGATTCGGAAATCCGAAACCGTGGCTAGATTTTGGAACCACGGAACATGGCCACGACAAGCCATGGTTGAGTATAAATCCGGATCATTCACGACTGTGAACACGGCAGAAAGCCATGGTTAGGTCGTGATTATCGAAAATGGGCGGAAATTAGTGGAAATTACTTCCCTGGGCCAATCAAAGGCCCCCAGCCAGGCTTACATGCAAAAAAGGCATTGGGTAAAAGGGCGCCTGGTGTAAATGTTAATCTGAAATATCGCTTATAAAAAAATTATGTTTTAATATTTTGTTTACAATAATGTTTTACAAATTGAAATCATGAAATAATGTATATGAAATGTTGTATTGGTAAAAAGCTATTCTCTGTGACTATAGACAGAAACTTAGAATAACGTTTGTATATTCATGATGATTGTAATTATTATGATTTAAACTGATTTTACATAAACGATGGTTAAGTACTGTTTGTTATCTTTTTTGTTTTCATGATTTAACCAGATCAGGATCCAAAAACATATCATTACGTTTTATACTACTATAAAGTTTATAAACAATATTTTATAACAATGTTTATTATAAAATTGATAAACCTTTAAAAAGTCATTTTGTAAAAATTAAAACTTAATTCACATATTTCAAAAAATCAAATCATTAAAAATATAAGTATGGCTGAGTGGACGCATGTGAGGGAGCTCTGTTCGTGATCCCCACTAAATAGCCTCCTGCAGAACCCTTGCGGGCAAGATTTCACCCTCTGTTGCTCACAATTAGGTCCGGAGTTGTCTGGAGGGAACTCCACTGTAACCACACAGCAATCCGCCACAGAAAAGCTCAAAGGATTTGCTTGTACCGATCCCCAAGATGGCGCCCAGCCCGGCCTAAAGCCTGTGAGCTCTACTGACACAAACCAAGTACCGAATCATGCTTCTACTGTTGATCTCCTCTTCCACCCAGACTCGAAAATAAGCAGACTGAGGGTAGTAGAAGCCAGGATCCCAACAAGACTGGGAAGAAACCCCAGGACCCTGCAATACCTGACCCTGAACAGGCCGCACCAGAGCAGGCTGAGCCTGAGACCTTGCCCAAGATGGCGGCAGAGTGGGACGAGGGGACTGGCTCTGAAGCTGGCGATACACACTCTATAGACTTAGAGGAAGATCCTCCTGAACTGACTTTAAAACAAGTTGCTGAACAGGTGATGGGGGCTATACACGCTCTAAAAATTGAATTTTCGGGCAGGCTAGAGGAAGTAAAGGTCGATATGAGCCTCATTCGGCAAGATCTTCAAAACATGCGTGCCAGAGTTACTGACGAGGAACGTAGAAGCTCTGATATAGAGGACACCCTAAAACCACTGCCAGGCAAGTACAACAAGAAAGTAGATTTCTGGCGTCAGAAGGCGGATGACCTAGAGAACAGGTCCCGCCGTAACAACATCCGGGTGATCGGGCTCCCTGAGAGGGTGGAAGGCAAAGATCCATCTATGTTTGCGGAGGAATGGCTATGCAGTGAGTTTGGAAGAGAGAACTTCTCTAATGCCTTTGCTGTGGAAAGGGCGCATAGAGTCCCTTCAACTGCTCCTGTACCTGGTGCTACCACCCGTTCCTTCCTTGCTCGTCTCCTGAAGTGTAAAGATTGTGATAAGATCCTGCAGCTGGCTAGACAGAAACAAGAAATCATAGAAGAAAACATGAAAGCAATCATTTTTCCAGATTTTTCCATGGAACTACAAAAAATCAGAGCATCCTTTATTGGAATTAAAAAGCTTCTTCATGCAAAAGATATCAAGTACTCTATGGCCTACCCTGCCCGCCTAAGAGTTATTGATAACGGGAAGATTCCGTTTTTTTTCCACCCCTCAGGAGGCCACAGACTGGCCAGATTTATGGAGAGTCCCTGCTCGGCGAAACTCAGCTGAGCCCACCTCTGAGTGACTTACCCCTATTACCCAGTAATAATAACGCCATTACTTCCGGGATAGATGTGGTGCAGCGGAGGATGTAACTTGCTTGCATATAATCCTTTTCTTTCCTTTATATATATATATATATAACTGTGGTGAAATAAGTGTTTAATCCTTGCTACGTTTTATAATTGCCTGAATGATTCTTTGTTCTAGGCAATTCTCCCTGATTCTTTTTCTTGCAGTTACCTGCAGTTGGAGACTTAATAGTCAAGCTTTCTACCGCATGTTGAGGATATGTTATGTTGTTTTGGTTATTCCACCTGTGTCTATAAAATATCAATGTTCTGACTCCAGAACTTGTCCCAGTACTGATTGTACTCTGGGGCGATATATATGGTATATTATCATTGCACCCATTTTGAGATGTATTACTATGGGATGTCACACTTAATGGCTGACATTGAGAAGATCATGGGGCCTTATGTGGAGGAGGGTGTGCTTGGGCTAGCACAAGCAGATTTTGAGGATGAGAAGGGGTCTGGGGATGTTGGGGTGAACGAGGTGGTGTGGGGGTCAGGAGAAGAGATGTTCTGTGGTGAAGAGGATGCATGTGAGGACCATCCTTATGTGCCTGAGGTCCCGGAAGGCAGCTCAGAGGAGGATGAGGCACAGGAACGTAGGCATAGGCAATTTTATTGCCACTTGTCAGGCAGGTCCAGCAGTGGGCGTGGAACACAGTCCACTGCTTCAACCGGCATGGCCATCAGCAGCCCCACCACCACGCAACCCCCAACCAGAGGGAGAGCCGCCACACCCTCTGCACACCATAGGGGAGTGATTACATCCCCAATATGGAATTATTTTCATGTGTCCACCCTGGATGCAAGCTATGCAGTGTGTAAATCCTGCAAAAAAAATCTTGAGCCATGGGTGCAACACAGCCAAGATGGGTATCTCATCCCTCCAGACCCACCTGAAGAGCTATCACCAGAATGATTTTGAAAAGTTTAAGAGGCTGAAGGACCAGGAAGGGGGTGGTCAGAGCAGGAGACCCACCGCACAACATTCAGGAGTATCAGCATCAACAGCATCCCTCCAACATGATCATCAACCGTCCACAGCATGCAAATGCACTTCTCCCTCCAGTGCGCCCTCGGCAGCTCTTGCCACAGACATTGAGGCTGGTGAGGCAAGCCAATCCTCATTGACCTCCTCTGCTCCCTCCAGTGCTCCCTCCTTAACTTCCAGTGCTGGACATCGGCAGACCCTGCTGAGCAACAGCTTTCAGGGTTTGACCAAGCCTCTGACTCCTGGCCACAGGTGCATCCAGAAGCTGAACTGCTTGCTGGCCCGGGCCATGTGTTCCCAGCTCCTTCCGTACTCCCTGGTGCAGGAGGGAAGTGATATCTGTGCATGCTGCTCCAGTTGGGGATCCCAGA
This sequence comes from Hyperolius riggenbachi, assembly GCF_040937935.1. Classification (NCBI taxonomy): domain Eukaryota; kingdom Metazoa; phylum Chordata; class Amphibia; order Anura; family Hyperoliidae; genus Hyperolius; species Hyperolius riggenbachi. The sequence goes on along the minus strand of NC_090646.1, from coordinate 39,926,291 downwards.
GTGGCAGATCCCCAGCCGCCACTACTTTGCATGGACCACGATCCCAGCACTGCATGAGTTTGTGGTGGCAAACATAGCCCATTTGCTCGACCATGCCATGGGCGACCGGGTCCTTATCACCATGGATGGATTCATGGAGCAGCCGATTTTGGACAGGCTGCTACCTGTCCATTACTGCGCACTGGGTGACATTGGTGGATGGGGGTGAGAAGAACGCAGCAGAAGCTGGTACAACAACAGGCAAGCTGGTGGTGCCACCACATTGGATCAGGGGGGGTGATCCCTTTCCTTCCACAACCCGCAAGCAAGCCCACCACAGCACCAGCACAAAGCCTCCCCACTGCCAAGTGATGCTGAAAATGGTCAGCCTGGGGAAGAAGAAACTGAAGCCACCCACATCCTGGCTGCCCTCAGGGAGCAGGAGCAGAGGTGGCTGACCCCCAGAGGCCTCAAAATTGGTTATGTGGCGTCTGATAATGGGTCCAACCTGGTGGCCACACTGCACCTAGGAAAACTCAAACACATTCCCTGCTTGGGCCACATCCTCAATTTGGTAGTGCAGCACTTCTTGCGCACCTACCCGGGGATTGACCAGCTGCTGGAAGCTGGTGCGCCATTTACGCCGCTCCGCCACTGCCTCTGCAAACCTGGCCCACCTGCAGCACCGCAAGGGCTTGCCATCACAACGCCTGATCATAGATGTCCCAATTCACTGGAACTCAACCCTGGCGAAGTTGCAGCAGCTGTGCAAGCACAGGATGGCAGTCAGCAGATACATCTGTGAAGGAAACGTCTAAGGCTCCACCAACCTGCAGCTGATCTCCCCAGATGAGTGGACACACATGCAGCAAGTGTGTCTGGTCTTGGTTCCCTTCCTGCAGGGAACCAACATGGTGAGCCGGGAGCGGGCCTCCATCTGCGAATGGGTGCCACTGGTTGGCCTGCTGGACAGAGTGCTGTGTAATCTGGTGACAGAGGGGGAGGCAGCCCTGGCCCAGCTGGATCAAGAGCAGTTGACAGCACAGTCCAGCTCACAGGAGGAGGAGGTGGAGTAGGAGTTGGAGGTTTCTAACCTGGATGCTAAGGGGGAGCAGTAGAATGCAGCTGCCATTGTGTGGGGTGCAGTTTGACACCGACAGCCCCATGGACCCCATGGAGTACTTGGTCAAGAGACTGGAGATCTAGAGGGAGCTTGTCCAGTACGCCCTGAAAGTCCTGTCCTGCCCCCCTTCCAGTGTCCTCTCTGAGAGATGCTTCAGTGGGGCCGGTGGCGACTCTGTGGACAAACTCACCTTCCTCAAAATTAACCAGGCTTGGGTGGAAGGTGAGTTCCTGGCCCCTGCTGTCGGCGACAGGGGCACATGAAATGGCTGGGAATTTGAATAATGCCTGCCTTTCCAACACAAGTTACAACCTACTCCTAATTGGCCTGGTTCATTTATTTTTTTCTCTGTGATGCCACCCGTCAATCATTTCCCATGGTCTCATATGCTGCTATTGACACACGCTGCTCCTCCTGCTGTGGCTTTTCCCTACAGCAGTCTGTGTTCCCACCGCCAGGGTCCACGGATGCCTATACATTTTGGGCAGCATTATCATGCTGTGGTACCCCCACTGAGGTGCCATAGTCTTCTGTGCTGCCGCTGACTGCTTAGTCCTCCTCCTGCTTCCGCTGATGTTGTAATTCACTATTAAAGTCTGTGTTCCCACTGCCATGGTCCACGGATGCCTATAATTTTTGGGCAGCATTATCATGCCATGGTACCACCAGTGAGGTGCCATAGTCTTCTGTGCTGCTGCTTACTGCTTAGTCCTCCTCCTGCTTCTGCTGATGTTGCAATTCATTACTAAAGTCTGTGTTCCCACCGCCCGGGTCCACAGACAACTCTGCTGCCATGTCACTGCTGTCACTGAAAAAAAAAAAAACACTGGGTGTTTTTGTGGTGTTGTCCACTCATTGTCCTCCAGTGGTACCACTTCCAGGTGCCATTGGGACTCATACCTGCCTGCATGGTTGTAGTTTGCTAGGGGCTCTGCTTAGGGACTGCTTACAGTGTATCCCCCTGTTTAAAACCAATTATTACCAATTAATAGCTGCATTTAAAGTGTTAATTTAACTTTAAAATTGATTTTCTCAAAAACGAAAAGTTCTTTTTGATTTTTTTTTTTTAAGTTGTATCCACTTCTCACCTTTATAATCCATGCAATTTTGGTGATTGTAGCATGTATGGGGGCTTTGCTATTAATGTTAAAGTCAAACCCTCGATCACCAATGGTGCTGTGAAATTGCGCATGTGTGAAATTTCTCATCGAAATTCACCGTTTTACATCGTAATCGTAATGCAAAATTTACTGGAGAATGCGTAATACATTACGTGTGAACCATAATTATGTATCAAAATTTTGCATAACTTTCGAGAAATTATGGTTCATTACGAAATTAGTCATTTAGTATCTTTTGACGCGTATTTTGATTGATGTACACTTACAAATTTCCCGCATGCGGACATGGTATTGTATAGACGTGCATGCGCTGTTTAATGCATATGTTTATACGCATTATAAGTATGATTATACGCATTAATATATAGTATGCGCATTGGCAAGTCTAAAGCGGATTTTCAGGCATAAGTAACGCGTAATTACGTTATGCAATTTTGTTTACATGCGTAGTACTGTAGCCGTAATTACGCTGTACCCGGAAGGAATTTCGTAAAATACTATGCGAAGTTTAATGCAAGGTTTTTTGATACGAAAAACTTCACAAAATTTGCGAAATGACGTTTTTTGGCCATTACAAGCACCACTGGTGATTACAGCTTTTACCGGCAATCATGGCTAAAATCCACTTTAAATTTGGAGTTCCGCTTCAGATCCGGGATCAATATCATGGTGTATCCGGAATTCAATAGCACCGTGGCCAGATTTATTGGAATTTGTGATCAGGGATATCCGAGTTATTTCACATTTTAAGTTGAATTACCGAAATCAAGGGACTTTTTCACAATTTTTCAAGTTTCACCTGTATTGTATTACTGTATTTACCATGTACTGATCTGGGAAGCAGTTGTTATTCAGAATAACATGGATGGAGGGGTTAGGGAGTGAGGAGGAGGAAAACAGGCTCATATGCTTCAGTGGCAGCAGCTGGGGAATGGATGAGGCAGTGAGCCTTTGCCTCTGATTACATGGTGAACAGATATGTAAATAACAATAACAATAATATTTATATAGCGCTTTTCTCCCTTGGGACTCAAAGTGCTGTGACCCTGCATTATGCAGTCTCAAAGGCTCGGGAAAACAGGTGAGTTTTTAGCCTTTTTTTAAAGCTGTCCAGAGAAGGAGCCTCTCGTACTGATTGTGGAAGTGAGTTCCATAGAGTAAGGGCTGCGTAGGAAAAGGCCAGAGCACCAAATGTTAAGTGTATCCTGGGATAACCAGCTTCATCTTGTTGGCAGAGCGGAGGGTGCGTGGAGCGGCATAAAGTTCCAATAGATCCGCTATGTATTTGGGTCCCATGTGGTGTAGAGCCTCGAATGTCAGCAGGCAGATCTTAAAATTGATTCTCCATTTTACTGGCAACCAGTGAAGAGTTTGCAGTACTGGGGTGATGTGTGAGCTGCGGGGGGCATTGGCTGTAGCATTCTGTACTAGTTGTAAGGGGCGCAAAACCATATCTGTAGATCCGATGAACAGGGCATTGCAGTAGTCTAGGCGGGAGGACCAGGGCAGATAGGTCTTCAGCTGGGATAAGGTGTTTGATTTTCGCTATATTTCTTAGATGGAAGAAGGAAGACTTGACGACAGCTGATACCTGCTTTCTGAGTTTCTAGATTTCCATCCAGGATCACCCCAAGGTTTTGCACAGAGTCTTTATACTGTATGGTATCTCCCCCAATTGCTAGTTTGAGGTGGTGAGCGTTTTGAACTTTATCCATCATGTGTGGACCACCAACACCTCTGTTTTGTCAGAGTTCAGCCTCAACCAGCTGGTGTTCATCCAATTTTGTAAATCCACTAGACACGCATTTATGGATGCTGATGGGTCTTGGGTGCCAGGCTTGAAGGACAGATACAGTTGTGTGTCATCTGCATAACAATGGTATCCTAGGCCATAGTTCTGGATTATTTTGCCCAGTGGGAGCATGTAGACTGCAAAGAGTAATGGTGATAGTACAGAACCCTGTGGAACTCCATAGGCAAGTGGCACTGGATTAGTGTAGTGTGTGCCCAGACATACTTGCTGTGTCCTGCCAGATAGGAAGGTCTGAAACCAGCTAAGAACAGGGGCTATAAAATGTTATAAGCTTGTCTGAATAGGTGTGCTTTAAGAGTGCTTTTAAAGATGTCCAGGTTTGGAGCATGGCTGTGAAAGAGAGTTCCAGATGAGGGGTGATGCTCCTGTAAAGTCCTGGATGTGAGCATGAGAGGAGGTGATCAGCTGTGTGCTAAATCATAAAAATCTTAACAGGTGCGGTAGAAATGTGGTGTTTTACCGAATTTGTGCATTTTTTGTTACACTGTCTCTGCTTGCCCTGAATCTGCTCTGAATCTGTCTATTAGTCTTTCTAAACAATCTATTTAAATGCCACAGCTTAGAAGAACGTCAATAAATGTTACACATGCAGACGTTCTGAAGTGAAATACACATCTGAAAACAGGTACCCAAGAGGTTAAAAACACAGCCTGAGTATTCAGGGGAAGCTCTCGCCGCTGCTGCCTGGGAGATCTTTCTCCATTAACATTGCTCTTATTGCTCCCTTATCACCTCTTCAAAGCAGGCGGTATTCTCTGTGTCATTACCGACTGCTCTAATCTTTATGAATTGACATTTACTGACATGTGTTGAAGTATTCACAGCACAAGTCACCTCACTGCTCAGGAATTTCAGCTTTTCATGTGGTAACTGCTTTTATGAATTGACATTTTGCTAAGTGCTCGGTAAAGTCAGCTGTTTTCTGTATTACCGCATGCGGTGATGTTTTATGAATGATAGCCTATCTGTCAGTAATGCACACTGCTCCCCCACTGTGCCCCTCTAAAATTTTATGCTCAGTCCAATCATGATTTTGATCCATTTGTTCCACAAATTGACCAAATTGTGATCAATGTGGAATGTTATGCTATAGATTTCTGGCGCACGGCCTGCTTAACATTTCACCACATGTGGGCTGACAGCTCACCGGATATCAGGAGGTGAACAACAATGCCCAGACAAGCAACTGTCAGTCCCATAACAATCATCTGCCTGACCTAAAGCCCTTCTGATAGTGCTTTGGGGCTTAGCTTTACTGGTACTGTCATTGCTATGTTATTGTTACTAGCGATGGCCTGAACTGTTCACCCAGGCAATAGTTCACACATGTGTTCGCGTTCGCATCGATTTGAGAACCTATGGCGTGTTCGATTTGCCCCCCATACATTACCAGCTGATGGCCCGGCGTTGCCCAGATATGTATTTGGTTGGTGTTGGCTCCGCCCACTTTTTCTAACCCTGAGACTGGGTTCACATATAACATATTGTTTTTCCTGTTGGTGAGTTGCTTTAGGCTAATGCGTTTTTACTGCGTTTGAGTTTCTTCATGCGTTTGTTATGTGTATTGCATACGTTTGTATGCGTTTGCGGGTCACTAATAGAAAACACATATGCGTTATGCATATGCGTTACCTATGTATTTAAAAAAAATGATTTAAAAAAAAGCGCTAGCTACATGATTCTCCCCTTGCTGGCCTTTCCCTCCCTCCCTTCCGATCGCCGCCGGTGATCATTCCCATAAGGAAATCCCGTCCTGAACAGGATTTCCTTTAGGGCTTCCCCCATCACCATGGCGACGAACCGAGTGACGTCATCGACGTCGTGATGTCACAGGGACTCCCGATCCACCCCAAAGCGCAGCCTGGCGGCGATTGGCCAGGCTGCACACGGGGTCTGCGGGGGGGGCCCTCTTTCACATCGGGTAGCGGCGGATCGGCGGCGAGCGGGTAGGACATGCAGCAAGCAAAGTGCTTGCTGCGTGTTTTAAAAAAAAATATTCAAATGGTGCCCTCTAGCGTCTCTGGACGAGCTCAGCTCATCCAGAACGCTAGGGAGGTTAATTAAAGAAGCAGCAGAAAATGCATGAAAAACGCAATGCATGTGTGTTACCATAGACTTTCATTATGTGCGTTTTGGCAGCCAGTCTGCATATTATGGAACACTGCATGCGTTTGCAGAACGCTTACTGTAAATATGCATACGCGTTTTTACATGCGTTTTTCACTAGGGCCCATAGACTTCCATTGCTGCATAAAACACAGTGTTTTATGGCACTCCGCAAGCGTTTCTGCCTTATGTGCACCCAGCCTGACACACAATGACTCAATTACTCAATGACCTAGTTTGTGAGCTTTGTGGTCTTTGGCATCAATAATTTGCATTGAAATGAAACAAATCTGATTAGCTATGGCTCCACCCACTTTTCTGAAAAAGAACCCAATGATAACTGTACCGGGTTTGAGGCTTGTGCCATTAACAGTCCAAGAATAGCAGCAATTAAATATTCTCCTTAAAAATGAAAAGGTGAATTTTGATTGACTTTTGTAAGCTCCACCCACTTTTCAGAATATTAATCCCACTCACCCAATGACCAACTGTGCAAAGTTTGAGAACCCTACCATTAACAGTGTAAGAATGGCTGCTGTTTACATTTTCCCAGTAAAATTTGTATTTGTCTCCGCCCCCTTTTTGGTTATGGGAATAAAAAGTATCCTATACTTTATTCCAGGTAATGCACTATGTGTGTGCCACATTTCATTCAAATCCGTTCAGCCATTGTTGTGTGATCGAGTAACAAACATCCAAATATCCAAACATCCAAACATCCGAACTTTCCCATTTATTATATTAGTAGGATGCCTGACAACTCATTTAACAGTGCAAGAGGCTTGTGCCATTAACAGTGCATGAATGGCAGCAATTAAATATTCCCCTTGAAAATCAATAGGTGAATTATGATTGGCTTTTGTAGGCTCCTCCCACCTTTCTGAATAATAATTCCAGTCACCCAGCGACCAACTGTGCAAAGTTTGAGAACCCTACCATTAACAGTGTAAGAATGGCTGCTGTTTACATTTTCTCAGTGAAATTTGTCTTTGTCTCTGCCCCCTTTTTGGTTATGGGAATAAAAAGTATCCTATACTTTATTCCAGGTAGTGTACTATGTGTGTGCCAAATTTCATTCAAATCCGTTCAGCCATTTTTGCGTGATCGAGTAACAAACATCCAAACTTTCCAAATTATATTAGTAGGATAATGAAGCCAAAAATTGACTCCTCACTTCAGAGTCAGCAGACACATGGCAGCCAATCAGCTATCCCTCCCACCTGGACCACCCCCACCAGAAAGCCAGCACAGCAGCCATTTTACAGTCTGACTGTGGCTGCTGTGAAGGAGACTAGAGACAGGCAAAGCATTTCTGAAGATAGGGAAAGCGTTAGTTAGGCCTGTGTTCTGTGTCCCCAGTGGAGTTTCTTGCTGCTACAATACCAATTCACCATCTACGTGACCCCAAGAAGAGCCCTTCTAAAGGCTGTGTTTTGTGATATTGCTGTTCAATGTGTCCACACTGTGCACTTTAACTGTTGCAGACAGGTTCAGTCAGTGCTAGTGTTCACCCTTCTAAGGGCTATTTTTCTTTTACTTGCTATTGTTATATTGAAATTATGTGTATCTTTTTGACGTTCTGATCATTGTTATTTGTCTTTCTTGCTACACTTGTGCTCTGTCTGATTCGGTCTTGTGTCACTATTGGCAATCACCACTCTTGCGATTGCGTTCCCACTTCGTTTCCGCTGTTGTGTGTTCACCATCGCTGGGTGGCGACTAGATTGGTGGACACACATACATTCTGTCTCTGTGCTCACTCTCTCTCATTAGGGGCGATCTTGCCCTGCATTGCTTCAACTAGTACAATTCCCATCTGGCATCTGTGGCTGTGCAGAGGCTGTGTTCCTCTGCACTCCACAGCTCCATCTGCCGGTGGGAGTTTCCCTCTACAGGTGCGTAGCACCATAGCCGGGTTCTGTTAAATTACACGCTTGTGGAGGATTTCCACAGTGTCAGCGCGCATATTGTGCGCTGACCACGGAAATAATTCTGCAATCGTTACAGGCGTGTTCCCACCCCCTATGGAGCCAAAACTTCACCCCCCACCCCAGAGTCAGCAGACATATGGCAGCCAATCGGCTATCCCTCCCACCTGGATCGCACCCCAGCTATCAGAAAGTCAGCACAGCAGCCATTTTACACTCTGCCTTTGTGCTGTGTGAAGCAGCTTAGGGAGATGCTGTGCTGCAGATAGGGAAAGCAGTAATTAGACCTGTGTTTTGTGTCCCAGTAGAGATGTAGCGAACGGTTCGCCTGCGAACGGTTCCAGGCGAACTTTGGGGGTTCGCGTTCGCCTGCACCATGCGAACTTTTGCGGAGGTTCGATTCGCCCCATAATGCACTATGAGGGTCAACTTTGACCCTCTGCATCACTGTCAGCAGGCACATTGTAGCCAATTCGGCTACACTCAGCCCTGGAGCCCCACCCCCCCCTTATATAAGGCAGGCTCGTTGGCCATGACACTCACTCGTGTGCCTGCAATAGACAGACTAGGGCGAGCTGCTGCAGATTGTTTCTCCTAGGGAAAGATTAGTTAGGCTCTTGGCTTGCTCCTGGCTGATTGTTGGGACACCTACCTATGCCTACCTACCTATACTGGGTCTCCTACCTATGCCTACCTACCTATACTGGGTCTCCTACCTATGCCTACCTACCTATACTGGGTCTCCTACCTATGCCTACCTACCTATACTGGGTCTCCTACCTATGCCTAGCTAACTACTGAGGCACCTACCTATGCCTACCTACCTATACTGGGTCTCCTACCTATGCCTACCTACCTATACTGGGTCTCCTACCTATGCCTACCTACCTATACTGGGTCTCCTACCTATGCCTAGCTAACTACTGAGGCACCTACCTATGCCTACCTACCTATACTGGGACTCCTACCTATGCCTACCTACCTATACTGGGACTCCTACCTATGCCTACCTACCTATACTGGGACTCCTACCTATGCCTACCTACCTATACTGGGTCTCCTACCTATGCCTAGCTAACTACTGAGGCACCTATCTATGCCTACCTACCTATACTGGGACTCCTACCTGTGCCTAGCTAACTACTGGGACACCTACCTATGCCTACCTACATACAAGAAGATAATAAGGTCGTTGCTTTATTGTGGACAGACCAAATTTGATCAGCTGGGCAGTCACTGTTGTTCTATCATTGAGCTTCCACAGCCCGGCGCCATATGGGCTGGAAAAATGCCACAGCCTGCACTCTGGCCATGTTGCGCATCAGTCCAGCACGGCCGTCAGCTGTTTGCGGTGCGTTACACATTGAGTTTGGTGTGTCAGTGTGAAGCAGAACTCTAATTACACTCTGCCCTTAAAACGCTGCTTTGCGTCACATCCAGATTTTTCTCCAGGACTTTTGGCATGTATCCCACTCCACCATGCCCCCCTCCAGGTGTTAGACCCCTTGAAACATCTTTTCCATCACTTTTGTGGCCAGCATAATTTTTTCTATTTTTCAAAGTTCGCATACCCATTGAAGTCTATTGCGGATCGCGAACTTATACGCGAACCGAACGTTCCGCGAAGGTTTGCGAACGGGGTTCACGGAATCGGAGATTTGCGACATCTCTAGTCCCCAGTGCAGTTTCTTGCTGCTACAATACCAATTCACCATCTACATAACCCCAAGAGCCCTTCTAAGGGCTGTGTTTTGATCTTGTGAGATTACTGTTCAGTGTGTCCACACAGTGCAGTTAAGCTGTTGCAGGTGCAGGTGCAGTCAGTGCTTAGTGCTACAGTAGTTCACCATAATTGCCCTTCTAGGTTCTGTGTGTCCAGTGAACACATTGACCTTAATTCACTAAGCTTATCTCCTGTCTTTAATAACTCTTCTGAGCTGTTTCTACAGTTATCACCAGTATATCACCATGGTGGTAACTGTAGAAACCTCTCAGAAGAGTTATTAAAGACAGAAGATAAGCTTAGTGAATTGAGGCCATTAGCTGTTGGAGACAGGTCTGCTGGTCCTAGTAGTGCACTGACCATAATCCAGTAATCCTTCACCACCACTACTGGCATCTAGTATCCACTACTGCCCCCTGTATAATGCCCCAGTGCAGAATCAGTGTTTTTTTGTCACTTAACTCTTTGAACTACCTCAGCCTGACCATTGGGGCTGGAAAACCGTGATTGCTTTCACTCCCATGGATGTGCGCACAAGCACAGTGGCCACTACACACCACTACACAAAGAGGACTAACATTTATGTTCTGGAGGGGTCAACTAGTAAAAACAATGATTTGCTCACCTGACGTTATCACTAAGGCTTTTTAACACACCACGTTTTGTATGTCCGCAAACACAAAATGTGATGTTTGAGCAATCACTATGCCCCAGGTTACCTTTGCCTGTGCCACTGACACTGGCCCTGCTCCCAATGCACATTATAGCCCTACCTCAGTGGAGGATCTCCATGTTATGGCCGATGTGTTGATATGAAGCTGCTGATCTTCAGGAGCCCAGGGAGTAAATCTACCCACAGTCTTCCCAGTGTAATGCGAGTGTTCTTGTGCAACATTTGTTATTCTGTAGTGATAAACAAATTCTCTATCTTCATTAAATAATGGCATTGGTCCACTTGGCTCAAAAGAATGTGTAATGGATTTAAGCTGGTGATAAATCTAAATAAGAAATACAGAAATTGAAATATACACATGAAGAAAAATAGTTGAAAATGAGTAACTAAACATACAACACCACAGCAGGGGTGTGTGGGGGGGGGGGGAGCAGAGAGAAGGGTTATACTGTATGATATAGCAATTATATGATTGCTGCTCCTGTTATGTAAAGACTGCTTCAGATTTACATCCTGCGGTGCTAAACCTCAAGCCATGGCAATCCTCATTTGAGCACTGTCCATTTAAGTGAATGGATTGCACTGGTTTGATCATTTACTGCCTTTTATTATCATTTGGGCAAATGTTACATTTCGATCATGCTTTTACCCGTCTTTTTCGGGCCATCCTGGAAGCTTCAAGCTCCATGCAGATTCCAGGATTGCTAAGTGTCCCCCTGCGGAAGTTAAAAACCATGCGTGTCAAGAAATGTGCAAGAAACCGGCGAAAGCTGCCACATACTACAGTGTAAATATGGCGCTGCATTAATTTGCATTATAAAAACGATATTTATCATTTTATAACTTCCATAAAACGATAAATATCTTTTTGAAATGTAAGTCATAAAACAATAAATATCATTTTGAAATGTGTTGAATATGGGTTTTGGCGTGCGTGCGTGCGTGTGTGTGTACATATATATATACAGTATATCCTACTAATATAATAAATGGAAAAGTTCGGATGTTTGGATGTTTGGATATATGGATGTTTGTTACTCGATCACGCAAAAATGGCTGAACGGATTTGAATGAAATTTGGCACACACATAGTACATTACCTGGAATAAAGTATAGGATACTTTTTATTCCCATAACCAAAAAGAGGGCGGAGACAAATACACATGTCACTGGAAAATGTAAACTGCAGCCATCCTTACACTGTTAATTTTAAGGTTCTCAAACTTTGCACAGTTGGTCACTGGATGACTGGGATTAACCACTTGCCGACCGCATGCTTATACCGTGCGTCGGCAAAGTGGCAGCTGCAGGACCAGCGACGCACATCTGCGTCGCCGGCTGCAGGCTAATTAATCAGGAAGCAGCCGCTCGCGCGAGCGGCTGCTTCCTGTCAATTCACGGCGGGGGGCTCCGTGAATAGCCTGCAGGCCGCCGATGGGGGCTCGCAGGCTAAATGTAAACACAAGCGGCCGGGGATCACCGCCATGTGACAGGGGACGTCCTGTCACAGGCTGCACAGGACGGATAGCGTCCTGTGCAGCCCCGATCACCAGGGGGCCAGGTAGGAGAGGGGGGAAGCGGAATTTCGCCGTGGAGGGGGGCTTTGAGGTGCCCCCCCCCGCCAGCCACACGCAGGCAGGAGAGATCGGACCCCCCCAGCACATCATCCCCCTCGTGGGGAAAAAAGGGGGGTGATCTGATCTCTCTGCCTGGTGTTTGATCTGTGCTGGGGGCTGTAGAGCCCACCCAGCACAGATCATAGACTTCAATGCTGGTCCTTAAGGGGGGGTAAAGGGTAGGTCCTCAAGTGGTAATATTCAGAAAAGTGGATGGAGCCTACAAAAGCCAATCAAAATTCACCTATTGATTTTCAAGGGGAATATTTACATTGCTGCCATTCTTGGACTGTTAATGGCACAATCCTCAAACCTGGTACAGTTGATCATTGGGTGACTGGGGTTCAACTTCAGAAAGGGGTGGAGCCACAAACAGCCACAAACGCGGGTTCATAAGTGGGCGGAGACAAATACAACATTTTACTGGGAAAATATAAACAGCAGCCATTCTTACACTGTTAATGGTAGGGTTCTCAAACTTTGCAGAGTTGGTTACTGGGTGACTGGGATTAATATTTCAGAAAAGTGGGTGGAGCCTACAAAAGCCAAAAAAAAAACACCTATTGATTTTGAAGAGGAATATTTCATTGCTGCCATTCTTGCACTGTTAATGGCACAAGTCTCAAACCTGGTACAGCTGATCATTGGGTGACTGGGGTTTACATTTATAAAATGGGGTGGAGCCACAAACAGCCAATATGATTTTTTTCATTTTAATGCAGGTTATTGATGATTAAGTAATTGATTAATTGTGTGTTAGGGTTAGGAAAAGTGGACGCAGCCAACACCAGCCAAATACATAATCGGGCAATGCCGGGTCATGAGTAGGCGGAGACAAATACAAATTTCACTGAGAAAATGTAAACTGCAGCCATTCTTACACTGTTAATGGTAGGGTTCTCAAACTTTGCAGAATTGGTCACTGGGTGACTGGGATTAATATTCAGAAAAGTGGGTGGAGCCTACAAAAGCCAATCAAAATTCACCTATTGATTTTCAAGAGAATATGTAATTGCTGCCATTCTTGCACTGTTAATGGTACAAGCCTTAAACCTGGTACAGTTGATACAAAAAAGTTTGTCAGCACCCCAAGTAATAATGACTGCGTGTGCTGGGGTAGAGCATGTATACATAGTACTAAAGAGAAAAGATACCCCTGTACACAGCACCACTGCAGACCATATGTATCAATCAAAAAAATATATTTTTATTACAAGCTTTGCAAACACATATCAATGATACACAAACATTTTTAAAAACATCTAAAAACAGCATAATATTATATTTCCAGCCATATTCAACATAATGGGCCTGCTAGATATAATAATCTATTATGTTCAGTCTCAGTGGATGTATAACCTGTAACCACTGGGTGCTCAGAGAATGAGCCCCCTCGTGGATGAACCCGGGTTCAGTAAGAATTATAAAGTGCAAAAAATTGGAACCATGAAAGTGCATATAGTGCTACACAAACAAACAATCATTCAGCATATGCAATAACTGTGCAACCTATCAGACTAAAAGTGCAGTTTAAATACTGTCAGAGTCACTAATGACCAAATACTGTCAGAGTCACTTGGTCATTAGTGACTCTGACAGTATTTAAACTGCACTTTTAAGGTGCCCATACACTCGTCAGATTGGCAGCAGATAGATAAGAAATGCATCTGATGATCTATCTGATGCGTTTTTAGAACATTTTTTACCAGGATAGAATTCCAATAGATTTCAGTTTGAAATCTATTGAAATTCGATCTGATGGCATTTTTTTGCCATCAGATTTCCATTAAGGCCAATGCAAACTGATAAGCAATCTCATCAGATCGACCTAAATTTTCCACCCTGCAAGTTCGATGGAAATCCATCGAAATCGATCGAAATCGGCCGTCGATCGGTCGATTGGCCAACCGATTTGCAATCGATTGATCGATCGATCGATCGGGATCGATCGGTTGGCCAGAAAATCGGCTGAGTGTATGGGCTGCTTTAGTCTGATAGGTTGCACAGTTATTGCACATGCTGAATGATTGTTTGTTTGTGTAGCACTATATGCACTTTCATGGTTCCAATTTTTTGCACTTTATAATTCTTACTGAACCCGGGTTCATCCACGAGGGGGCTCATTCTCTGAGCACCCAGTGGTTACAGGTTATACATCCACTTAGACTGAACATAATAGATTATTATATCTAGCAGGCCCATTATGTTGAATATGGCTGGAAATATAATATTATGCTGTTTTTAGATGTTTTTTTAAAAAATTGTGTATCATTGATATGTGTTTGCAAAGCTTGTAATAAAAATATATTTGTTTGATTGATACATATGGTCTGCAGTGGTGCTGTGTATAGGGGTATCTTTTCTCTTTAGTACCGGGTACAGTTGATCATTGCGTGACTGGGGTTCAAATTCAGACAAAGGGGTGGAGCTACAAACAGCCAATCAGATTTGTTTAATCTGAATGCAAATTATTGATGCCAAAGTCCGCAAAGCTCACAAACTTGGTCATTGAGTAATTGTGTGTTAGGGTTAGAAAAAGTAGGCGGAGCCAACACCAGCCAATTACATACCCGAACAATGTCAGGAAATCAGTGGGTGGAGAAAAGTACAAATTTCATTGTGAAAATGTAAACTGCAGCCATTCTTACACTGTTAATGGTAGGGTTCTCAAACTTTGCACAGTTGGTCACTGGGTGACTGGGATTAATATTCAGAAAAGTGGGTGGAGCCTACAAAAGCCAATCAAAATTCATCTATTGATTTTTAAGGGGAATATTTCATTGCTGCCATTCTTGCACTGTTAATGGCACAATCCTCGTGCACTGGTAATCACCTGTACCTGGTACAGTTGGCCATTGGGTGATTGGGGTTCAAATTTAGAAAAGGGGTAAAGCCACATCCAATCAGATTTATTTTATTGCAATGCAAAGTATTGATGTCAAAGACCGCAAAGCTCACAAACTTGGTCATTAAATACTTGAGGAGTAATTGTGTGTTAGGGTTAGGAAAAGTGGGCGGAGCCAACACCAGCCAAATACATACCCGGGCAATGGCGGGCGTCCGGCTAGTATATATATATATATATATATATATATATATATATATATATCCTACTAATATCCTACTAATATAATAAATGGGAAAGTTCGGGTGTTTGGATGTTTGGATGTTTGTTACTCGATCACGCAAAAATGGCTGAACGGATTTGAATGAAATTTGGCACACACATAGTACATTACCTGGAATAAAGTATAGGATACTTTTTATTTCCATAACCAAAAAGGGGCGGAGACAAATACAAATTTCACTGGAAAATGTAAACTGCAGCCATTCTTACACTGTTAATGGTAGGGTTCTCAAACTTTGCACAGTTGGTCGTTGGGTGACTGGGATTAATATTCAGAAAGGTGGGTGGAGTCTATAAAAGCCAATCAAAATTAACCTATCGATTTTCAAGGGGAATATTTACATTGCTGCCATTCTTGCACTGTTAATGGCACAAGCCTCAAACCTGGTACAGTTGATCATTGGGTGACTAGGGTTCAACTTCAGAAAGGAGGTGGAGCCACAATCAGCCAATTAGATTTGTCTCATTCCAATGCAAATTATTGATGCCAAACACCGCATAGCTCACAAACTTGGTAATTGATTAATTGTGTGTTAGGGTTAGAAAAGTAGGCACAGCCAACACCAGCCAAATACATAAGCGGGCAATGCTGGGTCATAAGTGGGCGGAGACAAATACAAATTTTACTGGGAAAATGTAAACAGGAGCCATTCTTACACTGTTAATGGTAGGGTTCTCAAACTTTGCACAGTTGGTTACTGGGTGACTGGGATTAATATTCAGAAAGGTGGGTGGAGTCTATAAAAGCCAATCAAAATTAACCTATCGATTTTCAAGGGGAATATTTACATTGCTGCCATTCTTGCACTGTTAATGGCACAAGCCTCAAACCTGGTACAGTTGATCATTGGGTGACTAGGGTTCAACTTCAGAAAGGAGGTGGAGCCACAATCAGCCAATTAGATTTGTCTCATTCCAATGCAAATTATTGATGCCAAACACCGCATAGCTCACAAACTTGGTAATTGAGTAATTGATTAATTGAGCGTTAGGGTTAGAAAAGTGGGCACAGCCAACACCAGCCAAATACATAAGCGGGCAATGCCAGGTCATAAGTGGGCGGAGACAAATACAAATTTTACTGGGAAAATGTAAGCTGCAGCCATTCTTACACTGTTAATGGTAGGATTCTCAAACTTTGCACAGTTGGTTACTGGGTGACTGGGGTTAATATTTAGAAAAGTGGGTGGAGCCTACAAAAGGAAATTAAAAATTACCTATTGATTTTCAGGGGAATATTTCATTGCTGCCATTCTTGCACTGTTAATGGCACAAGCTTCAAACCTGGTATCGTTGATCATTGCGTGACTGGGGTTTACATTCATAAAACAGGGTGGAGCCACACACATCCAATATGATTTGTTTCATTTTAATGCAGGTTATTGATGCCAAAAACGGCAAAGCTCACAAACTTGGTCATTGAGTAATTGATTAATTGTGTGTTAGGGTTAGGAAAAGTGGGCGCAGCCAACACCAGCCAAATACATAATCGGGCAATGCCGGGTCATCAGTAGGCGGAGACAAATGCAAATTTCACAGAGAAAATGTAAACTGCAGCAATTCTTACACTTTTAATGGTAGGGTTCTCAAACTTTGCACAATTGGTCACTGGGTGACTGGGATAAATATTCAGAGAAGTGGGTGGAGCCTACAAAAGCCAATCAAAATTCACCTATTGAACTTCAAGGGGAATATGTAATTGCTACCATTCTTGCACTGTTATGGCACAAGCCTTAAACCTGGTACAGTTGGTCATTGGGAGACTGGGGTTCAAATTCAGACAAAGGGGTGGAGCCACAAACAGCCAATCAGATTTGTTTAATCTCAATGCAAATTATTGATGCCAAAGACCGCAAAGCTCACAAACTTGGTTATTGAGTAATTGTGTGTTAGGGTTAGAAATAGTAGGCAGAGCCAACACCAGCCAAATACATACCTGAACAATGTTAGGAAATAAGTGGGTGGAGAAAAATACAAATTTCATTGCGCAAATGTAAACTGCAGCCATTCTTACACTGTTAGTGGTAGGGTTCTCAAACTTTGCACAGTTGGTCACTAAGTGACTGGGATTAATATTCAGAAAAGTGGGTGGAGCCTATAAAAGCCAATCAAAATCCACCTATTGATTTTTAAGGGGAATATTTCATTGCTGCCATTCTTGCACTGTTAATCACCTGTACCTGGTACATGTGGCCATTGGGTGATTGGGGTTCAAATTCAGAAAAGGGGTGGAGCCACACCCAATTAGATTAATTTTATTTCATTGCAAATTATTGATGCCAAAGACCGCAAAGCTCACATACTTGGTCATTAAGTAATTGTGTGTTAGGGTTAGGAAAAGTGGGCAGAGCCAACACTAGCCAAATACATACCCGGGCAACGCCGGGCGTCCAGCTAGTACTGTAATAAATGGGAAAGTTCGGATGTTTGGATGTTTGTTGACCTGGTACAGTTGGTCATTGGGTGACTGGGGTTCAAATTCAGACAGAGGGGTGGAGCCACAAACAGCCAATCAGATTTTAAGGTTCTCAAACTTTGCACAGTTGGTCACTGGATGACTGGGATTAACCACTTGCCGACCGCATGCTTATACCGTGCGTCGGCAAAGTGGCAGCTGCAGGACCAGCGACGCACATCTGCGTCGCCGGCTGCAGGCTAATTAATCAGGAAGCAGCCGCTCGCGCGAGCGGCTGCTTCCTGTCAATTCACGGCGGGGGGCTCCGTGAATAGCCTGCAGGCCGCCGATGGGGGCTCGCAGGCTAAATGTAAACACAAGCGGAAATAATCCGCTTTGTTTACATTGTACGGCGCTGCTGCGCAGCAGCGCCGTAAGGCAGATCGGCGATCCCCGGCCAATCAGCGGCCGGGGATCACCGCCATGTGACAGGGGACGTCCTGTCACAGGCTGCACAGGACGGATAGCGTCCTGTGCAGCCCCGATCACCAGGGGGCCAGGTAGGAGAGGGGGGAAGCGGAATTTCGCCGTGGAGGGGGGCTTTGAGGTGCCCCCCCCGCCAGCCACACGCAGGCAGGAGAGATCGGACCCCCCCAGCACATCATCCCCCTCGTGGGGGGAAAAAAGGGGGGTGATCTGATCTCTCTGCCTGGTGTTTGATCTGTGCTGGGGGCTGTAGAGCCCACCCAGCACAGATCATAGACTTCAATGCTGGTCCTTAAGGGGGGGGTAAAGGGTAGGTCCTCAAGTGGTAATATTCAGAAAAGTGGATGGAGCCTACAAAAGCCAATCAAAATTCACCTATTGATTTTCAAGGGGAATATTTACATTGCTGCCATTCTTGGACTGTTAATGGCACAATCCTCAAACCTGGTACAGTTGATCATTGGGTGACTGGGGTTCAACTTCAGAAAGGGGTGGAGCCACAAACAGCCACAAACGCGGGTTCATAAGTGGGCGGAGACAAATACAACATTTTACTGGGAAAATATAAACAGCAGCCATTCTTACACTGTTAATGGTAGGGTTCTCAAACTTTGCAGAGTTGGTTACTGGGTGACTGGGATTAATATTCAGAAAAGTGGGTGGAGCCTACAAAAGCCAAAAAAAAAACACATATTGATTTTGAAGAGGAATATTTAATTGCTGCCATTCTTGCACTGTTAATGGCACAAGTCTCAAACCTGGTACAGCTGATCATTGGGTGACTGGGGTTTACATTTATAAAATGGGGTGGAGCCACAAACAGCCAATATGATTTTTTTCATTTTAATGCAGGTTATTGATGCAAAAAAAGACCACAAAGCTCACAAACTTGGTCATTAAGTAATTGATTAATTGTGTGTTAGGGTTAGGAAAAGTGGACGCAGCCAACACCAGCCAAATACATAATCGGGCAATGCCGGGTCATGAGTAGGCGGAGACAAATACAAATTTCACTGAGAAAATGTAAACTGCAGACATTCTTCTACTGTTAATGGTAGGGTTCTCAAACTTTGCACAATTGGCCACTGGGTGACTGGGATTAATATTCAGAAAAGTGGGTGGAGCCTACAAAAGCCAATCAAAATTCACCTATTGATTTTCAAGAGAATATGTAATTGCTGCCATTCTTGCACTGTTAATGGTACAAGCCTTAAACCTGGTACAGTTGATACAAAAAAGTTTGTCAGCACCCCAAGTAATAATGACTGCGTGTGCTGGGGTAGAGCATGTATACATAGTACTAAAGAGAAAAGATACCCCTGTACACAGCACCACTGCAGACCATATGTATCAATCAAAAAAATATATTTTTATTACAAGCTTTGCAAACACATATCAATGATACACAAACATTTTTAAAAACATCTAAAAACAGCATAATATTATATTTCCAGCCATATTCAACATAATGGGCCTGCTAGATATAATAATCTATTATGTTCAGTCTCAGTGGATGTATAACCTGTAACCACTGGGTGCTCAGAGAATGAGCCCCCTCGTGGATGAACCCGGGTTCAGTAAGAATTATAAAGTGCAAAAAATTGGAACCATGAAAGTGCATATAGTGCTACACAAACAAACAATCATTCAGCATATGCAATAACTGTGCAACCTATCAGACTAAAAGTGCAGTTTAAATACTGTCAGAGTCACTAATGACCAAATACTGTCAGAGTCACTTGGTCATTAGTGACTCTGACAGTATTTAAACTGCACTTTTAAGGTGCCCATACACTCGTCAGATTGGCAGCAGATAGATAAGAAATGCATCTGATGATCTATCTGATGCGTTTTTAGAACATTTTTTACCAGGATAGAATTCCAATAGATAATCTATTGAAATTCGATCTGATGGCATTTTTTTGCCATCAGATTTCCATTAAGGCCAATGCAAACTGATAAGCAATCTCATCAGATCGACCTAAATTTTCCACCCTGCAAGTTCGATGGAAATCCATCGAAATCGATCGAAATCGGCCGTCGATCGGTCGATTGGCCAACCGATTTGCAATCGATTGATCGATCGATCGATCGGGATCGATCGGTTGGCCAGAAAATCGGCTGAGTGTATGGGCTGCTTTAGTCTGATAGGTTGCACAGTTATTGCACATGCTGAATGATTGTTTGTTTGTGTAGCACTATATGCACTTTCATGGTTCCAATTTTTTGCACTTTATAATTCTTACTGAACCCGGGTTCATCCACGAGGGGGCTCATTCTCTGAGCACCCAGTGGTTACAGGTTATACATCCACTTAGACTGAACATAATAGATTATTATATCTAGCAGGCCCATTATGTTGAATATGGCTGGAAATATAATATTATGCTGTTTTTAGATGTTTTTTTAAAAAATTGTGTATCATTGATATGTGTTTGCAAAGCTTGTAATAAAAATATATTTGTTTGATTGATACATATGGTCTGCAGTGGTGCTGTGTATAGGGGTATCTTTTCTCTTTAGTACCGGGTACAGTTGATCATTGCGTGACTGGGGTTCAAATTCAGACAAAGGGGTGGAGCTACAAACAGCCAATCAGATTTGTTTAATCTGAATGCAAATTATTGATGCCAAAGTCCGCAAAGCTCACAAACTTGGTCATTGAGTAATTGTGTGTTAGGGTTAGAAAAAGTAGGCGGAGCCAACACCAGCCAATTACATACCCGAACAATGTCAGGAAATCAGTGGGTGGAGAAAAGTACAAATTTCATTGTGAAAATGTAAACTGCAGCCATTCTTACACTGTTAATGGTAGGGTTCTCAAACTTTGCACAGTTGGTCACTGGGTGACTGGGATTAATATTCAGAAAAGTGGGTGGAGCCTACAAAAGCCAATCAAAATTCATCTATTGATTTTTAAGGGGAATATTTCATTGCTGCCATTCTTGCACTGTTAATGGCACAATCCTCGTGCACTGGTAATCACCTGTACCTGGTACAGTTGGCCATTGGGTGATTGGGGTTCAAATTTAGAAAAGGGGTAAAGCCACATCCAATCAGATTTATTTTATTGCAATGCAAAGTATTGATGTCAAAGACCGCAAAGCTCACAAACTTGGTCATTAAATACTTGAGGAGTAATTGTGTGTTAGGGTTAGGAAAAGTGGGCGGAGCCAACACCAGCCAAATACATACCCGGGCAATGGCGGGCGTCCGGCTAGTATATATATATATATATATATATATATATATATATATATATATCCTACTAATATCCTACTAATATAATAAATGGGAAAGTTCGGGTGTTTGGATGTTTGGATGTTTGTTACTCGATCACGCAAAAATGGCTGAACGGATTTGAATGAAATTTGGCACACACATAGTACATTACCTGGAATAAAGTATAGGATACTTTTTATTTCCATAACCAAAAAGGGGCGGAGACAAATACAAATTTCACTGGAAAATGTAAACTGCAGCCATTCTTACACTGTTAATGGTAGGGTTCTCAAACTTTGCACAGTTGGTCGTTGGGTGACTGGGATTAATATTCAGAAAGGTGGGTGGAGTCTATAAAAGCCAATCAAAATTAACCTATCGATTTTCAAGGGGAATATTTACATTGCTGCCATTCTTGCACTGTTAATGGCACAAGCCTCAAACCTGGTACAGTTGATCATTGGGTGACTAGGGTTCAACTTCAGAAAGGAGGTGGAGCCACAATCAGCCAATTAGATTTGTCTCATTCCAATGCAAATTATTGATGCCAAACACCGCATAGCTCACAAACTAGGTAATTGAGTAATTGATTAATTGAGCGTTAGGGTTAGAAAAGTGGGCACAGCCAACACCAGCCAAATACATAAGCGGGCAATGCCAGGTCATAAGTGGGCGGAGACAAATACAAATTTTACTGGGAAAATGTAAGCTGCAGCCATTCTTACACTGTTAATGGTAGGATTCTCAAACTTTGCACAGTTGGTTACTGGGTGACTGGGGTTAATATTTAGAAAAGTGGGTGGAGCCTACAAAAGGAAATTAAAAATTACCTATTGATTTTCAGGGGAATATTTCATTGCTGCCATTCTTGCACTGTTAATGGCACAAGCTTCAAACCTGGTATCGTTGATCATTGCGTGACTGGGGTTTACATTCATAAAACAGGGTGGAGCCACACACATCCAATATGATTTGTTTCATTTTAATGCAGGTTATTGATGCCAAAAACGGCAAAGCTCACAAACTTGGTCATTGAGTAATTGATTAATTGTGTGTTAGGGTTAGGAAAAGTGGGCGCAGCCAACACCAGCCAAATACATAATCGGGCAATGCCGGGTCATCAGTAGGCGGAGACAAATGCAAATTTCACAGAGAAAATGTAAACTGCAGCAATTCTTACACTTTTAATGGTAGGGTTCTCAAACTTTGCACAATTGGTCACTGGGTGACTGGGATAAATATTCAGAGAAGTGGGTGGAGCCTACAAAAGCCAATCAAAATTCACCTATTGAACTTCAAGGGGAATATGTAATTGCTACCATTCTTGCACTGTTATGGCACAAGCCTTAAACCTGGTACAGTTGGTCATTGGGAGACTGGGGTTCAAATTCAGACAAAGGGGTGGAGCCACAAACAGCCAATCAGATTTGTTTAATCTCAATGCAAATTATTGATGCCAAAGACCGCAAAGCTCACAAACTTGGTTATTGAGTAATTGTGTGTTAGGGTTAGAAATAGTAGGCAGAGCCAACACCAGCCAAATACATACCTGAACAATGTTAGGAAATAAGTGGGTGGAGAAAAATACAAATTTCATTGCGCAAATGTAAACTGCAGCCATTCTTACACTGTTAGTGGTAGGGTTCTCAAACTTTGCACAGTTGGTCACTAAGTGACTGGGATTAATATTCAGAAAAGTGGGTGGAGCCTATAAAAGCCAATCAAAATCCACCTATTGATTTTTAAGGGGAATATTTCATTGCTGCCATTCTTGCACTGTTAATCACCTGTACCTGGTACATGTGGCCATTGGGTGATTGGGGTTCAAATTCAGAAAAGGGGTGGAGCCACACCCAATTAGATTAATTTTATTTCATTGCAAATTATTGATGCCAAAGACCGCAAAGCTCACATACTTGGTCATTAAGTAATTGTGTGTTAGGGTTAGGAAAAGTGGGCAGAGCCAACACTAGCCAAATACATACCCGGGCAACGCCGGGCGTCCAGCTAGTACTGTAATAAATGGGAAAGTTCGGATGTTTGGATGTTTGTTGACCTGGTACAGTTGGTCATTGGGTGACTGGGGTTCAAATTCAGACAGAGGGGTGGAGCCACAAACAGCCAATCAGATTTTAAGGTTCTCAAACTTTGCACAGTTGGTCACTGGATGACTGGGATTAACCACTTGCCGACCGCATGCTTATACCGTGCGTCGGCAAAGTGGCAGCTGCAGGACCAGCGACGCACATCTGCGTCGCCGGCTGCAGGCTAATTAATCAGGAAGCAGCCGCTCGCGCGAGCGGCTGCTTCCTGTCAATTCACGGCGGGGGGCTCCGTGAATAGCCTGCAGGCCGCCGATGGGGGCTCGCAGGCTAAATGTAAACACAAGCGGAAATAATCCGCTTTGTTTACATTGTACGGCGCTGCTGCGCAGCAGCGCCGTAAGGCAGATCGGCGATCCCCGGCCAATCAGCGGCCGGGGATCACCGCCATGTGACAGGGGACGTCCTGTCACAGGCTGCACAGGACGGATAGCGTCCTGTGCAGCCCCGATCACCAGGGGGCCAGGTAGGAGAGGGGGGAAGCGGAATTTCGCCGTGGAGGGGGGCTTTGAGGTGCCCCCCCCGCCAGCCACACGCAGGCAGGAGAGATCGGACCCCCCCAGCACATCATCCCCCTCGTGGGGGGAAAAAAGGGGGGTGATCTGATCTCTCTGCCTGGTGTTTGATCTGTGCTGGGGGCTGTAGAGCCCACCCAGCACAGATCATAGACTTCAATGCTGGTCCTTAAGGGGGGGTAAAGGGTAGGTCCTCAAGTGGTAATATTCAGAAAAGTGGATGGAGCCTACAAAAGCCAATCAAAATTCACCTATTGATTTTCAAGGGGAATATTTACATTGCTGCCATTCTTGGACTGTTAATGGCACAATCCTCAAACCTGGTACAGTTGATCATTGGGTGACTGGGGTTCAACTTCAGAAAGGGGTGGAGCCACAAACAGCCACAAACGCGGGTTCATAAGTGGGCGGAGACAAATACAACATTTTACTGGGAAAATATAAACAGCAGCCATTCTTACACTGTTAATGGTAGGGTTCTCAAACTTTGCAGAGTTGGTTACTGGGTGACTGGGATTAATATTCAGAAAAGTGGGTGGAGCCTACAAAAGCCAAAAAAAAAACACATATTGATTTTGAAGAGGAATATTTAATTGCTGCCATTCTTGCACTGTTAATGGCACAAGTCTCAAACCTGGTACAGCTGATCATTGGGTGACTGGGGTTTACATTTATAAAATGGGGTGGAGCCACAAACAGCCAATATGATTTTTTTCATTTTAATGCAGGTTATTGATGCAAAAAAAGACCACAAAGCTCACAAACTTGGTCATTAAGTAATTGATTAATTGTGTGTTAGGGTTAGGAAAAGTGGACGCAGCCAACACCAGCCAAATACATAATCGGGCAATGCCGGGTCATGAGTAGGCGGAGACAAATACAAATTTCACTGAGAAAATGTAAACTGCAGACATTCTTCTACTGTTAATGGTAGGGTTCTCAAACTTTGCACAATTGGCCACTGGGTGACTGGGATTAATATTCAGAAAAGTGGGTGGAGCCTACAAAAGCCAATCAAAATTCACCTATTGATTTTCAAGAGAATATGTAATTGCTGCCATTCTTGCACTGTTAATGGTACAAGCCTTAAACCTGGTACAGTTGATACAAAAAAGTTTGTCAGCACCCCAAGTAATAATGACTGCGTGTGCTGGGGTAGAGCATGTATACATAGTACTAAAGAGAAAAGATACCCCTGTACACAGCACCACTGCAGACCATATGTATCAATCAAAAAAATATATTTTTATTACAAGCTTTGCAAACACATATCAATGATACACAAACATTTTTAAAAACATCTAAAAACAGCATAATATTATATTTCCAGCCATATTCAACATAATGGGCCTGCTAGATATAATAATCTATTATGTTCAGTCTCAGTGGATGTATAACCTGTAACCACTGGGTGCTCAGAGAATGAGCCCCCTCGTGGATGAACCCGGGTTCAGTAAGAATTATAAAGTGCAAAAAATTGGAACCATGAAAGTGCATATAGTGCTACACAAACAAACAATCATTCAGCATATGCAATAACTGTGCAACCTATCAGACTAAAAGTGCAGTTTAAATACTGTCAGAGTCACTAATGACCAAATACTGTCAGAGTCACTTGGTCATTAGTGACTCTGACAGTATTTAAACTGCACTTTTAAGGTGCCCATACACTCGTCAGATTGGCAGCAGATAGATAAGAAATGCATCTGATGATCTATCTGATGCGTTTTTAGAACATTTTTTACCAGGATAGAATTCCAATAGATTTCAGTTTGAAATCTATTGAAATTCGATCTGATGGCATTTTTTTGCAATCAGATTTCCATTAAGGCCAATGCAAACTGATAAGCAATCTCATCAGATCGACCTAAATTTTCCACTCTGCAAGTTCGATGGAAATCCATCGAAATCGATCGAAATCGGCCGTCGATCGGTCGATTGGCCAACCGATTTGCAATCGATTGATCGATCGATCGGGATCGATCGGTCGGCCAGAAAATCGGCTGAGTGTATGGGCTGCTTTAGTCTGATAGGTTGCACAGTTATTGCATATGCTGAATGATTGTTTGTTTGTGTAGCACTATATGCACTTTCATGGTTCCAATTTTTTGCACTTTATAATTCATACTGAACCCGGGTTCATCCACGAGGGGGCTCATTCTCTGAGCACCCAGTGGTTACAGGTTATACATCCACTGAGACTGAACATAATAGATTATTATATCTAGCAGGCCCATTATGTTGAATATGGCTGGAAATATAATATTATGCTGTTTTTAGATGTTTTTTTTAAAAAAATTGTGTATCATTGATATGTGTTTGCAAAGCTTGTAATAAAAATATATTTTTATGATTGATACATATGGTCTGCAGTGGTGCTGTGTATAGGGGTATCTTTTCTCTTTAGTACTTGGTACAGTTGATCATTGCGTGACTGGGGTTCAAATTCAGACAAAGGGGTGGAGCTACAAACAGCCAATCAGATTTGTTTAATCTGAATGCAAATTATTGATGCCAAAGTCCGCAAAGCTCACAAACTTGGTCATTGAGTAATTGTGTGTTAGGGTTAGAAAAAGTAGGCGGAGCCAACACCAGCCAATTACATACCCGAACAATGTCAGGAAATCAGTGGGAGAAAAGTACAAATTTCATTGTGAAAATGTAAACTGCAGCCATTCTTACACTGTTAATGGTAGCGTTCTCAAACTTTGCACAGTTGGTCACTGGGTGACTGGGATTAATATTCAGAAAAGTGGGTGGAGCCTACAAAAGCCAATCAAAATTCATCTATTGATTTTTAAGGGGAATATTTCATTGCTGCCATTCTTGCACTGTTAATGGCACAATCCTCGTGCACTGGTAATCACCTGTACCTGGTACAGTTGGCCATTGGGTGATTGGGGTTCAAATTTAGAAAAGGGGTAAAGCCACATCCAATCAGATTTATTTTATTGCAATGCAAAGTATTGATGTCAAAGACCGCAAAGCTCACAAACTTGGTCATTAAATACTTGAGGAGTAATTGTGTGTTAGGGTTAGGAAAAGTGGGCGGAGCCAACACCAGCCAAATACATACCCGGGCAATGGCGGGCGTCCGGCTAGTATATATATATATATATATATATATATATATATATCCTACTAATATCCTACTAATATAATAAATGGGAAAGTTCGGATGTTTGGATGTTTGTTACTCGATCACGCAAAAATGGCTGAACGGATTTGAATGAAATTTGGCACACACATAGTACATTACCTGGAATAAAGTATAGGATACTTTTTATTTCCATAACCAAAAAGGGGCGGAGACAAATACAAATTTCACTGGAAAATGTAAACTGCAGCCATTCTTACACTGTTAATGGTAGGGTTCTCAAACTTTGCACAGTTGGTCGTTGGGTGACTGGGATTAATATTCAGAAAGGTGGGTGGAGTCTATAAAAGCCAATCAAAATTAACCTATCGATTTTCAAGGGGAATATTTACATTGCTGCCATTCTTGCACTGTTAATGGCACAAGCCTCAAACCTGGCACAGTTGATCATTGGGTGACTAGGGTTCAATTTCAGAAAGGGGGTGGAGCCACAAACAGTCAATTAGATTTGTTTCATTTCAATGCAAATTATTGATGCCAAACACTGCAAAGATCACAAACTTGGTAATTGATTAATTGTGTGTTAGGGTTAGAAAAGTAGGCACAGCCAACACCAGCCAAATACATAAGCGGGCAATGCTGGGTCATAAGTGGGCGGAGACAAATACAAATTTTACTGGGAAAATGTAAACAGGAGCCATTCTTACACTGTTAATGGTAGGGTTCTCAAACTTTGCACAGTTGGTTACTGGGTGACTGGGATTAATATTCAGAAAAGTGGGTGTAGTCTATAAAAGCCAATCAAAATTAACCTATTGATTTTCAAGAGAATTATTTACATTGCTGCCATTCTTGCATTGTTAATGGCAAAAGCCTCAAACCTGGGAACAGTTGATCATTGGGTGACTAGGGTTCAACTTCAGAAAGGAGGTGGAGCCACAAACAGCCAATTAGATTTGTCTCATTCCAATGCAAATTATTGATGCCAAACACCGCATAGCTCACAAACTTGGTAATTGAGTAATTGATTAATTGAGTGTTAGGGTTAGAAAAGTGGGCACAGCCAACACCAGCCAAATAAATAAGCGGGCAACGCCGGGTCATAAGTGGGCGGAGACAAATACAAATTTTACTGGGAAAATGTAAACTGCAGCCATTCTTACACTGTTAATGGTAGGATTCTCAAACTTTGCACAGTTGGTTACTGGGTGACTGGGGTTAATATTCAGAAAAGTGGGTGGAGCCTACAAAAGGAAATTAAAAATTACCTATTGATTTTTCAGGGGAATATTTCATTGCTGCCATTGTTGCACTGTTAATGGCACAAGCTTCAAACCTGGTATCGTTGATCATTGCGTGACTGGGGTTTACATTCATAAAACAGGGTGGAGCCACACACATCCAATATGATTTGTTTCATTTTAATGCAGGTTATTGATGCCAAAAACGGCAAAGATCACAAACTTGGTCATTGAGTAATTGATTAATTGTGTGTTAGGGTTAGGAAAAGTGGGCGCAGCCAACACCAGCCAAATACATAATCGGGCAATGCCGGGTCATCAGTAGGCGGAGACAAATGCAAATTTCACAGAGAAAATGTAAACTGCAGCAATTCTTACACTTTTAATGGTAGGGTTCTCAAACTTTGCACAATTGGTCACTGGGTGACTGGGATAAATATTCAGAGAAGTGGGTGGAGCCTACAAAAGCCAATCAAAATTCACCTATTGATCTTCAAGGGGAATATGTAATTGCTACCATTCTTGCACTGTTATGGCACAATCCTTAAACCTGGTACAGTTGGTCATTGGGAGACTGGGGTTCAAATTCAGACAAAGGGGTGGAGCCACAAACAGCCAATCAGATTTGTTTAATCTCAATGCAAATTATTGATGCCAAAGACCGCAAAGCTCACAAACTTGGTTATTGAGTAATTGTGTGTTAGGGTTAGAAATAGTAGGCAGAGCCAACACCAGCCAAATACATACCTGAACAATGTTAGGAAATAAGTGGGTGGAGAAAACCATTGCGCAAATGTAAACTGCAGCCATTCTTACACTGTTAGTGGTAGGGTTCTCAAACTTTGCACAGTTGGTCACTAAGTGACTGGGATTAATATTCAGAAAAGTGGGTGGAGCCTATAAAAGCCAATCAAAATCCACCTATTGATTTTTAAGGGGAATATTTCATTGCTGCCATTCTTGCACTGTTAATCACCTGTACCTGGTACATGTGGCCATTGGGTGATTGGGTTCAAATTCAGAAAAGGGGTGGAGCCACACCCAATTAGATTAATTTTATTTCATTGCAAATTATTGATGCCAAAGACCACAAAGCTCACATACTTGGTCATTAAGTAATTGTGTGTTAGGGTTAGGAAAAGTGGGCAGAGCCAACACTAGCCAAATACATACCCGGGCAACGCCGGGCGTCCAGCTAGTACTGTAATAAATGGGAAAGTTCGGATGTTTGGATGTTTGTTGACCTGGTACAGTTGGTCATTGGGTGACTGGGGTTCAAATTCAGACAGAGGGGTGGAGCCACAAACAGCCAATCAGATTTGTTTAATCTCAATGCACATTATTGATGTCAAAGACTGCAAAGCTCACAAACTTGGTTATTGAGTAATTGTGTGTTAGGGTTAGAAATAGTAGGCGGAGCCAACACCAGCCAAATACATACCTGAACAATGTTAGGAAATAAGTGGGTGGAAAAAAATACAAATTTCATTGTGTAAATGTAAACTGCAGCCATTCTTACACTGTTAATGGTAGGGTTCTCAAGCTTTGCACAGTTGGTCACTGGGTGACTGGGAATAATATTCAGAAAAGTGGGTAGAGCCTATAAAAGCCAATCAAAATCCACCTATTGATTTTCTAAGGGGAATATTTAATTGCTGCCATTCTTGCACTGTTAATCACCTGTACCTGGTACACTTGGCCATTGGATGATTGGGGTTCAAATTCAGAAAAGGGGTGGAGCCACATCCAATCAGATTAATTTTATTTCATTGCAAATTATTGATGCCAAAGACCTCAAAGCTCACAAACTTGGTCATTAAGTAATTGTGTTTTATGGTTAGGAAAAGTGGGCAGAGCCAACACCAGCCAAATACATACCCGGGCAACGCCGGGCGTCCAGCTAGTATAATAAATGGGAAAGTTTGGATGTTTGGATGTTTGTTACTCGATCATGCAAAAATGACTGAACGGATTTGAATGAAATTTGGCACACACATAGTACATTACCTGGAATAAAGTATAGGATACTTTTTATTCCCATAACCAAAAAGGGGGCGGAGACAAATACAAATTTCACTGGAAAATGTAAACAGCAGCCATTCTTACACTGCTAATGGTAGGGTTCTCAAACTTTGCACAGTTGGTCACTCGGTGACTGGGATTAATATTCAGAAAGGTGGGTGGAGCGTACAAAAGCCAATCAAAATCCACCTATTGATTTTTAAGGGGAATATTTAATCGCTGCCATTCTTGCACTGTTAATGTCACAAGCCTCTTGCACTGTTAATCACCTGCACCTGGTACACTTGGCCATTGGGTGATATGGGTTCAAATTCTGAAAAGGGATGGAGCCACAGCCAATCCGATTTATTTTATTTCATATACTAGCTGGGCGCCCGGCGTTGCCCGGGTATGTATTTGGCTGGTGTTGGCTCCGCCCACTTTTCCTAACCCTAACAAACAATTACTCAATTATTTAATGACCAAGTTTGTGAGCTTTGTGTTCTTTGACATCATTACTTTGCATTGCAATAAAATAAATCTGATTGGATGTGGCTCCACCCCTTTTCTAAATTTGAACGCCAATCACCCAATGGCCAACTGTACCAGGTACAGGTGATTAACAGTGCAAGAGGCTTGTACCAGTAACAGTGCAAGAATGGCAGCAATTAAATATTCCCCTTAAAAATCAATAATTTTGATTGGCTTTTGTAGGCTCCACCCACTTTTCTAATTATTAATCTGTGCAAAGTTTGAGAATGCTACCATTAACAGTGTAAGAATGGCTACAGTTTACAATGAAATTTGTACTTTTCTCCACCCACTGATTTCCTGACATTGTTCGGGTATGTAATTGGCTGGTGTTGGCTCCGCCTACTTTTTCTAACCCTAACACACAATTACTCAATGACCAAGTTTGTGAGCTTTGCGGTCTTTGGCATCAATAATTTGCATTGAGATTAAACAAATCTGATTGGCTGTTTGTGGCTCCACCCCCTTTTTCAGAATTTGAACCCCAGTCACGCAATGATCAACTGTACCAGGTTTAAAGAGAACCCGAGGTGGGTTTGAAGAATGTGATCTGCTTACAGAGGCTGGATCTGCCTATACAGCCCAGCCTCTGTTGCTATCCCAAACCCCCTAAGGTCCCCCTGCACTGTGCAATCCCTCATAAATCACAGCCACGCTGCTGACAAACAGCTTGTCAGAGCTGGCTGTGTTTATCTCTATAGTGTCAGTCTGCTGCTCTCCCCACCTCCTGCAGAACTCCTGTCCCCACCTGCATCCCTTCCCTCCCTGCTGATTAGAGGGAAGGGATGGGGGCAGGGACCGGAGCTATGCAGGAGGCGGGGGAGCAGCTGAGACTGACACTACAGATGTAAACACAGCCTCACAGCATGGCTGTGATTTATGAGGGATTGCAGAGTGCAGGGGGACCTTAGTGGGGTTTGGGATAGCAACAGATGCTGGGCTGTATAGGCAGATCCAGCCTCTGTATGCAGATAACATTCTTTAAACACACCTCGGGTTCTCTTTAAGGCTTGTACCATTAACAGTGCAAGAATGATAGCAATTACATATTCTCTTGAAAATCAATAGGTGAATTTTGATTGGCTTTTGTAGGCTCCACCCACTTTTCTGAATATTAATCCCAGTCACCCAGTGGCCAATTGTGCAAAGTTTGAGAACCCTACCATTAACAGTAGAAGAATGTCTGCAGTTTACATTTTCTCAATGAAATTTGTATTTGTCTCCGTCTACTCATGACCCGGCATTGCCCGATTATGTATTTGGCTGGTGTTGGCTGCGTCCACTTTTCCTAACCCTAACACACAATTAATCAATTACTTAATGACCAAGTTTGTGAGCTTTGTGGTCTTTTTTTGCATCAATAACCTGCATTAAAATGAAAAAAATCAGATTGGCTGTTTGTGGCTCCACCCCCTTTTATAAATGTAAACCCCAGTCACCCAATGATCAGCTGTACCAGGTTTGAGACTTGTGCCATTAACAGTGCAAGAATGGCAGCAATGAAATATTCCCCTTCAAAATCAATAGGTGATTTTTGATTTTTGATTGGCTTTTGTAGGCTCCACCCACTTTTCTGAATATTAATCCCAGTCACCCAGTAACCAACTCTGCACAGTTTGAGAACCCTGCCATTAACAGTGTAAGAATGGCTGCTGTTTACATTTTCCCAGTAAAATGTTGTATTTGTCTCCGCCCACTTATGAACCTGCGTTGCCTGCTTATGTATTTGGCAGGTGTTGGCTGTGCCCACTTTTCTAACCCTAACACACAATTAATAAATTACTCAATTACCAAGTTTGTGAGTTTTGCAGTGTTTGGCATCAATAATTTGCTTGGGAATGAAACAAATCTAATTGGCTGTTTGTGGCTCCACCCCCTTTCTGAAATTGAACCCCAGTCACCCAATGATCAATTGTACCAGGTTTGAGGATTGTGCCATTAACAGCCCAAAAATGGCAGCAATGTAAATATTCCCCTTGAAAATCAATAGGTGAATTTTGATTGGCTTTTGTAGGCTCCATCCACTTTTCTGAATATTAATCCCAGTCACCCAATGACCAACTGTGCAAAGTTTGAGAACCCTGCCATTAACAGTGTAAGAATGGCTGCAGTTTACATTTTCCAGTTAAATGTGTATTTGTCTCCGCCCCCTTTTTGGTTATGGGAATAAAAAGTATCCTATACTTTATTCCAGGTAATGTACTATGTGTGTGCCAAATTTCATTCAAATCCGATCAGCCATTTTTGCGTGATCGAGTAACAAACATCCAAACATCCAAACATCCAAACATCCGAACTTTCCCATTTATTATATTAGTAGGATATATATTATACACATACACACACATATACACACACACACACATACATATATATTATACACATACACACACATATACACACACACACACATCCTACTAATATAATAAATGGGAAAGTTCGGATGTTTGGATGTTTGGATGTTTGTTACTCGATCACGCAAAAATGGCAGAACGGATTTGAATGAAATTTGGCACACACATAGTACATTACCTGGAATAAAGTATAGGATACTTTGTATTCCCATAACCAAAAAGGTAGGGTTCTCAAACTTTGCACAGTTGGTCGCTGGGTGACTGTGATTAATATTCAGAAAAGTGGGTGGAGCCTACAAAAGCCAATCAAAAATTACCTATTGATTTTTCAGGGGAATATTTCATTGCTGCCATTCTTGCACTGTCAATGGCACAAGCCTCAAACCTGGTACAGTTGGTCATTGGGTGACTGGGGTTCAAATTTAGACAAAGGGGTGGAGCCACAAACAGCCAACCAGATTTGTTTAATCTCAATGCAAATTATTGATGCCAAAGACCGCAAAGCGAGCAAACTTGGTCATTGAGTAATTGTGTGTTAGGGTTAGAAAAAGTAGGCGGAGCCAA
Organism: Hyperolius riggenbachi; assembly: GCF_040937935.1. Classification (NCBI taxonomy): domain Eukaryota; kingdom Metazoa; phylum Chordata; class Amphibia; order Anura; family Hyperoliidae; genus Hyperolius; species Hyperolius riggenbachi. The sequence goes on along the minus strand of NC_090646.1, from coordinate 39,892,574 downwards.
CACCAGCCAAATACATACCTGAACAATGTTAGGAAATAAGTGGGTGGAGAAAAATACAAATTTCATTGGGAAAATGTAAACTGCAGCCATTCTTACACTGTTAATGGTAGGGTTTTCAAACTTTGCACAATTGGTCACTGGGTGACTGGGATTCATATTCAGAAAGGTGGGTGGAGCATACAAAAGCCAATCCAAATCCACTTATTGATTTTTAAGGGGAATATGTAATTGCTGCCATTCTTGCACTGTTAATAGCACAAGCCTCTTGCACTGTTAATCACCTGTACCTGGTACACTTGGCTATTGGTTGATTTGGGGTCAAATTCAGAAAAGGTGACCAGGGTTCAATTTCAGAAAGGGGGTGGAGCCACAAACAGCCAATCAGATTTATTTTATTTAAATGCAAATTCTTGATGCCAAACACTGCAAAGCTCGCAAACTTGGTCATTAAGTAATTAAGTAATTGTGTGTTAGGGTTAGGGAAAGGGGGCAGGGCCAACAGCTGCCAAATATATACCCGGGCAACGCCGGGTGTCCAGCTAGTACATATATATATATATATATATATACACACACACACACACATATATACACGCACAAACACACAAACATATACACACACACACATATATTAACACACACTCACACATATACACACGCACACATATATATGTATATACACGCACACACACACAAACACATATCTAGGAAAGGAACTTTCCACTCTAAAAAATGAAAAATATTGTTTTTGTAAAACGATAAATATCGTTTTAAAAAAAATTATCGTGCGTTACCAGTCGCCATTATTTGGCTGGCGCTTTTTTTAACTAGACGCCATACTTTTCAGCTTGCTTGCAGAGAATCATTTGGAGGAGATGCTGCAGGACGCCATGTAAACAGGACATAAATTATTTCTGACTATTATTACTGTTTTTGTTTGTCTAATTTTTTTTTTTTAAACAAAAAAATATGTGCTACTTGATGAAGATGCAGTGTGATGCCTGACAATGACAATGACAAATGCATCCTGATTCATTTAATAGGAGCCAATCACAGTGCCTGATATTCAGACAGCTGTGGTTGCCTTGAGGGTTCAGTATAGTGATGGGCAGAACTGTTCTGCCAGCCAATAGTTTGCAGCGAACAAGGAGTGTTCGAAATTTGCATCTTACCCAAATGTTTATTTTAAAAATTTGTGTTTGCAGTTTTCCCATAGACTTTTATGGCAGGCAAGCAGTGCGGTGGGCAGGGAGGAGAGCAGGGGCAAACCCGGAATTTTCAAGCGGGCGATTCCTGAAAGGTCTCCCTTTGCCATGCACAATACAGTATAATAATATGGTAGGACATCATGCTGGGTACACATAATGCAATTTCAGGAGCTGACAATTATTTCCATCATATCCGATCTGCTCCTGATCGACAACAGGATCGATCAAGAGTAGTTTGGATACAGATAATAATGTCAGCCGACACTGGTAATCAGGGTGATCGTCACGACCTCGTGATCACGAGTAACTCATGATCATGAGTCATTTTTGCCAATCATAAGCTCGTAATCGGCAATCATGATCGGCTTTCAATCAGGTCACGAATGCACTCGTGATTGCACTTGTAACCGCAGTAATCAGGGAAATGACATTGTTGGACCAATCAGAGGGCCCCCGGTCGAGGCCCTAGCAACCAATCAGAGGAGGGGAGCCTGACTCTCCCCTACTCTACAGGATCTTCTCAAAAATTTAGCATATTGTGATAAAGTTCATTATTTTCTGTAATGTACTGATAAACATTAGACCTTCATATATTTTAGACTAGCTGGACGCCCGGCGTTGCCCGGGTATGTATTTGGCTGGTGTTGGCCCCACCCCCTTTTCCTAACCCTAACACACAATTACTTAATTACTTAATGACCAAGTTTGTGAGCTTTGGGGTCTTTGGCATCAATAATTTGCATTGAAATAAAATAAATCTGATTGGCTGTGGCTCCACCCCTTTTCTGAATTTGAACCCAAATCACCCAATGGGCAAGTGTACCAGGTACAGGTGATTAACAGTGCAAGAGGCTTGTGCCATTAACAGTGCAAGAATGGCAGCAATTAAATATTCCCCTTAAAAATCAATAGGTGGATTTTGATTGGCTTTTGTACACTCCACCCACCTTTCTGAATATTAATCCCAGTCACCCAGTGACCAACTGTGCAAAGTTTGAGAACCCTTCCATTAACAGTGTAAGAATGGCTGTAGTTTACATTTTCCCAATGAAATTTGTATTTTCCTCCACCCACTGATTTCCTGACATTATACGGGTATGTATTAGGCTGATGTTGGCTCCGCCTACTTTTTCTAACCCTAACACACAATTACTCAATGACCAAGTTTGTGTGCTTTGCGGTCTTTGGCATCAATAATTTGCATTGAGAATAAACAAATCTGATTGGCTGTTTGTGGCTCCACCCCTTTGTCTAAATGTGAACCCGTCACCCAATGACCAACTGTACCAGGTTTAAGGCTTGTGCCATTAACAGTGCAAGAATGGCAGCAATTACATATTCCCCTTGAAAATCAATAGGTGAATTTTGATTGTCTTTTGTAGGCTCCCCCCACTTTTCTGTATATTAATCCCAGTCACCCAGTGACCAATTGTGCAAAGTTTGAGAACCCTACCATTAACAGTGTAAGAATGGCTGCAGTTTACATTTTCTCAGTGAAATGTGTATTTGTCTCCGCCCACTGATGACCGGGTATTGCCCAATTATGTATTTGGCTGGTGTTGGCTGTGCCCACTTTTCCTAACCTTAACACACAATTACTCAATTAATCAATGACCAAGTTTGTGAGCTTTGCGGTTTTTGGCATCCATAACCTGCATTAAAATGAAACAAATAAGATTGTCTGTTTGTGGCTCCACCCCCTTTTATCAATTTAAACCCCAGTCACCCAATGATCAACTGTACCAGGTTTGAGGCTTGTGCCATTAACAGTGCAAGAATGGCAGCAATGAAATATTCCCCTGAAAAATCAATTGGTGAATTTTTGATTGGCTTTTGTAGGCTCCACCCACTTTTCTGAATACTAATCCCAGTCACCTAGTAATTAACTGTGCAAAGTTTGAGAACACTACGATTAATAGTGTAAGAATGGCTGCAGTTTACATTTTCCCAGTAAAATTTGTATTTGTCTCCGCCCACTTATGACCCCGTGTTGCCCGCTTATGTATTTGGCTGGTGTTGGCTGTGCCCACTTTTCTAACCCTCACACACAGTTAATCAATTACTCAATTGCCAAGTTTGTGAGCTTTGCGGTGTTTGACATCAATAATTTGCACTGGAATGAAAAAATCTAATTGGCTGTTTGTGGCTCCACCCCCCTTTCTCAAATTAAACCCCAGTCACCCAATGATCAACTGTACCAGGTTTGAGGCTTGTGCCATTAACAGTGCAAGAATGGCAGCAATGAAATATTCCCCAGAAAAATCAATAGGTGAATTATGATTGGCTTTTGTAGGCTTCTCCCACCTTTTTGAATATTAATCCCAGTCACCCAGTGACCAACTGTGCAAAGTTTGAGAACCCTACCATTAAAAGTGTAAGAATTGCTACAGTTTACATTTTCCAGTGAAATTTGTATTTGTCTCCGCCCCCTTTTTGGTTATGGGAATAAAAAGTATCCTATACTTTATTCCAGGCAGTGTACTATGTGTGTGCCAAATTTCATTCAAATCCGTTCAGCCCTTTTTGCGTGATCGAGTAACAAACATCCAAACATCCAAATATCCAAACATCCAAACTTTCCCATTTATTATATTAGTAGGATTCAAATACACACAACTGAAGTAGTTCAAGCCATTTATTGTTTTAATATTGATGATTTTGGCATACAGCTCATGAAAACCCAAAATTCCTATCTCAAAAAATTAGCATATTTCATCCGACCAATAAAATAAAAGTGTTTTTAAAACAAAAAAAGTCAACCTTCAAATAATTATGTTCAGTTATGCACTCAATACTCGGTTGGGAATCCTTTTGCAGAAATGACTGCTTCAATGCGATGTGGCATGGAGGCAATCAGCCTGTGGCACTGCTCAGGTGTTATGGAGGCCCAGGATGCTTCGATAGTGGCCTTAAAGGAATACTGTAGGGGGGTCAGGAAAAAATGAGTTGAAGTTACCTGGGACTTGTAATGGTTCCCCGCAGACATCCTGTGCCCGCGCAGCCACTCACCGATGCTCCGGCTCCGCCTCCAGTTCACTTCTAGAATTTCAGACTTTAAAGTCTGAAAACCACTGCGCCTGCGTTGCCGTGTCCTAGCTCCCGCTGATGTCACCAAGAGCGTACTGCGCAGGCCCAGTATGGTCTGTGCCTGCGCAGTACGCTCCTGGTGATAGCGGGATCGAGGACACGGCAACACAGGCACAGCTGGAATTTCAGACTTTAAAGTCTGAAATTCCAGAAGTGATCCGGAGGCGGGGCCGGAGCATCGGTGAGTGGCTGCGTGGGTACAGGATGTCTGTGGGGGACCAATAGAAGCCACGGGTAAGTTCAACTCATTTTCCTCCGACCCCCCTACAGTATCCCTTTAAGCTCATCCAGAGTGTTGGGTCTTGTGTCTCTCAACTTTCTCTTCACAATATCCCACAGATTCTCTATGGGGTTCAGGTCAGGAGAGTTGGCAGGCCAATTGAGCACAGTAATACCATGGTCAGTAAACCATTTACCAGTGGTTTTGGAACTGTGAACAGGTGCCAGGTCGTGCAGAAAAATGAAATCTTCATCTCCATAAACTTTTCAGCAGATGAAAGCATGAACCCACTTTTGAACCAGAAACAGCGGCAGAAGCGCCTGACCTGGGCTACAGAGAAGCAGCACTGGACTGTTGCTCAGTGGTCCAAAGTACTTTTTTCGGATGAAAGCAACTTTTACATGTCATTTGGAAATCTAGGTACCGACAGTCAGTGATGGTCTGGGGTGCCATGTCAACTGAGCTGTATGCCACAAATCATCAATATTAAAACAATAAAAGGCTTGAACTACTTCAGTTGTGTGTAATGAATCTAAAATATATGAAAGTCTAATGTTTATCAGTACATTACAGAAAATAATGAACTTTATCACAATATGCTAATTTTTTGAGAAGATCCTGTATATAGGGTGGTGGCCATCTCAAGGATCTTGTACTTGCTTGTGACTTGTGGTACTGAGAGCATCTCCAGTGCTGCTGTGTGACTGAGCAAGTGCTTTTCACTGTGAAAACAGAGTGTTATGCAGCCTAATAACATTTATAACACATCTACTGTATATATATAATAGAGTAAGTGCCTAAACCTTCAAGCAAGAAGAAGAAGTAGCACCCTGCCCCCACGGCGTGCCTCAACCTTCAAGAAAGAAAAAGAAGTACTTTCCATGAGAAAATGTATGCGTGCTCAAACACCAAGTTTAAACCTAGCAAGTCTTGCTTTGCAAATCTGGCCTAATTGGCTATTCATGAGGCAATGCTCATGCAAATATGCATTTGCTTTTGCATGCAAAACTATGCAGGGTCAAAAAACCAATACCGCAAAGCGGTCGCCCTGCGGAAATTAGTTCATGCTACATTAGCACTATTCAGGAGCGCCACGGGAGGCTTCCCAATGCCCCCATACAACTGGGGGGACCGCGGGGTCCCAGGCTCTCTCACTGTCTAAGAACCACAGCGGCACCCCGGAGGGGGGGGCTGGGTGGCGCATCCGACCCCCCTAAGCGTGGCCAGTGCCGGGGAGAGCCGTCCACACCCACCTCCCAATACTAAAAACAGGCACAATTGACCCATATTGAGCACAAGCAAACCGCTAAATGAACACGAGTCATACAACTACAATATTATGCTTACAAGCTTGTCATGCGATCTGCATTTTCTACCTTGCATTCCAGTGGCAAACTCTTCCAGCAATACGTCGTTGACGCGTATGTCCGAAAAGAAGGTGCGTGTTTACATTACCTATGCTCCCACCAACAAGATTTAGGTGTAGAGCAATACAGGGGACTGCTTGATGCTGTCACTGCTAAAGCACAAGACCATAACCTCCGCCGTGGACAATTGATCATTCTTCCCTCTACCTTTCAAGGGAGTCCAAGGTACATGCAACAGAACTACCAAGATGCAATGGCAATTGTCCGCAAATGTGTAAAGCCTCACTCATTTCTAACCTTCACCTGCAATCCTACTTGGCCGGAAATCTCCAACGCCATTTCTCCTCATGACCGACCAGAACACAGACCCGACATCATTGTCTGCGTCTTTCATATCAAACTGCTAGAATTCCTAACAGATATTCTCGACAACAATATTTTTGGCAATGTTATCACTTACATGTATGTCATTGAGTTCCAAAAATGAGGATTTCCTCATTGCCATATGATACTTACACTTGACTCACAATCCAAAATAAGGACCAAAGACGATAGACAAGTAAGTCTGCGCTGAGCTTCCAAATCCCCAAATACACCGTCAACGTTTCCAAATTGTCACTGAATGCATGGTCCATGGTCTGTGTGGAACACTCAATGCCAACTCACCTTGCATGAAAGACGGCACGTGTACCAAAAGTTTCCCAAAGGACTTCAATGCTGAGATGCAAGAAAACACACAAGGATACCCCATATACCGCCGAAGACAGGGAAGAACTGCCATTGTAGGCAAATACGGTATTGACAACTGTTGGATAGTTCCTTACAATCCCTGGCTTTCTCAGAAATTCAATGCACATACCGTATTAATGTTGAAGTTTGCGCCTCCATTAAATGTATCAAGTACCTGTATAAGTATGTGTACAAAGGATATGACGCTGCATCCATTGCACTTCACAAGGAGCCAGCCGATGGTGTTTTCCAACATGACGAAATACAGTCTTTTCTTGACGGTAGGTATGTTAGTGCTCCGGAGGCTATGTGGCGTTTGATCGAATACAGTCTTTCCGAAAAATCTCACGTTATTACACGATTACCGGTTAATTTGCCAGAACAACAAGTCATCTTCTTTCATGAAGGTCACGAGAAACAAGCGCTACAAAGACAAGCTAACAAAAACACTATTCTCTTAGCATGGTTTGAACTGAACAAGACAGATCCCGAAGCTGTGGACTTACATTACATGGATGTTCCACAACATTACACATTCCAACAGTCGTCTGGAAAATGGAAAAAGAGAATCAGAGGAGGCACCAAAGTAATCGGTAGAATGCCTGTTGTTGCTATTAACAACACAGAACGCTATTATCTCAGACTTCTCCTTACCCGTTCCGTAGGCGTCAAAAGTTTTCAGCATCTACAAACTGTGAACGGTGTCCAATGTAACACTTTCAAAGAAGTGTGCCAACAATTAGGTCTTCTTAAAGACGACAAGATATGGAATGATACTCTTACAGAGGCATCCCAGGTACAAATTCCATTCTTCTTGCGACAACTTTTCATTTTTGTCTGTGTCTTCAGTGAACCGCACAATGTTCCACACCTTTGGGTCACGCATAAACTCTCCCTTTGTGAGGATCTTCTCACAAAATACTTTCCAGCCACCGCTTCCATGTATGCTCTCGCGGAAATTAACGACATGCTCGCCTCCAGCCATGTGGCCTCAACCTGCACAAATTACACCTACCAACCACTGACATTCATCTGTCACCATCGACGCTCAGGTTGAACACTCGAACGCTATGGAACACTACGCTAAACTCAACACAGAACAAAAAATTGCTGTTGACTCTGTTTTAAACGCTGCATACAGCGATGCCTATCCGCGACAAACATGCTTTTTCTTAGACGGTCCTGCAGGAACAGGGAAAACCTTTGTCTACAAAACTCTGATTCATACCATCAGAGGGAGGGAGGGAGACGTTCCTACAGCTGTAGTATCTACCAGAATTGCTGCAACATTGTTACTGGGTGGACGTACTGCACATTCTGTTTTTAAAATACCTTTGAAGCTGACTAATGCTTCCACATGCAACATCAAACCTACCTCAGCACACGCTCAACATCTGCTGCAATCGAAATTGATAATATGGGACGAGGCGCCAATGACACATGCAAACGCATTCCAGGCTGTCGACAGGTTATTACATGACCTCACTGGTGAGACGCAACCATTTGGAGGGAAAACAATACTATTTGGGGGATATTTCAGACAAATACTCCCCGTCATTATGTGTGGCTCCTGAGCACTTACTGTTGCCAGTTGCATTAACAAACAACCTTTGTGGCATCACATGCATGTACTTACACTGACGACAAATATGAGAGCTCTTCCTCATGAAAAATATTTTGCAAAATGGTTGCTCGATGTTGGAGACGGAAAAACCGGAACAACTGTAACATTGCCTACAGATTGTTTTCCTCTGACTTCTGATCCCGTTCAAGAACTATATGGTGACATCGACTTCTCAACTGTCACTCCCGAAATACTGAATACCACAGCTATATTAAGCATCACCAACGACGACTCTCTACACCTTAATGAACAAGAACTGAAACGTACCCCTACCCACAAAGTAACTTTCACCAGTGTTGACTCCATCGTCGCAGACGATCCCGCAGATCAACTTTCATTCCCAGAAGAATTTCTTAACAGTCTTACGCCCACTGGCATGCCTCCGCATAAACTGAAAATTAAAATTGGTGCAGTCATTATGCTTCTCAGAAACCTCATGCCAGCAAGAGGTCTGTGCAATGGCACTGGACTGACTGTCATGAACATTCGCCGCAATGTACTGGAGTGTAAAACTATCGCAGCTGCTACCCCACAAACTGTCCTTATTCCCCGCATTTCCCGCACCCCATCAGATTCAAATTTGCCTTTTACTTTTACACGCAGACTATTTCCCATTAGATTATCTTTTGCTATGACAATTAATAAGGCACAGGGAAAACTTTCACCAAGATATGCCGGTACCTACCAAAACCAGCATTCAGTCACAAACTGTATGTTGCTCTGTCCAGAGTTCCATCTTTTCATTCCCTAATGCTGGGCATACATGATAGGATCTTTCCTTATCAATTGAGCCGCTGATGGCTCGATTGATAATTTCCGACAGGTCTGATGGCCCGCCAGATCGATTTCCCGCTCGATCCCTGCGGGCAGACAATAGCAGGGAATCGAGCGGAAGATAATAAGTGCCCGCGGGGGACGCAGCGAGAGTCGATCCAGCGGCTAATCGAGCCACCGGGTCAACTCGTGTATGCCCAGCATAACAGTGATAAACTCAAACCCACCCCACCCCATGTGTCTTTCAGGAAGTCTTCACACATTAATAATTATGTGGCGTATGCTACGACGGCTAGTTTATTGTATTGCTGTATAGAAAGATAGTGATTTGATTGTGTTAGTCAGTCAATGTAGCTGAGTGTATTTGCTGTATACAGTGCTAGGCTAGCTTAGCTGAGGTGTGCGCAGGCTAGGTCTGCTAGTTATCCTAGTAGTAGCCTAGGGATTAGGCTACTAGGGATTAGTCCTTGATTATTTATCAGTTACTTACTGTGTTAGTTTAGTGTGTTAGACTTACACTAGCATACAGTTAGTCTCAGTCAGCACTGCAGCATCTCTCTCACTTTGAGTGTGTGACACACAAGTCAGGCAGTCTCTTAACCACTTCAGGACCACAGTCTTTTCGCCCCTTAAGGACCAGAGCCTTTTTCTCCATTCAGACCACTGCAGCTTTCACGGTTTAATGCTCGGTCATACAACCTACCACCTAAATGAATTTTACCTCCTTTTCTTGTCACTAATACAGCTTTCTTTTGATGCTATTTGATTGCTGCTGCGAGTTTTACTTTTTATTATATTCATCAAAAAAGACATGAATTTTGTCAAAAAAATGACTTTTTTAACTTTCTGTGCTGACATTTTTCAAATAAAGTAAAATTTCCTATACATTTGAGCGCGAAAGTTATTCTGCTACATGTCTTTGATAAAAAAAAAACCATTCAGTGTATATTTATTGGATTGGGTAAAAGTTATAGCGTTTACAAACTATGGTGCCAAAAGTGAATTTTCCCATTTTCAAGCATCTCTGACTTTTCTGCGCACCTGTCAGGTTTCATGAGGGGCTAAAATTCCAGGATAGTACAAATACCCCCCAAATGACCCCATTTTGGAAAGAAGACATCCCAAAGTATTCAGTGAGAGGCATGGTGAGTTCATAGAAGATTTTATTTTTTGTCACAAGTTAGCGGAAAATGACACTTTGTGACAACAACAACAAAAAAAAAAAGTTTCCATTTCTTCTAACTTGCGACAAAAAAAAAATGAAATCTGCCACGGACTCACTATGCTCCTCTCTGAATACCTTGAAGTGTCTACTTTCCAAAATGGGGTCATTTGTGGGGTGTGTTCACTGTCCTGGCATTTTGGGGGGTGCCTAATTGTAAGCACCCCTGTAAAGCCTAAAGATGCTCATTGGACTTTGGGCCCCTTAGCGCAGTTAGGCTGCAAAAAAGTGCCATACATGTGGTATTGCCGTACTCAGGAAAAGTAGTATAATGTGTTTTGGGGTGTATTTTTACACATACCCATGCTGGGTGAGAGAAATATCTCCGTAAATGACAATTTTTTATTTTTTTTACACACAATTGTCTATTTATAGAGATATTTCTCCCACTCAGCATGGGTATGTGGAAAAATACACCCCAAAACACATTATACTACTTCTCCTGAGTACGGCGATACCACATGTGTGGCACTTTTTTGCACCCTAACTGCGCTAAGGGGCCCAAAGTCCAATGAGTACCTTTAGGATTTCACAGGTCATTTTGAGAAATTTTGTTTCAAGACTACTCCTCACGGTTTAGGGCCCCTAAAATGCCAGGACAGTATAGGAACCCCACAAATTACCCCATTTTAGAAAGAAGACACCCCAAGGTATTCCATTAGGAGTATGGTGAGTTCATAGAAGATTTTTTTTTTTTGTCACAAGTTAGCGGAAATTGATGTTAATTGTTTTTTTTCACAAAGTGTCATTTTCCGCTAACTTGTGACAAAAAATAAAATCTTCTATGAACTCACCATACTCCTAACGGAATACCTTGGGGTGTCTTCTTTCTAAAATGGGGTCATTTGTGGGGTTCCTATACTGCCCTGGCATTTTAGGGGCCCTAAACCGTGAGGAGTAGTCTTGAAACCAAATGTCGCAAAATGACCTGTGAAATCCTAAAGGTACTCATTGGACTTTGGGCCCCTTAGCGCACTTAGGGTGCAAAAAAGTGCCACACATGTGGTACCGCCGTACTCAGGAGAAGTAGTATAATGTGTTTTGGGGTGTATTTTTACACATACAGATGCTGGGTGGGAGAAATATCTCTGTAAATGACAATTATTTGATTTTTTTTACACACAATTGTCCATTTACAGAGAGATTTCTCCCACCCAGCATGGGTATGTATAAAAATACACCGCAAAACACATTATACTACTTCTTCTGAGTACGGCGATACCACATGTGTGACACTTTTTTGCAACCTAGGTGCGCTAAGGGGCCTAACGTCCTATTCACAGGTCATTTTGAGGCATTTGGATTCTAGACTACTCCTCACGGTTTAGGGCCCCTAAAATGCCAGGGCAGTATAGGAACCCCACAAGTGACCCCATTTTAGAAAGAAGACACCCCAAGGTATTCCGTTAGGGGTATGGTGAGTTCATAGAAGTTTTTATTTTTTGTCACAAGTTAGTGAAAAATGACACTTTGTGAAAAAAACAATAAAAATCCAATTTCCTCTAACTTTTGACAAAAAATAAAATATTCTATGAACTCATCATACACCTAACAGAATACCTTGGGGTGTCTTCTTTCTAAAATGGGGTCACTTGTGGGGTTCCTATACTGCCCTGGCATTTTACGGGCCCAAAACTGTGAGTAGTCTGGAAACCAAATTTCTCAAAATGACTGTTCAGGGGTATAAGCATCTGCAAATTTTGATGACAGGTGGTCTATGAGGGGGCAAATTTTGTGGAAGCGGTCATAAGCAGGGTGGCCTCTTAGATGACAGGATGTATTGGGCCTGATCTGATGGATAGGAGTGCTAGGGGGTGACAGGAGGTGATTGATGGGTGTCTCAGGGGGCGGTTAGAGGGGAAAATAGATGCAATAAATGCACTGGGGACGTGATCGGAAGGGGGTCTGAGGGGGATCTGAGGGTTTGGCCGAGTGATCAGGAGCCCACACGGGGCAAATTAGGGCCTGATCTGATGGGTAGGTGTGCTAGGGGGTGACAGGAGGTGATTGATGGGTGTCTCAAGGTGTGATTAGAGGGGGGAAATAGATGCAAGCAATGCACTGGCGAGGTGATCAGGGCTGGGGTCTGAGGGCGTTCTGAGGTGTGGGCGGGTGATTGGGTGCCCGCAAGGGGCAGATTAGGGTCTAATCTGATGGGTAACAGTGACAGGTGGTGATAGGGGGTGATTGATGGGTAATTAGTGGGTGTTTAGAGGAGAGAAGATCTGCGGGCGATCTATTGGTGTGGGTGGGTGATCAGATTGCCCGCAAGGGGCAGGTTAGGGGCTGTTTGATGGGTGGCAGTGACAGGGGGTGATTGATGGGTGGCAGTGACAGGGGGTGATTGATGGGTGATTGACAGGTGATCAGTGGGTTATTACAGGGAATAACAGATGTAAATATTGCACGGGCGAATTGATAAGGGGGGGTCTGAGGGCAATCTGAGTGTGTGGGCGGGTGATTGGGTGCCCGCAAGGGGCAGATTAGGGTCTAATCTGATGGGTAACAGTGACAGGTGGTGATAGGGGGTGATTGATGGGTAATTAGTGGGTGTTTAGAGGAGATAAGAGATGTAAACAATGGATTTGGGAGGTGATCTGATGTCGGATCTGCGGGCGATCTATTGGTGTGGGTGGGTGATCAGATTGCCCGCAAGGGGCAGGTTAGGGGCTGATTGATGGGTGGCAGTGACAGGGGGTGATTGACGGGTGATTGACGGGTGATTGACAGGTGATTGACAGGTGATTGACAGGTGATCAGGGGGGATAGATGCATACAGTACACGGGGGGGGGGGGGGGGTCTGGGGAGAATCTGAGGGGTGGGGGGGTGATCAGGAGGGAGTAGGGGGCAGATTAGGGACTTAAAAATAAAATAGCGTTGACAGATAGTGACAGGGAGTGATTGATGGGTGATTAAGGGGGTGACTGGGTGCAAACAGTGGTCTGGGGGGTGGGCAGGGGGGGGGTCTGAGGGGTGCTGTGGGCGATCAGGGGGCAGGGGAGGGGGAAATCAGTGTGCTTGGGTGCAGACTAGGGTGGCTGCAGCCTGCCCTGGTGGTCCCTCGGACACTGGGACCACCAGGGCAGGAGGCAGCCAGTATAATAGGCTTTGTATACATTACAAAGCCTATTATACTTGTTACATGCGGCGATCCGGGTGCTAGTAACCCGCCGGCGCTTCCGAACGGCCGGCGGGTTACAACGAACGGTGGGCGGAGCCAGTCCCCGGCGGCTGATCGCGTCACGAATGACGCGATCGCCGCACAGCCACTCCCGCAGCCGCCCCCGCCGATGGGCGTATTGCGGTCGTTTGGGCCCGGTCTTTGCCGCCGCCCATCGGCTGGGGGCGGTCGTTAAGTGGTTAATGTATCAGTCATTGTCATCCTGTATGTGCTCATTTACTGTGAAAACAGTTTAATTTGGGTATTTTACACCTGTAGAACACATATATTGTATTGCTGTATACTTGTCATTTGATAGTCAGAACAGTCAGTGTGTATACTGTATACTTATGTTGCTTAGCTGAGGTCTGTGCAAGCCAGTGAGGGCAGGCCTGCTAGCCTGCTACTAGTTAGTGTAGCCTAGTAGCCTTTTAGATTAGTGATTAGTCCTTGATTATATTATATCAGTTACTAGAGATGGCCCGAACGGTTCGCATGCAAACTTATTTGCGTTCGCAATCGAACACGAACTTTATGCGAGTTCGACCAGCCCCCTTTACTACATCATTGGGCTAAACTTTGACCCTGTACATCACAGTCAGCAGACACATGGCAGCCAATCAGGCTGCACTCCCTCCTGGAGCCCCCCCCCCCCCCCCCGCCCCCCCTTAAACTGTATAAGGCAGAATTGTCGGCCATGTTCTCACTCTGTCTGCTGCTGTAGTGAGAGAAGGGAGAGGAACCTGCTGCAGAGATAGGGAAAGCTTAGTTAGGCTCTTGTAGCTGGCACCTAGCTGATATTTGTTGCTGAAAAGCACCACAAAAAGAGCTCTTTTCACAGCTAATGTGAAGTCTTTTTTTTTTCTTTTGTGGCCCACTACATTATAAAGCTCTGTGTGTCGCAGCTAGCCCTTGCTAATTGCTATACTGTGCAGGCCCAACACATTCAGTGTATACCTTTCACTGCGCCTGTGTGTGTGACAGCTGCACATTGTGTTGTAATACCAGTCTGTGCATACCTGTAACTGCACCTGTGACCGCACATTGTATTATATACCAGTCAGTGCATACCTGTTAACTGCACCTGTGTGACAGCTGCACATTGTATTGTAATACCAGTCCATGCATACCTGTTAACTGCACCTGTGACCACACATTGTATTATATACCAGCAGTCAGTGCATCCATTTTCACTGCACCTGTGTGACTGCACATTGTTCTACCAGCAGTCACTGCATACCTTTTACTGCACCTGTCTGTGTGACTGCACATTGTTATATAATATCAGTTATACCATTGTTATAGACATTGTTATACCAGTCCATGCATACATGTTAACTGCACCTGTGTGACAGCTGCAAATTGTATTGTAATACCAGTTGTGCATACCTTTCATTGCACCTCTGTGTGTGACAGCACGCTGTTTTATATACCAGAAATCACTGCATCCATTTTCACTGCACCTGTGTGACTGCACATTGCATTATACCACCAGTCATTGCATCCCTTTCACTGCCTCTGTGTGACAGCACTCTGTTTCATATGCCAGTCAGTGCAAACCTTTTCACTGCACCTGTGTGACTGCTGCACATAGTGTTATACTAGCAGTCAGTACCTTTCACTGCATCTGTGTGATACTGCACTTATTATACTAGCAGTCAATACCTTTCACTGCATCTATGTGATACTGCCCATTGTATTATACCAGCAGTCAGTACCTTTCACTGCACCTGTGTGACTGCACATATTATACCCACGTAGGGACAACTGCCTTACAAAGGCACCTGATGAAAAAGCACAAACAGCAATGGGATGAGCACATGAGGAAAAGCAGCACACAAACGCAAAGCCACCCTCTGCCTCCTTTCCCTCCTTCAGGTGCAGAATCTTCAGCTGCTTTATCCCTTGCACCTTCACAGAAACCCTCCTCCACTCCATCTCTCACCTTCAATGGTTCCTGCTCCCAGGGCCAGTTCTTGTAACAATAGGGCCCCTGGGAAAACAGAACCCAGGGGCTCACCTTACAGACAGCCCCTTCCCCCTAACCATAAACCAACGATAGGGCCCCTTTTTTGCAGGCATATATCCCCACAGTGCCACTGAGCTGGCTGCACTCCCTCACTCACCCCCAACTTAACTGTGGTCCTCAGGGCCCCACAATGTCTTTGACAGAGTACCAACTCACCTGTCCCAGCGGGCATGCTCCTCTGTCACCCACGCCTGCTAGGACAGGTGAAATGCTACTCTGCCAAAGATGTGGAAGGAGAGCACAATTAAGTTGGTGGGGAGACACCTTGGGGCCCCTACAGGCTCTGGGGCCCTGAGGCAATCGCCCCCTTTGCTTCTGTGGTAGCATTGGCCCTGCCTGCTCCTCTGCCCACAGCAGCCAGGTGTCCGTAAAGGAAATTATTGAGCGGAAGAAGCCAATGTCTGCCAGTCACCCCCTTGCCCGGCATCTGACAGCTGGCTTGGCAGGACTGTTAGCTCGCCAGCTGTTACCATACCAGCTGGTGGACTCTGAGGCCTTCTAAAAATTTGTGGCGATTGGGACACCGCAGTGGAAGGTACCAGGCCGCAATTATTTTTCTAAAAAGGCGATACCCAAACTGTACCGTGATGTTGAAAGGCAAGTGGTGTCATCTCTGGCACACAGCGTTGGCTCAAGGGTCCATCTGACCACAGATGCCTGGTCTGCAAAGCACGTTCAGGGCAGGTACATTACTTATACAGCACATTGGGTCCTTCCTTGGATGTGTGGTGGTAGCCATTTCTCAGGCTCCTATTCCGGACCAGAATCGAACCCTGACTCCCCGGCCATTACCTGTGGTCACCATGGTGCAGAAAGTACCAAAGAGAGTTTATCACACAGTTGAATGAATGGCAGACTTGACCTCCATAACAGAGAGATTCTTGTTGAATGTACTGCACAGACAGCAAAAAAAGTAATTTAAAATAATAGGTTTAAGCTTTCACAATGGTAGAGAAAGAACCATTGAAAGTTGATAAGGCAGTCAGACATTCCCTGATATCACTGAGGAAGAGCAAGAGGAGATGGCTAGTAGGTCAGCATCCGACTTTGTGCAGATTGGGTCTTTCATGCTGTCCAGCCTGTTGAGGGCCCCTGTATTAAAAAAACTCAAGGGGAATGACCTGTACCAAGTGGCAACGCTACTAGACCTTCAGTAAAAGCACAAAGTAGCAGAGATGTTACCAAATTACCAGAAGGCAGAAAGGATGCAGCACTTGAAAGTTAACACCATTTGGCAAGTTTGCTTTACAGTGCATTTAAGGGTGATGTCACAGCAGTGTGGTGGTAGCCGTTTCTCAGGCTCCCACTCCGGACCAGAATTTAACCTTGATTCCTGGCCCATTACCCGTGGTCTCCATGGTACTGATAAAGTACCATGGAAAGTTTATCACACAGTTGAATGAATGGCAGATTTGCCCTCCATAACAGATTCCCATTAAAGGCTTTCAAGTTTACTCATCATTATACAGGGCCTTGAAAGAGTTATTTTTCGTCACTTTCTCCCCGAGTCGGGACTTGTGTGCTGTGCTTGCTGCCTTCCTTGGATGTGTGGTGGTAGCCGTTTCTCAGGCTCCGACTCCGGATCGGAATCGAATACTGATTCCCCAGCCATACCCTTTCTTTAACAATGGTAGAGAAAGAACCATCGACAGTCTGAGCAGCGATGAACCCCTGGACTACTGGGTGTGCAGGCTTGACCTGCGGCCAGAGCTGTCACAATTTGCCATCCAACTTCTGGCTTGCCCTGCCTCAAGCGTCCTAGGAAGTACCTTCAGCGCAGCTGGATACATTGTCAGTGAGAAGAGAAGTAGCCTGCAGGCCACTTGACTGCCCTGTCTGCCACCACCAACCTTTTTGTTCAGGAATCCACCTGGAGTCCTGCACCCTCCAGTAGTGTTGGGCGAACACCTAGATGTTCGGATTCGCGAACGTTCGCCGAACATCGCCGCAATGTTCGGGTGTTCGCGCCGAACTCCGAACATAATGGAAGTCAATGGGGACCCGAACTTTCGTGCTTTGTAAAGCTTCCTTACATGCTACATACCCCAAATTAGCAGGGTATGTGCACCTTGGGAGTGGGTACAAGAGGAAAAAAAATATTTGAAAAAGAGCTTATAGTTTTTGAGAAAATTGATTGTAAAGTTTCAAAGGAAAAACTGTCTTTTAAATGTGGAAAATGTCATGTTTCTTTGCACAGGTAACATGCTTTTTGTCGCCATGCAGTCATAAATGTAATACAGAGAAGAGGTTCCAGGAAAAGGGACCGGTAACGCTAACCCAGCAGCAGCACACGTGATGGAACAGGAGCAGGCGCAGGAGGAGAAGGCCATGCTTTTTGAGACACAACAACCCAGGCCTTGCATGAGGACAAGAAGCGTGCGGATAGCATGCTTTTTACCGCCATGCAGTCATAAATGTAATAAAGATAAGAGGTTCAATAAACAGGGACCGGGCGTCAACGCTAACCCAGCAGCAGCAGACGTGATGGAACAGGAGGAGGCGCAGGAGGAGAAGGCCACGCTTTCAGGTGCAACTCAGGCCTTGCATGAGGACAAAAAAATGTGTGCGCAAAGCAATGCAATGAGTAGTTTTCAGGACACAATGGGCTATTCGGAGGAGCTATTCCCACCCCCACAATCTTCTACCTGTGAAAGGTCAATGGAACAGCCACAAATGTTGTGCCCGGATTCACAACCTTTTTCTGTGGAAAATGCACCTCGCACTGAAATGCAAGGCGAGGCCGAGGATGAACATGACATCAACAACTCAACATGACGCAAAATGGGGGCGGAACAGAAAGCTGCTTTCAATGTTTTGAAGGTCTTAATTGCCTCCGGTGGCCAGTTAGATGCATTATTCATCACACCCAAATCCCAGAGCAATGTGTGCAGGAATTTGAATCGCAGGAGGTGTACCGAGATCATCTGGACAAGTGACCAAGTGACCAAGTGACAAGTGACAAAGTGAAAAGTGACAAAGTGACCAGTGACAAAGTGACAAAGTGACAAAATGACAAAGTGACAAAATGACAAAGTGACAAGTGACAAGTGACAAAGTGACAAGTGACAAGTGACAAAGTGACAAGTGACAAAGTGACAAAATGACAAAGTGACAAGTGACAGAGTGACAAGTGACAAGTGACAAAGTGACAAGTGACAAAGTGACAAAATGACAAAGTGACAAAGTGACCAGTGACAAAGTGACAACTGAGAGGTTGTTCTGGGGAGCTCCACTGCACTCAGTCGCATATGAGGAGAGGTCTCGTCGGGACTGCTGATCCTCCTCAGCTTGCTCAAAGCCTTGAGGGTTCCTGAAGATCCTCTGCTTGGAGTTCGCCGGGGTTCAGCTTGGTGTCGGGGTCGGCGGCGTCCTCCTCACTCCAACGTGGCAGATCTTCTGTTGAAGGAAAAAAAAAAAAACATTGTTAAAAGTCCAGTACCGCTTCTGAAGGACTCACCAAGAGATGCAAGAGCGCTTCAATCTAGCGCACCATCGCTCGCTGGGTGATGTCCCTCCCTACGCGCTGGAATTCTACGCTGCACATGCTAGCACGCTTTTGCACAGTGCTGAGGCGCATTCCAGCAGCTAGCTACCAAGCTTCTGTGGATCTGATTGGGCCACCATGTTGGATCTCTGCCAAGTCCTCCAAAATTTTGAGCAATCCACGTTGCGTGACTGAGCAGTGACAACTCTACAGTCAGCATTACAATACCACTGCTGTGTTTACTGAAGAAATCAATGTTGAAGATGGAAAACCGCTGGCATGATGCAAGTGGGGGATTCTGAAGATGAAAACGATCAGCGTGATGATACCAACATCAGGCAACCTGCCTCAGGAAACGCTGGTCCCAGCTATGACAAAGAACAGGACGAGGAACAGCTGGAGTTGGAGCAGGAATTGGATGCCCCCACTGCCGAGGGATAGAGCGGTGCACGTTGGACTTCCACAATTTAGCGGGAATGGACAGCAGAAGAGGAAGAAAGTGATGCTGGTGACGAATATGGTGCATCACAACAATCACAACGCTCACAAGAACATGAAGACAGAGGAGTCTGGCAGGACTCTCTGGCACACATGGCTCAATTCATGCTAGACTGCATTGAACGCGGCCCGCGCATTATTCACTATTCATTATTATTCATTATTCTGGAATCTGGACAACACCAATTACTGGGTTTATACCCAGTTTATACAAACACAATGTTAAAAAACTGATTGAAGAAAGTGTCAGACAGGTCAAAAATGGAACAATTCCAGCAGGCCCTTGAGGATGGAGACTTTAGAGAGGAGATTGACATCCTCCTCCTTCTCTAGCCAGTTGTACGCCGACAGACTGACTTCAGCAAACCCAGGAGGACCAGGAGGGCAACAAAGAACACAAGCTGCTGCTAGTGCCGAAAAGGGAATGGTATTGGCAGTGTCCTTGGAGTGGGAACATTTTCTGACACCCATGCAGCAGCCCACAGAACAGCAATCGGGCAGTCCCACGTCCTCCAACACCAATCGCCTGGAGAAGATGGTCAAGGTCCAGGACTACATGTCAGATGGCGCAGCTGTGTTGAACAATCCATCTGCAGACAGACGGTGAGTGTGACGGGCAGCACAGAAGGACCATGGCAACTCACTCATAGTACCACAGTTTGATAGTGCTGCCCAAAAAATTATATGGATCCGTGGACCCGGGCACTGCGAGCAGTACTGGGAAGTGGGAACGCAGATTTTAGTACCTAAACACACGATACAACATGTTTTCCGGGGTCGGACTCTGAGGCACATACAGATGGTCCCGATCATCATCCTCATCATACAACTCTTCTCCTGAGTCTGACCCACCCACCACCTCTGCCACCCCAACATCCCCAGACACAGACCCCTCATCGTCCACAACATTAACTTGGGATGCTGGCCTGAGCCAGACCTCCTCC